>NC_086247.1:115057386-115358075 GCF_021018805.1 Prinia subflava | reverse complement strand
ATATAGGATCAAACAATTCTATTGTGTTTTTCTTGAGCAGAAAGCTATGTATGGAAAGTTATCAGCTTCCAAAATAGCAAAGTTTAATAGAAGGCTTAGGATATTTGCAACTGTAAATAATTTGGTCAAATGAAGACCATGAAATACAGCTGTGTTTATTTTTGTTTTTCATTCTGTATTAAATGTGAGACCTTTCTGTCTTATATTTGAAGTTAAAAGGCTGTGAATGGAGCCAAGCTAACACCTGAGATGATTTTTTAACTGCTGAATATGCTTTCATCTGGGTTTGCTTTTTACTGGCTTCTGCCAGTGCCCTGATGAACAAAGGTACTGGCAAAGCACAGAGGAGCATTCTTACCTCAGAATGTAGAATTTGCACTTTCCACTTAGAAGAGACAATACAAAACCACATGAATGATGCTGCCAGTCAAAATAAGCAAATCTCACTTCAAATATGTAAAACTCGCAGTGATCTGCAGATGAGGAAGCAATGGGAGTGCATGGTTGTGCTCAACAACCATTTATTTATATGCAGCAAAAGTGTACGGGTATGAAGACAAGAGCAGTGTTCAGCATTCTAGAAATAGATCTGCAAAGAAACTGCATTAGTCAAAAAAGCTAAGCTTCTGATGAAACACAGCTCAGTCCCTTACCCACAGTTATGCTGCCAGGGATGTTGCCGAGGCCTGGGAGCAGAGCAGAAGTGCCCCCCCCCCCCCACCCCAAATGAGTGAGAGACCCAGATTAGTTAGCCACCACGCAATTAGCAAACAGCATGCATGACATGACTGAAAGATGAGCAACGCGTGAGACCAGAACAAATGGCCTGTGGGACAATATGGGGCAGCTGGGGAAGTAAGCCAGGACTTGGAGGCTGAGGCAGGTTGTGGCATCCCTCCTTCTGGGAGGGAAAAATGGATGAAACATAAAGGAAGGAGTGATCTATAGGGGAACTGCGGTGAATGCACATAGATATCTGAATATGAATACATCCTTTATTCATTTTGTATAGCAGTAAAAGAAGAGTATGTCTGAAGATAAATGAGTATTGTTGTTATAAATTTTTTTCTGACATACATTCTCTACCACGGCCAGAGAGAAAACGGATCAATAACCTTAAGTACTAATTTCCAGAGCTCCAACAAGACAGTCCTTTCAGAGCAGTAAAAACTGCAACCAAAATTCTTGAACACTATCTAGAAACAATTTTAACCAATTTGATATCTCCTAAAAAATGATAAAGTTCTGTTTCCACTTACAAAACAGGAATTCTGAATGTTTAAGGCAATGTGATTGACTAGCAATACTCTAATTCTCATCACATTTTGTTTTGCTGTAAATGTTGCTAAAAAAAAGAAAGAAAAAGAAAAAAGCCGAGCAGTCTTCATCTGAAATTACATTAAAACCAAAATCTTCCATGTGTCAAAATTACTAACACCACCAGCAGCAGCCCAGCTGGATTCCTTCTGCTCCCAGAGGAAGATCAGAATTAGGATGAATTAGATCCCTTCCATACCATTATACCACTTTGCTTGTCTCAAAATGTGGGAGAAAAACTGTTAAAGCTGAGGCCAATTTGTTGTTTATGTCATCTATTTGCATACTTAATTAATGTAAATTACCAGCCGCTACAGAAGTTTCAGACAATGACAACAGTTACGCTCCAGTTTTTCAAGTTAAAACCTCCAGGAGGAAAACATGGCTGGTTTATATTTTCCCTACATCAATGACAGCAGTTTCCAGGTTTTATTATTTGATTCTACTTTTGAAATTAAGAGCCAGGGAATAATTACTTAAGCAGGGAAAAAGAGATTATAATGAGGCTTAGGACTGGGCAGATGAGAATTACCAAAGAGAAATGCTCTATGCTTTTTCCCATAGAACAAAATAAGTGATAGTAGCTCTGGGCATGACTTGGAAAACAGTACTGTACTGTACTGTGCAAAGAAGCTGTTTCTGTGGTGTTGGCTTTTTCTACTTTTTTTCTCCCCCACTCCTTTTCTGAAAACAGTACGATGTGAAAGAATTGCATAGTACTAAAACAATAATGGAAGTCGTGAGAGGGCTTTGCAAAACAAGCTCAGTGTGAGTGCTGCTAGAATGAAGCCTCCAATGATTAGACTTCTGAATAATCAGGCAAACAGCCCATATTGTAACAAGCACTGTTTATGGGGCTGAAGCAAACACAGACAAGTTTGATTCACATGCCTCAATAAGCGCAAAAACACTTGTAACAAGGAGCCTTGCAAAGGGAGCAATTAGGGCTATGGAAACAGTCTCTGCCCTACCAAGATCACAAGCTTGGTGAGAGGTGGGAAGCGCTCAGCTAAGCTGGGATGTTCTAGAGAGGCAGGCTCTCAGCTCCCAGATAGGCAACAATGGCAAAACCAGCCCCTGACTGAGACTCTGCTCCCTGTACAGCTGCATCAGCAGAACACTGCCAAAAATGTCTGAGCAGAATGATATAAAAATCAAGCAAAATAAAGCCCGACAAAAAGAACACTCTAATTTTTTGAGAATTTCTAAAACCGCTGCAAAAGGTATGATTTTGGTAACCAGCACTTTTTTTGCTTTATTACTAAAAAGTAGTGTAAGCCACTCCAGCTGCAGCAGCAGAGATGTGTTTTTCTGCTTGTCATAAACACGAATGCACAGGATTGCCTGGGTCTAGAAGTATCTCACAGATATATTTGCTCTACGTGAATATGATATTCCAAATGGATGGGTCTGCTCCAAAGACCCCAAGCATTTTCATGGCATGATTTTGGCCACTTGAGATTGCTACTATGATTCTCCAAGGGAGAGAATCACCCTGCTTCAAGTATGGATCACCAGGGTTTTATGCTGCCCTCTAACAAAGCACACGTAGGGGTAGGAGTGCCCAGCTGTCAGAGGTTTTTTGTTTTCCCATCCAGTTTTGCTATCCAGAAAGGCACCCTACTCCTAGGTGTAATTAAAGATAGCCCTTTAATCACTACTGCTTCAGGATTTGACTGCAACTTCCATGACTGACAACAGCAAAATGCTCATTTTCTAGGCTATGGATTTCATTGGCTGCAAATTATGTAGGATACTCTTTGAGCATCAACATTTTTTGTCACCTACTTTCTTATCCTTTAACAGGAGAAACAATGGCAATGTCTTGCATTAAATACACAGGAGAAGCTTCAGCAAGGTTAAACTCACTGTCCTAAAATATGTGTGGCATTTAGTTTTCTCTATATCTAAACTGTAGTAATGTTAATCTGGTGCAAAATGTCAGCTTCTTTCTATGAATTCCATCTTTCCTCAAGCCCCAGTGGCCCTGATATCTTTAGACCACCTTGCAGCCTATTTCTGACCTCCTCACTTTTATCAATTTGGTGTCTTGTGTGAATCTGTCTGTATTAAAAATCACAAAACACAGGAGGACACAAACATACTATTTTGAGAGAGAGAGCAAAGAGACATCTACTCTTAGTTCCTTACTTAAACATCAGTAAGTCCAAAAGGACTTGGAAATACCAAATGAACACAGATTACAGTTAGCTGGAAGATTCACCACTATTGTTTTTGCTTCAGCTTTGTGAAAGCAGCAGGGCCACAGACCCCGTGGAGATGCTCTGCTGAGCGCCAGGCAATCTGTTGGTGTAATAAAGCAGATCACTGCATGCCAGAACCTCATTTCCATGAGCTTGTTGTGTGGCCTTATCATACTTGTTTGCCACTTAGAGATGCTTCTGAAATTCAATAATTATTCATGAAATGCGATAAAATATTCGAAATACGTCCAAGTCAAATCGGACTGGTTTGCATTTTATCCTCTTGAATTCTGTTATTTTTTTCCATGTTATTGTAGTAGATTTCTCTGCTAGTCAAGACACGTGTCTCTTGAAAATCATTACATTTTGATTCCTGTTTCTTCTGTATAAAATTAGAGAAGAATTTGAAGATAAGTTTACAAACCATTTATTTAGTTCCAAAGCTTGTTCTTTCCAACTGTACCAAGTAGTCCAAGAAAAAAAAATAACCCCTACCTGTAAACTTTGTTATTTTCAGAATTCTAAAATTCTTTAAATATGTATTTAAAGGTGTATTATATGTGTTTAAACTTTTAACAGAGATCTTTCCTACAAGACTATTAGGAGCTGAAAAGTGAAAATGAGGAGATTCAACTAATATCTCTGAACTATAACTGCTTTCTGTGAAACTCCAAGGACATTTCTTTCATATTAAACATATTTCAAAAATAGTTAAAACTCAGTTTCTGCATGTAAGCTGTGTAAGATTAGTACTACTTTCCAAAAAGGATATTGCCAGGAGATGGCATCTGCTATACATATTTGATGCTGCCGATACAACAAAGATGCACAGGGTGCTCTAGAAGAGAGCAGATACATAACAGATCTCACCCACTATGTGTTCCAGGGTCTGGACACTGGGGGATAGATTTGTTGTATCGTGACACTCAGTTACTTCAATAAAAGCAGAATGTAGCCTCAATCTTAGATAAAATCACAAGGAAAAAAAACACTTTCTGTTGCAGAGTGTGTATTACAGAACTGTCATTTCCTCTAACCCATGATTATTCAGAATTGCCACAGTTCCACTTCAGATTTTATGTTTGCATGCTCTTTCCCATAAATTGAAATGTGTTTGTTCTCAATACCAAAAACTTCAACTTTGCCTTCTTAGGTAAAGCAGGTGGTTTATTTAAAACTGAAACCTTGAATTCTGAAATATTAGGATTTTGCCTTTTCCACTTTTGTTCTCTTTCTGCCCATTCTTTGGTCAGAAAAATCTTTCATTTTCCCCATCTCTGTAGCATTTTGAAATATTTATTGCTTCATAGCAATCATAGGGACAAAAGGAGATGGAAATTATAAAAAATGTCAGAAACCTGGGCCCTACTTGCTTTATCTCAGTCACACAAAAGAAGTGGGTGATTGTCTACTGCCCATAGACTCAATTATCCCCACAGTCTGGTGGGGTGGTGATTGTGGATCTTCATAAAAAACATTCCCACTTTAGCACCCATTTTTTACAAATGTTCAGGATAACCTTAAACTTTGACACAGAAGTTTTTATTGTAAAGTAGGACAAATTTCCCGTGTCTGGACAAGTCAGAGTCAGCAGTGGGGCAGAAGCCCAGGACATCAGCATCTGTGAAACCCGAAGTGAAGCTACGGTAATTAGTGATGTCCCTGTTCACTTGCATATGTCCTGCATACTGTCAAGAGCTTTCAGTAAAACAGAGGGCCATGGGCAGGTCAGAAGGCTCTGGAAAATATGATTCTTGCTAAGTGCTATCAGGAGAAGAGGAACCATAAGTGAGTCCTTTGCAAATACCTTAAGACCTGTGAGGTTTTTCTTGCAGAGATTCAAATGCTTGAGTGACTAAGTCTGTGCCTTTTTGGAAAGTAGACACTGTCCACTTCTAATACTTTTTAACCTATTATTTTCTCAATATAAGTGTTTCATACACTATTATATTCAGAGAAGGATAACAAGCTACTAGTGGGGAGAAAGAAAGATTTTTAGGGGCCTCTTTGGACAGTACAATTTAAATTATGCACCAAGGTGTGCAAGGTCTGGAAGGATCTGTTAAACGGAAGGCTCCAAAATAGAGGCAAGGCAAGCTCTCCTTGCCAGATGTGACTTTTTTAAAATGAGAGGAATCTACAAGAAATGCTTGTTCACTGCTTCCTGCTGTTGCTCTCCAAAATCAGTAATTCCATCTTCCCACTTCCAAACCATTGCTCTCCCAAATCCAGATGCTAGGTTTTGCCCTCTAAATTACTGCTGTCTCCATGAACCTGAAATCTCTACATGTATTCTTGATTTCTATATAGTCTATAGTTTAAGATTTGATGTGACTTCTTAGATTTGCTGGGGTTTTGCACTACTGTTCAAAAAAGTAGTGTAAAATCAGAATTAGTATCGTGTCTTATTTTCATTCAAATAGTAATTCATTCCTTTTAAGTCACTACTTCTAGATGCTGGCATTTTCTCACCGTATTAGGAAAATGACTTCAATGAAAAAACCTCAGGCTCTTTTTAATGCAAGGAAAATCTGCGAACTAACAGTCAAAAGAGTTTTCATTAAAATCCATGTAGATTAAAAGGCTAAAACATTCAAATTAGTAGACAAGGCAATCTTCCTGGGGGAAAACAACAAGGCAAACATTGATGCTCTGAACAGCACACAAAAATGAGAAAACATTGGAGGTTTAATTCTGACAACGTACTGAAAATAAACTAGCTCAAAATGTCAAATGGTGAACAAACTTCACTTTCAAGCACTTCACTAAAACACTCTCTAGGCTTAGATATGGGATGAGAAGAGTACAGAGCACTGAGGTGTGCAGTTTAACACTCTGTTAAGAAGGTCTCATATATAATTCCTACCTGACACTACCCAAGATCACCAACCAATAAGGCCAGAAAAAGAGTTTAGCTATTTTAATTTCCTATCCCCCAAGCTTTTTGTTCAATCACAGTTATGTCTCAGCCCAGTGGTATTTTGTGTTTATATCTTCCAAATTTCATGCCTTCGAGCATTTTTTACAGTACCTATAGGTAGTACCTGTCTGTTATTTCCACTTTGCCCATGGAGAAATTGAAGATATTTGTCTCAAACAATAGAACTGCTCACGAACAGTTCAGAAAGTAACACTGAATTCCCATTTACCATTGACTACCAGGTGCAGATTAAATTGTCATTGATACAGGTGGGAATCTGTGCATGACATAGAGCTGCAATTTTCTATTGTGACAACAAGTGCAAATATCAGAGCAAATTCCTTTACCTGTTTTTCAAAGTATAAATCTACATCCATTCTGTATTCTTTCTTCAGGTTTGAGGATCCACTTAAGATAAGCAGTTCCTGAAGCTCCCATATAAGGGAATATTTAATCAGTAACTTAATCCCAAGCACTAATCAAGATACTTATTCGATAATTGATTATTAAAACTATAACTACATCTTTATTGTCATTATAATTGAGGGTTTAATTCTATAGCAAACAGACATACAATTTGAATGTGCATAAAACCCAGTGGGTGATCTTTTAAAAGTCAACTAAATTTAATATACTTAACAAAAACTAGGTTATTAAATACAAATTAAAGCCGGAGACACATGAACTGTAATGTCACCCTGTTTTATATTCTCGGGTTACTGCATTAAGGATCATTTTTCAAAACAAGTTTACAAGACTTTTAAACAACCATCCCAGCATGTGATGGGGAAATAAGAACACCAGAGCAATAATCACTGTGCAACTTATTAGTAAAGCTCTGTGGAGTAGCTCACTTATAGCTATAATGAACCAAATTTGCTTCTTGAAGACACTGGTGCAACTAGCTCCATACTTCAGTAATTCCCTATAGAATAGCAGATTTTTAAATAAAGAATATATATATATATTTGGAGTACTAGGGTTTATTACTTGGTAAGAGGGAAGATCCTCTCATGGATTAATGTCAAATTAAATATTAATATCTAAAAAATACCAGGAATAAATTACAGATGCCCAGTGGAAGAAGTTTACATGTTAGATCTGTACTATACATAAATTATTTGTAAACCATTGTAAATCTGTAATGAATAAAGATGTAGCTGATTCTGCTTTATTCAAAGTATCTAGTCCTAAAGGTGAGTATGAAAGTTATAGAAAAGGTTTTGCAGTCCCAGGTGACTGGAGAACAAGACTGCCAAAGAATCATTTCTATTTCTGATAAGATCAGGACAAGCAGTTATGGAATGAAATTATCAGGTAACAAAAAGAAAACAAAGTGAAATGTTTTTTCACAAAGGATGAAAGAAAAAATATGGAATCCCATGCTACAGTAAAATGCAGACAGCAAAAATACAAATGGTGTTGAGGAGGAGTTTTTTAAATTATAGAGGATAAGCACTTCAGTAAATAATAGATGTGATGGTCCAATACAATCCTGAATTGTTTATGCTTGTGGGAAGTAGCAGGATTTTTATGAAATACTAGATGATGAAATAAACTCAGTAAGCTTCAGATCCAGACTCAATGCATCCATCCCTACTTTTACTGAAGGTGTTTGAGCTGGGCATCATACCTACCCTTGGACTGGGCCAAATTCTCCTTAAATTACACAATGGGCATGCTTTTGCCTAAAATGCAAAATAAATCAGCGCTTCTCCTAGTCATTATTGGCTTAGAGTGTAAAAAGGCAAAGAATAACCATGCATCTCCTACACCCCAAAACGCCCTTATTCCTCTTATACCTTGCAGATAAAGTTAAGGCAGTGCTCTAGAACACCACCCTGCAATGTAGAGGCTGCAGCCACAGATCCTATTTAACATCCTGAGTTAGAGACCAAGCTGCACAGGAGCTAAAGCAGATTAACTCACATCAGACTCCTAAATCCGAGGAGCCTAAAAATAACATTCTGTATGTTTGCTTTTCACAGTCACATAAAACACCCATTGGTTTTCCTTTATTCACTAGAACTTGGGTAGGATTTTATGCTAAGAGGCTGCTTAGTTCCTGAAACAGCCTCTGGTTTGAATCACAGGGTTCTATTTTTTTTTTTTTTCCTCTCGTTGATGTTTTTTTTGGGCCTTCCTTATTGTTTCCATTCCACCCTGAGATGTACTGCAGAAAGGTGGGTTGCTGAATGCTCTTTTTTGTGCAGGGGGTTGTCTGCATCAGTCTCTGCAGTAGAAGTGTCCCATGAGCTTATCCCCTGAGAGAAGCCTCTTGCCTGTCCTGGGACCATGACCTGGGCTCTGTCCCACATGTGCCATGCTGTCCTCTGAGCCATCACAATGGCCTGTGGGGCAGCTTTTAAAGCAAGAGCATTGTGCAAACCTGGCATGTGACACACTCACAAAGCTATAATTTTCATATTGTATCTCCTTACCAATTGTAAATCAGTCATTTTAAGGATGCTTTCCATTCTTGCTTCCCTTCAGGCATCTCTTATTTCTCTCTGGAAAAAGAAAAGATGTAGTTTATGGCTAACTGCAGGACTGAAATGACATATATAATAGCAACAGCAGGCAACAAATGTGTCCCTAAAGTGGCAATATGGTGCCTTTTGTTTTGTTTTAAGACTTTGGAGTGATAGACAATGCGTCTTTTTCAGCTGCTATTTGAATAGTTACAGGGAATTTAGAAGACAACTTTATGCATGGTCAGTAATAAGGACTGCATAGTCTGACCTAGGCCCTTTGAAAATTGAATTATAGAAAAAGACAATCAGGAGGACAAATACTGATTATTATGCATAGGATTATTAGCAATAAAGCTTAATAGTAGTGGTTTGGGTTTTTTTTAAATTTCCTTGCAGTCTTCTTTTGTTTTCAGTTACAAAAGACAAAACAAACACTATATGATCACCAGATATTTCTACACAAAATTGAACTATGTCCCCTTTATGGGAAGAAACAAAACCTGCACGGAACACTTTTGTTATAAGAAAAAGAGATGTTTTATATCTAAATATAGTGGTTTACATATATGAGAAACTCAAACTCCCTCCCTTAACTATTTAAAGGACTGATATTGCCACTCTGTGCATACGAGTGATCCAGCTTGCATCTCTCTGAAGGGATGCCAAGGAAGAGTATGTCCCTGACCATGTCCTGGTGCCCAGACAGAGACAGGTAGAGCACAATCTCCTTGTCACACACAGGACAAACACCATTCCAGAAGCAGGAATGCAGCAGGACAGGAGATATGGAAGCCACAATGTGCTTGCAGCTTTCCAGTTCTCTTTTTTTCCCTCAGACTGAACTCTCAGAGCACCTCGCAGGGGCAGGTGCTGGGAAAAGGGAAAGGATAGGGCAGCACCTGCAGCCGTCACTGACTTCAGCTGCAGTTGCATGAGCTCACATTTCTAAAACCACTATGCCAGGAATACTGATGGCAGCGTGCAGATCTGGGTGTTGGCTGATCTGAAGAAGGGGTTTCTTTCTGAATACCTCCCGGTTAAGAATTTAGGGACGAGAAACAGCAGGCAGCCCGTGGAGATCCCTGGCATGGGGATGGGACAAGAGGTGCTCTGAGCAGCATCAGCAGCTGCTGGCTGAGAGCCACCCACCCATGTCTTTGTGGCTCTAGCTCATTACTCACTTGGCAGTCCCTCTACTTTTTACTTCTCTTCTGTCAATATTTCAATTTCCGTTTTCTCGCAGTATCATTTGTTTTCTCTCCCTATTTCCCTTTCCCTCTTTTAAAACTTCTGTGACATCTCCTCATACCTACCTCCCTTTGCTTATTGAAAGGAAAACCTGGGACGATCATGACGGTATATTATTTGATCTTTTGAAACATCTACCAAAATTTCAGCATTGTCATGGGTGACATTTTATCAAAATTATTTTATATGTTGATTTGTTTATCTTTCTAAATGTGTTCTTAAGGGGACAAACTTTCATTTAACAAAGCACAAAAATTAAAATTAAGCAATAAAATATATATTAAAACTTCATCAAAATTAATCCCTGATCACAATGTTTTCTAGATAAGATCATTTCAACTTTTGTCATTATTCCAGGTTCTGTGTATTTTCCTAAACTAAAATACACTAAGGTGTGGTTGATGTTAAGAATATTGATCAGTATTACTAGGTTAAGATTATTTAGGTAGATTATATGTTATCTTTGTATCAGAGGTCCTAAATCAGAGAATTAAGGTTAAGGATTACAATGACACATTTTTAGCATGAAAATGCCTGTCCTCCTTTGTTTTCACAGTGCCATGCAATGTTTACCATAAAAATACTTCTGTATGCAGTCCCAAATTAGACTAAACAGTCATTTCCAAGTAGATTATGCTCTAATTCTTTATGATTATTATGTCAATGTAGAAGCTGGGCTTATTTTCTGAATTTTCCTATTCTCACATGCTAAGGGGCAGCTGCAAACCCACCCCAGATGAGTTTCTCTCTCCCAGATCTCGGCTCTTTTCATATAGGTGGGGTGAGTGTCTGGCTGTCACAGGGCCACAGGCGACAAGGCAGCAGGGGACCAAGAGTCTCCAGCTGAGGGCAAAGAGCGGGAGCTCCTCTCGTGGTTGCCATGGCAGCCAGAGCATCCCCACACCAGGCTCTGGTGAAGGGCACACTGTGATTCCACACTCCCTGCCCTCCCGCTTGCCTCTCATCCAGAGATGCACTGCTTGCAGGAGGTGCCACTGACAGAAATCAGTCTCCCCTCTAAGCTGCTGTGAGTCTTACACATCCATTCCAATTCCACTGTGTGTACCATGGTGTGCAATATATTCGGGGTTTACTCCTGGAATGGGGTTCAAGCATTTCCACCACCCACATTCAATACAAATTGTGTTGCCAGTGGTTTTACAAGGCATGGCTATAATCCTGAGCAAACTCTTTTCACTTAAAACCACTTCTCTAGATTCCATCACTATCCCTTATTTTACCCAAGCTTTCTCACAGGCTCAGGGAAATGATAATGACATTCTGGCATAAATACATTGATAATGTACTAATCCTTTGCTGAAATTTCACACAAGAGCGTAAATTGTTTTTACTGACCTCTGTGAGATAAATGAGTGACTGCAAAATATGGTAGCATCAGAATTCCTGGAACTGTTCTGTTTTCTGTAAAAATGTAGCAGTAGTCGCTTGCTTCGTTTGTAGGCTGTGTACTGCCTCGTGTACAAGAAATCACAAAAATATTAATGTAAAACTACTGCTGTCTCTCTTGGTGCATTATCATCATATTATGAAGCTTTCAATTGATGATCTTTCTCATGTTCTTAGACAACCTTGACCTTCAGTTTTTAGTGAGGTGAATAATATTACATCACATCTAAAGAGAACAGTGTAATCACCTTTTCTATTTGCAGCCAAAGACAGTCAACACTGTTTGATACAATCAGCATGTGTCTTGATACTGAAGGCACATGGTGACAAGTCTAACTGAATGTAGTTATTTGGCTGTCATGAAATGCACCTTATGGTGATAAACTTCAGCCATAAAATTGGAAGACTATCACATAAACATGTTTCATGAAGAAATACACTAACAGAATTCACTGCTGGTTTATAGTTGGAAAACTGTGTTCTATTTATTATGCTGCAATTTTTACAGTAAGTCAGGTTCCAAAGCTCATTACATTTTACAATGAAGTAATTACGGGGTGTTGATTCTTCTCCTTCAACCAACAGGTCTATCTAATTAGTGTACAATAAACTGAAATACCACGATTAAGGGTGTGTGAAAGGATACTGAGACTGGCTGCAGCTTCAGTGTACTTGGAAGCAGTGGGAACAGCACAGCTAGACCCCCACTTGTGCCTGGGTCAGGTACCTCCCTGGGCATTGCTCATGGGGAAACCCCCTCTACCTTTGCACCCTCTCCTCTGAGAACATGTCCTAGTGCAGACACTATAATAAGCATATTGTGGCAGCTCACATTTGTATGCATTCAGTCTTGAACTTGATACAAAACCAGCATTTTCTTTTCATTACTTATCAGGCATTTTATCTTTTAGATAAATTTTTTCTCCCTGTAATCTTAAAGGATATGGTGTTCGTAACACTTACTGAAGGTTAAGCTATAAAACTACCCAAAACAATAGCTTCAATAAACTCAAAGACATTGTCTTATCTTCAGCATAAGTCAACCTCACTGCAGTGCAATGTTTTTAGCTTGGCATTTTATTGGTTATGGGAGATGTTCTGAGCTACATGGAGTTTTAGTCCTGCTGGAAGTCAAAAAGAATTTGAGACTTACTCTCTATTTGTGCTTTGAAGATACCCACTGTGAGTTTGAATGGTTACCTGTGAATAATATCTGAAATATATGGTCACTCTTCTACTGAATTAACCAGTAGCAGGATGTAGGTATTACTGTGCTTATAAAGCATTCACCCAAAGAAAGTGAATTCATCTAAGAGAGGTTGTGATCCTGGGGTGTTCTTAGGCTGCCCAGGTAAACTGTGGAGCACAAACAGTATTTCAGGAGTATTCTCAAAACAAGGGGTTTCTTGGTACATATTTCCCCTGCTCCACCTTGAAATGTGTAAATTGAACAACATGTAGAGGTGCCCTGGAATGGTAGAAAGAGAAAAAGATTGATGAAAGCTATGCTTTAACTATTCAAGAAGAAAAGAAGCCCCCTTTGGGCCATTGCAACTCAGAAAAAATGTAAACTACATAAATTTCAGCTGCAGTTCACGTATCTGCTAGAAGAAGAGGAAATAATTAAAATAGTCATGACTTTTTTTATTTTTTAGATCAGAAAGGTTAGCCTTCTCTCAAAATTATTTAATCTTTTCAGACCTCTTACAGCCATTCACAACATTAGACAGCCCTATGATGATAAAGATAAAATTAATGCCTCACTTTTATGTGAGACTTATCAGGCCAACATTAATCATTACTTGGTTAATTCAACAGAAAAAGAAAAATAATCACCAAGTCTCAAAGAAATGGAATGCTTTCCAGGCCCATTACATCTACACATTTGCTAACCTTGCTAGAGCTGCTGAAACTCAGCAGAGGTGATTGATACAACTAAAACCATATTATTCCTTGCTAAAAAGCAGGCTCTAGTAGATGAAGTAAATTTTCTGATTTCAGAGAGGCCAAGCAGTGGCTTTTGTGGTCAAGTTAGGAAAAAACTAGAAAATTTAAAGAATTCTGATGAAGAACTGATTAAAAGAATGTAATTTCAAGATTTCCAAAAAGATTATTATTCTTCTTTTCCATCCTTTCCATTTTTATTGATTCATTTTCTGATATTCACAAAATCATGGAACAGTTTGGATTGGAAGGGATCTTTTAAAGGTCATCTAGTCCAGCCCCCCTCCAATGAACAGGATCATCCTCAGCTAGATCAGGTTGCTCAGAGCCCCATCCAACCAAACCCTGATGGTTTCCACACCTCACTGGGCAACCTGTTCCAGTGTTTTATGACACTCTTTGTAAAAAACCTCCTTCCTTATACCCCACCTAAACACACCTTCTTTTAGTTCCAGACCATTTCCCCTTGTACTATTGCAACAGGCCCTTATAAAAAGTTTCTCATCCACTTTTAGACACTGAGGCTGAATAACCCCAACGCCCTCAGCCTGTCTTCCCTTGTCTCTGAGGGCAGTTTCTCAGGAGGCAGAAGAATAAGTAGAATATGCATCCATGCTGAGATGCTGTTTTGCCTTTTATCTGCCCATACATGAAAAATTTGTGTCAGTTTACATTTAAAAAAATAGAAAATCAGAAATGCCATTGTTCACAATAAGGCAAAACCGGCAGTTTCATTTGTTCCCTAGAATGTTCAACAACAAAAAAATTAGATGGGAAAATTGTATGAAAAATTACAGTACAAGACAATCTGACTATAGATAAGAATTTTAGAAATATGAGATTGCTCTCATAGAACTGGGTATATTCACATGAAGAAAGTAATTAGAAAATGACAGATAAACATCAGGGCAGAGATCACTGGGGAATTATGATAAATTTCTTGTTCCTCTGATCATTAATCAAGAGATATAGGTGTTGTTGATCTCTTGAGATAGGAGAATCCTGGATTTCTGTCTCTGCTCCACGAATTATTTATGTTCTCATGTTATCTACCTTTCACTTCTACAGTAGACATGAAGCATTCCATTTAGTTAGTTAGAACAAATGAAATGCTAAGATACTAAAAAAAAAGCAGAAATTAGAACAGTAGATGGACAAGGCAGCATAAGACCCTGCATCTGATAGAGGAATATTTTAAGCAGCAGAAAACATTTTTCATACAATTCCTACCTCACCAGTGTAAAAGGCTTCACCAGGTAATAACACAGCAGGCTGACCATTTGGTAAGGTTTTTTCAAAGTGGGATTTAGAATTTTAGAGAGATTTTTGAATTTTGGCTTTCAATTATACTTAGTCCTAGAGGAATTAATTATAAATACGAAATAAATGTACATTAACAGATAGGTCAGGACACAGTTTGAACCTTTAAATACAAGATTTTAAGATTGCTGCAGTCTAGACCTGATTAGAGATGAAAAACAAGTAAGATTAAATGACCAGATCCCATCACAGTGGTGGATTAATTGCCCCAGGTGTTCCTTATGATGTGCCATGATGTTTAATGAGTTCATTAACGACTTGGAAAGGTGAAAGGATAGCATTTCAACAAAGTCTGTTGAGGGGACTAAGTTGTATACCTGCACAGGACCTGAAGTGACTGTAGAGAATATTAAAGAAACTTAAATAAGATAGGTGAAAAGTCAGAGTGATAACAGAGCATCAAAATCCCGCTGCAAAGAAAAATAATCTGTTCAACCTGGAAAGCTCCAAGTTGATTGCATCATCTAAAGAAGACCTGGACAGCCTACACAGATCAATGTGCAGCTGCAGTTGGAAAAGCAAACCAGCTACAGGACTGTGCAATGGGCTGTGGCAATCGCCAGTGTGGAGAGCAGGGGAGTGGCACTACATGAACAGAGATGTGACACGGTGGACTGTGTGTCACCCAGCCTCCACCTGGATGCTGAGGGGCAGAGAAAAGGATCTCCTAGAGGTGATAGAGGTTGCTTATTTGACATGAGTCTGTACAATACTGCGTGTCCTGGAGCTGGCACTCAGGGACCTACAGTGTGAGATTGTTTGTAAAGTGAGGGAGCTGTTTGGTGCAAGCAAGCAGCAGAAAGGTCAGCACTTTTTCAGTATTTCAGGTGTGAAATTCACAACCGCTAGAAATCATTGAGACTAAGAATTCCGTAAGATAAAAAAGGACTGAACAATCATACAGATATCAAGACTATATAGTCCTGTCATAAGTAATTATTTTTAAAAATGGTAAATAGCATCACGTAGCATTCACTGGCTGTGAGGTTTGCATAACTTCCTCTGAAGCTCAGGGTGCTAGATGTATTATTTGGACAGCAGAAGTTGAAAGTAACTTACATTTCTGAGCCCAGTACAGAAAAAATATTTATAGTCCTATCATAACATATTAATAAAGACATCAAATATATACTAAGATAATCTTCAAAATTACTGACCTGATCTTTAAAAATCCACTTGTTTGCTTATGCCTGTCTAAGCTCAGACAATCACAAACAGAGATGAAAACGGCCTTTCTTCACCAGAAATCCCTCTCAAATGTCAGTTCAGTGGAAAACTAAGACATGCAATGTTTTCTTTTCTGACTTCATGTTTTCTATATTTTTATTTGGTCAAGGATAATCCCTTTCCCCCATCAATGTCAACATTTGACAAAATACAAAAACTTTGGAATAGTATATAAAAAAACCACCCCTGCATAACCCTGTCCTGATATGAGTGGATATTTGCATGACCTCCAGACTCATAACCTCCTCCTTTAAGCACTCACCAATAGTTCCAGCATGCTGCCAGCCACATGGTCTCCTCACAAAACTTACAGCTGGGTCAGAGAGAAACAGTGATGGAGAAATCTTGGCATGATCTGGTCTTTCCTATAACGGAGTGTCATGTGCCCAACATTAACCAATAAACACTTCCATGTACATGAGAGCAGGGGAGTGTTGGCCTCGGGAGAGGCAGAGGAGCGGAGGTTCCTGGGGAGAAAGGCAAATGTGTCACCTCTGCTCCCAGCCAGAGCCTGAATGTGGCATTGCCACCCTTCCCAATCTGGATACAGGTTTCCAGTGGTGCTCTGCTGAAGGTGTGTCCCATGAACACTGAGATGGGGAGAGAGGGTAGCATTCAGGGAGTTGTATTTCCTGAGAACTGAATTTTGTTATCTTTTTTGACATAGCTGCTTCATTGAGTGGCTCCAACCCGTCAGAGTGCTGAAAATGTATTCTGTTTTCATCTCAGGAAAAGATGCACAGCTGAATCAAGGAATGGCCGTGTAAGTGATGCTAGATTCTATGATTTGAGCCCCAAAAGGTCTTAAACAGTCAGATTTATTGTCTATCCAATTTTATGACTCTTAGTTGTATTTATTCTCTGATGTTTACCATCAAATGTCTTTACGTGAGCTTTGGTTTGTAGGCTTTCATATTGCTAAATCATTTTTTAAGCTTGAGATGTAGCTTCTGTTGAACATCAATCCCTTGAGAGACACCATTAACATGAATCATTTCTGAAAGTGCGTCGTGCAATATGAACTTCATGTCGAGTCAATCATTCAAAGTGATTGAGAGAAGAGATGACCTTCACAGAAGCAACACATCACAGCTGAATATCCCAGGACCCTCTTCTCCACTGTCAGTCGTGGCTGCTTTTGGAGCTCATGCAGACTTAATCATCGCACAAGAATAGGCTGAAGATTATTTTCCTTTATGTGGTTGGGTCAGCGGAGCTTTAAATAAAGGATTGACAGAAACTGAGGCCTTTACTGAGTCACAGAGACCACGTTATCTCTTCCATGCAGGTTTCACAGTGAACTTAAAGATAAGTGTGAAGTTATACTTTGGTTAGTTTGTTTCCTTTTCCTTGATGTCCATTAAGTAAAATATTTTTTAAAACTCCTGGCAGCAGAATTTTTTTTTTTTGGTCTTCTTATTAAACAGGCCTAGATTTGCAGAGGCACTGGGGCATCTCCCTCTGCCAGCTGTGGACCTGGACCAGAGGCCTGGATCCTGTCGGAACTCGTGGTGAGGGATGAAGGCCTGACTTCAGACTTGATCACCCCGTTAATCTGACGAGTGCTTTTAACTGGCCAGTGCTTGAGCACAACTCCCTTTGTAGGAGGAAATGGTATTTTACATTAGCACCCGTTCCTGTACATCTACTGCAAAAGTGGATCGGATGAAAAAGAATAGATTTGTTGTTAAAAGGCATAGGTTTTATAACTGATTCTGGTTTGGGTGTCCTTTGGGATCTTGGATTTGTCACTCTCCCTTCCAGTACATCAGCTCTTTGTCCTGTAAATTAGCCTAATTATATGTTCTTGCTTTATAAAATCAGTGGGAGGCCTGGTTCAGCCTGGTTCAGCCTGGTTCATTCATTAATGATTTAAAAGATCTTGGAGATTACTGGGTGTAAAGGGGCATAAAAGGGAAGTTAAATGCAAAGGAGAAATTTGAAAGAAAAGGAAAAAAGAAAAGAAAACTGTGTCAGTTCCACCCACTTTCACAAAATTAGTTTTTCCCACTCCTTGTGTGCTTCATTCTGCAAAATAAAATATTACAGATATTTTATTTTTCTTTTGGTAAGCACCCAGAGTTTGGGGACACTCTTCTCATTTGTGAGTATGTAATTTTACTCTGAAGAATTATAAGACTAATTATCTGCTTCCTAAGCAGTATTTCTGCTGCTGAAATACCACATTTCAACAACTTTAAGTACCTCAACAAGACTAAATATGCAGCTTGTATTTGCCTAAGTTCACATTTGCTATTTATTTTAAAATTAATCAGTTACAGCAATTACTTCCTAGATATTTGAATTAAAAAATCAGCACTTGCATACAAGATTTGCCCCTTATATGCAGGATACTCTCAACAGTAGTAAAACTTATTGACCCCACAGTATTCTCTTCAATGAATTATGGCCAGCATCAATTACTGATAATGTAATCTGAAATAATTCAAAAGTAGATGGAAAAAACTCTAAAAAGGCAATTACTGAGTATCTTTCCCATACAAAAAGTTTCATCTCAGCTCCTTCTGTTGAATAATGTGACACAAAAGAAGAATTTTGCAGCTCCAAAATTGAGAAAATATATTATTAAGATGATTCTGAATAATTCTATTATTGGTTGCATAGCTGGATAAAATTGTAAAATTCATGCAAAATCTTGCTGCTGACAATTAGGCAAACACTAATATGTTAGGACTGAATTTGGGAAAGTATTTTTGCATAGTATGTTTGATGTACTAGTGAGAAAAAGGTGAGATAGATCATAGAAAAAATATTGACATTGTGCTTAAAGAGTAATAAATTGAGGGTTGTTTGCAGCAAGAAATGCCATGCCAAAGGTGGTAATTTCAAATTTAGGATGTTATCCTGTTCATTTCTCACTGTGCAGGGTCAGGCAATGCATAGATATGTCCCACTATCATACATATTACTTATACTCAAAAGCAATTTAATTTTTTCCTGGTAGATATTGAAATGGAGGAATATTCTTTGTACGTCATCACTTGGGACTGTGGCATTTAAAGGTCATCATGAAAAGCATTGTCCAAACAACTACTATCAACATCTGAGTATTGTCTGATAGTGATTATGTATTGTTAAAAGTATTTTCTCTCAAATAGAAATAAATGTTTTTCATATTGTTTCCTGCTTCTCAGAGAAATAGAAAAAGATAAGATTTTCAGTATTTATTCTGCTGTCTGCTCATGGATGTGAACAACCCTTTCAGAGTTTAGTCTTTATAGCAATATTTTCTTTATAGATATTACAACCTTGAGTTGAGATTTTAACATCAAATACAGTAAATTTTAGTGTTGAGAACTGACAACAGGGATAATAACAAAACATCCCTAAGGCTGTGTGCCAGCAAAGAGTTCTGAAAGCAATAAAATACATAGCATATCATCAAAGTCAATTGTCCCCTTTCATTTCTTGAGCCTCTGCCATGATATTTCCAGATTGCCCATAGACACTAAGAAGAAAGACAGGATAGCTAATTGATAGCAATTCGTTTTAGGTGCAAACAAAAGCTGAAACACAGTCCAATGCAGTGAGGTGCAGCTCTATTAGAGGTGGGCTGGTTCCCTGAGAACGTCTGTGATCTTTTGGCCATCACAAGACTTGTGGAACCTGTAAGTGTAATTGCTAGTCTCAAGTCAGGTTAAATCAGGTCACATTCCTCTTTATTTTGGAACAAGATCAGACTGTGTCCCAATCACAAACCAGTAGACAAGGTTGGGATAAACACTGAGCTATGAAGGCTGTGGGTGTGTTTTGGTATTGTGGTGGTTTTTTTTTTTTTTCAGCAGCAGACAAAATAACTCTTTACTCCTGTTTGTTTCTGCTTTTCCTTGTCTTCTACCACCCCAAGCTGGGCAGTAGGGTTGTGTGCTAAGGCAAATCAATGAAAAAATCCACCTGTGGTTCTTCTAAAATTTTTTAAAGGTGTGCAAATATAAGAAAAGAAACGATTACCTTGAAGCATGTCAGTGATCATAAAGATTTGATCACTGGTAATTCAAAATCAGCATAAACATATGCACTGGTAATTCAAAAAGGACTTAATGCAGCACAGAGGGGCTAAAACATGATAGAAACAAGTAAAAAAATGCAGATAGTGGACGTATCCTTTGAAACTACATTTGTTGCTGGAGAAAATGTCTGTAGAACTACACACTTGAGGGTTTTCCTTGGTGTCTGAATGGAAATACAGAGACTGAGTGTTGTTCTGACATATTTGTAAATATATTTGAGTCAGATGCCATCACAAAGGCAGAAGGAAAGCTCAAAAGACAGCAAAGGAATTGTGGTAGTGTGGCTAAGGGACAGTGTTTCAGGACTAGGTAGTGGGTAGAAAAAATAGAAATGGTGATTAGAGATTATAAGCAGTCTCCTTTTGACGGATTCGTAATGTGTTCAGACAAGCAAGAACTGATGACGAATTCTCTGAGGATAAATAGAAATATGAGGCAAATTTCTAATGATATTTAATCTTTTCTGTTGCTGGAAACAACTCACCAAAGTCAAAGAATTTAATAGCTACTTAGCCTAAAAGATTAACACTATTACAGGCAGCAGAACTGACACAGAAAGCCCAAAGAAATAGCTTCAATATTAATTACAGTAATTATTTATGATCTATTTGTTAAGCAGTGACAGTGCACTTAGGACTGCATACAGCCAAACCAATGCCTGAAGCAAGCAGGTGCTGACCATCTGCATCTTGTGTCTTTGGTGGATACTGGAAGTGTTGACAAGGGACTCTCAGCTGGAAAGAAAACTGCTCATATACTCATAGAAGATGTTTAATATCTTGAAATACTTATATTGTTATAACACCCAATTGTTTTATGGTTTGAATGCTTTCTAATAATTTCTTCTTACAAAGAAGCAACAAATAACAGCTGTATTAAAAAATGGGACGCTGAAATTCACATGATTAGGGCATGATCATCCTCCTGCACTCAGCCTGAATCCTGTTCAGTTCTGGGCCCTTCACTAAAATAAAGACACTGAGGTGCCACAGCATATCCAGAGGAGGGCAGTGAAGCTGGTGAATGGTCTGGAGCACAAGTCTGATGAGGAGTGGCTGAAGGGGCTGGGGTTTATCACTCCTTACAACTGTCTGAAGGAAGGTTGTAGCAAGGTGATCTCTTGGGTTGGTCTCTTCTCTCAGGTAACAAGTGATAGGACAAGACAGAATGGCTTCAAGTTGCACCAGGGGCAATTTAGTTTGGATATAAGGAAAAATTTTTTGAGTGAAAGGGTTGTCAAACATTGGAAAAAGCTGCTCGGGGAAGTAGTTGAGCCACCATTCCTGCCTGGAGGTATTTAAAACACATGCAGACTTGGCACTTAGGGACATGGTTTAGTGCTGGGCTTGGCAGTGTTTGTCTAATGGTTGGAGTTGATAATTTTAAAGGACTGTTCCAACCTAAATGGCTCTATGATTCTAAAGAATGAGATATCTAAAGTCTAAACCCAACTCCCCACAGTTTTAACAATTTCAGTCCAGTTTACTTCTTTTAGCTGAAATCTACTAATTTGTGTTCCCTTCCCTTCCAGTCATGCTCCTTTCTCACAGTCTCTTTCAACCAGCCACCCATCTGTTGGATCAGGACTTTTATTGTTGCTGTACTGTAACTCACCTCTAGCACTGATGTGTAAGGAGCTGCTCTTCATTTTTTGGAAACTAGTAGTACATCCAATAAATTCACTGACCTCCCCCTCATTTAGGATACTCCTCAGGTACTAGGGTGCCTGTATTTTTCTGAGCACTAGGGTCCTGACAACATTTCTTATCTAATGGATTAACATAAGTGAGCTTTTTGGAAGACTTGATACTGAAGGAGGGATTTGAAAGATCAGAGGATCAGAACTGGAAGGAAATTCCACACATGTATCAAGAAGACAAATAAAATATTATTGTGGATGATGTAAAAGAGTATAAAAGTGGTATTTAGACAGATCTGTGAAGCATAAAGGTAGGAAGACTATATTGATTCTCAACTGGCAATGAATGAATGACACAGTAGAACAAATAATATGATGATAAAAGAAATATCCCGTTCACGGGCTCACATGTACAGCGGAATTATCCCAGCTATTTGGGATATCATATCTCAGTTGAGCCATGGTAACTGACTATCCACAAAGTTTTCACTTATGGAAAGAATGAAGTGAAATGTGCAGGCTTCAAACTCTGCTAGAGATTTTCAGCAGTCTCAGGAGATCCTTCTGGTCTGGATATTTGGCAGTGGTGTAAGTCATTATAACTCAATCGTTCATCCAAGTCCTTAGATATGCAGGTATAGGCACACCAAATTTTGTTATTTTCTGTCTTTAGAATAGGAGAGTTTGCAGATTCACTGTTCTGCATAAATGCTTAAAAAGACACCTTTAATCAGTGATTTATTAAAAAAACAAACATAGTCCAGACATCCCCAGACAAACATGTGGAGACGAAACAAATGTAATGAGTCCTAAACAGAGATCTCCCTGATGTGTCAGATCTGTAAGTGCCCTGCAGAGGCAAAATGCCTCAGAGCTCTTCTGTTCATTTGTCTGTGATGGTTTCACACCATCAAACTAATCCGGAGAGGAGCAAGCCCCAACATTTTCATTGGCACCAGTACATTCCACATGCTTATTTACTCTGACTGTCATCAAACTAAAGATAAATCTGACATCAATATTGTTTTTTTGAAAGGCCTACCAGACAAGATAAATTAAATACAAGCTGCAGCATTCTTTCTGAGTTCACATAATGGGGAAATTTCAAAAACTGTAACACTGCCTCTCTTACCAACGATTTGTAACTCATAATTACATTGATACATGTGCCATGTCAGCAACAGCAGTGAAATTCATAGTATTTTTTATGTGAAATGTACTGTTTTATTGCATTAATTCACATTTAATGTGTACACAGTAATAACCATAAAATATGATAACCAAAGTTATGTATTTTCCTCAGAACCTTCATTTAGAGAGCTTTCAAAAGAGTCCAAGGAAATTAAAATATCAGTCAGTTTACCTGCAGGATATAGAACCAAAGCACTGTGCACTATAATTTCTTTTACAAGCAGTCCTTTCCACTTATAATATCCTACCTCTGATAAAATACAGTAGTCATAACACTGGTACATATTGTCAAAACTGCTGTGTACAAATCTAAGATTTTAGAACTAGAGGAGATTGCATCACTGGAAAGAGACTGTGTCACTCCTAGTGGCTCAGGGAAGGGATGGCTGTGATGAAGGTATGAAATTTGACAATTTCTTGTCAATAGCATCCGTAAAGCAAAGACGTCACACCTTGTTAGGAAACAGCTCTTCTTGATAAGGTGCATAAACAAATGAATAAGAACTCAATGGAGCCAAAGTCTTCAACTCCCTCTTGACAAGAGAAACAGCAATAATGGGGTCTATGGGAGATTAAAAAGAACCAATATGATATTTTTTGTCTTTCTTTTGTCTTATTTTACTAGCTGCCAGGGCTAAATTACACTAATGTAACGTCATGTAATGATCTACATTGAACAAACCCCTCCTCTTCTTTACAAAAACAAGGAAAAAAAAGATACAATACAGCCCAAGAAATATACCCTCATTCAAGAAAGAAGTAAAAATGATTATAGCTTTTTCTAATATTGGACAAAGCTTTTGATAGAGATAACAAAGTAATTAACTCTTCTTTACAAAAGTGAAAATAAAATTTCAGAAACATTTTTATTTGTTAGTCATTTAATTTGAATTACACATGTGAAAACCAAGCAAGCAGTTGAATAGTTAAGTAACAAGTTTTAAGCACATAAGTTTTATACTAGGTGTAAGAGCAGGAACCAGAAGTACAGAATAGATATCACTGGAATCTGAAAGATAAAAGCAACCTCTGATAGATTATGATTCATGAGTTGGATGGATTTACTTGGAATGACAGAAGCATGCAACATTTGATGGCAAGAAACAGGCATAATCAGAGCTGGCTTTTATCAGCTTTGGGTTGCCAGAACTTTGTGCCAGTACCTGTCACAGATCAGAAAGAATTTCTCTCTACTGCAACAAAATATTCAGTAAGAAAAGCATCTTCTTGCCTTCCAACTGCTGAACATTTAAGACTGGTGTAAAGAGGGAAGCTGACCTGGCACAGAAACATAAGAGTTGCCCCCATGACTCTGAACAATATCAATTCTAATGCAGGAAGGAGGTTCCACAGCAACCTCTTCTTAGGTTTTTAGATATCAGCTAACTAAGTACTCATAGCTCTATAAGAAAACCACTTTCACATTACACAAGAAGCTAAATGACAGGAACAGTACCAGAATTAATTATGCATTTAATTTGGAGAAAAGTTTCATTTGTTATTACCATTCACAACTTTTCACTCCACAGAATCTATTTTTTAAAAATTATTTCTTCTTATTATTTATAAGCACTCCTTAAAATGGTTTTAATTTGAAATTTCTCTGATAATTCCATAAGGTTCAGAAGTTTTCTCATGCAGAAATTCACGATACTGTGCTACCTGTTATGACTGAATGGGATTCCTGGTAAAACGTGCAGGTGGAGGTTCACGTCCACTGGTGCAAAATATCAAAAGAAAGCACTTAGTACAAGGCTGCAGGGCAGGGACACAGATAAACTCCAGAGCAAAGCGCTGAGATCTCCTCTGTTTCCAGAGAAGACTTTTGATTCTCTTTGGAATTCATTAGTCACCCTTGTGTTCAGCTGATTAAATTTGTTCATAGATGTCCTGAAGATTATATTGACAGCTATTCCTGCTTACATCTTAAGTGGCAAGAAGCTGAAGAGTATGAGTTGACATGATATGACAAATGGAAAAACTAAATCCACTGCTGTGTAGCACTTACACTCGTCTTCTGATCACCCCGTGGCATTTGGGCTGTGTTGGGACCAGAAGCCAGAGGAATAGATGACATTTGGTTTTGCTAAGATAGCTCTGCTTTTGCTGATTTATGACTAAATTGTTTCATAAGTACACAGATTAGCAGGGAAGGTGGAAGTCAGCTAGTCAGATGATTTGTAGAGTTCTTGAGTCTCATTGGTAATTTCACTGGAAAATGCATCATGTAAGCCATAAATTTAAAACAATTATAAAGAAAGAAAGCAGATGGAATAAAATCTTGATTGAAAATGACTGCACAGTGTGTATGTCTGCAACTATTACAAATTATAGTATCCCTTTTAGGTGTATCTGCAGATTTAAGACCTGATCTTACTTCTACCTCAGTATAAATCAGTAAAGTAGATCCACTGAAATTATCAGACTTACTTTGGGCTAAGGGAAAAGAAAAATTTGCAGCGTAAAATCAAGCTAAGAATTGAAATGTTATATTTACATAGAGGATAGTATGATCCACATCATATAAATTTATTGCAATTTTAGGTAGAAAAGGTCTAAATCTAGATGGCTTCTTTTTTCCCCCCCAGCAAATGTTTTTCTATTGTAAATAAAAGTAGACTTTCTGAAAAGAAATTAATTTATCTAAAAAATGTTATTTCTAGGCACGCTTGTTTCTGAGAGAACGTTATTAGGTATCAGAGATGACTGGTTTATGGAGCAGCTACTCAGGGAAGAGATATCTGCCCATATAGAGTCCCATAATGGTGACCACATTAATTATCCTCATTATTGGAAAGAGAAAGGTCCCAAATGTGCCACAATACCAAAATTTTTAAAAGTAGAAACAATATAAACTGGTGAAACAGTGAAATAAAAAAGAAAAACAGCCATCAGTGGAGCAAAACACTTTCAGGAAGACAGTTTAGAGAAGTTCTATATTAGAGATACAGAAAAATATGTGCAATCATTAAAAATATAAATTAGAAACAAAAGATCACCTGGCCTATGTTAAATGCTAAGGCAGAGAAAGCTGTCAGAAGTGAAGATTGGGAGCTGCATCCAAGCAAACAGAAGAGAAAGGAGTATAAATGGCAGAAAGCTGAATATAGAGATGCCATATGACAGGCCAGAAGGGATTTGAAGGATTAACAGTAAGGACAGGTAACCTATTAATAAAACTTCTTTCAAACATATCATTACCAGAAAGCCTGACAGAGATTCAGATGGGACCAATAGGCAATCAGGGTATGAAAGGAACATTCAAGGAAGATGAGGCTATTGCTGGAAAGCTGTATTAATTTATTGCATCAGTGTTCATTACAAAAGAGAATGAGGTCCTGATATCAGTCATTCCTTATGGGAGATAAGGCTGAGGAACTGGCTCAAATTCAAGTGTCAATAGAAAATGCTTTAGAGCAAATTGACACACTGAGCAGTAAGAAATCTCCAGGAACAGATGGTATTCACTGAAGATTTATAACAGAGCCCAAATATAAAATCGCTAAACTACTAACAGCGGTGTCTAACCTATTGCCAGAGGAACAGAAGGTGGGAAATGTGACACCAATCTTTATGAAGGACTCCAGAGAGATCTTGGATCCATAGACTGCAAGTCTTCTTTCTGTACAGGCAAATGGTAAAACTGTAATATAGGATGAGATTAATAGACATCTGGACAAACAAAGTATATTGCATAATACACTGTTCTAGTGAGGGAAGATATTTCTTACAAGTGTGTTTGAATTTTTTAAAACTCTCAACAAGCATGTGGATTACAGTGATCCTAATTCTATAAAGTATTTTGATTTTTAAAAGGCTTTTTATATATTTCTTCATTAAAGGTTTCTACAAAATATATTACCATGGAACTAATGGGAAGCTGTTGCCATGGATGAGGAATGACAAAGGCAGATGACAAAGAATAGCTATAAGTGGTCAACTTTCTCAACCAACAAGTTCCCTAAATATCTGTAGTTGGATCCATATGATTCATCATTCTCCTGTGCTGCCTGGCAGAGGGACTTTCTGAGATGTAGGACAGCAGGGACTTCCAGAGCTCCCTGGAAAGGGCAGAGAAGTAAAACGGCAAATAAAGCTGATTATCAGTGAGTGCAGGATAATGCATTTGGAGTAAATCAGTCTTGATTACTAAAAGAATGGGCTCTGAATGAACTATTTCTATCCTAGACAGAAAATCCAGGGTTACTGGGGTTCATTCTGTAAGATAATTTGCAAGTTGTTGGCATAACTGGTATCAACTACAGTATTAGGATTTCTCAGGAAGGGAACTGAGAGCAAAACAGAAAAAAAACATATTAAAACTCATATGTGTAACACATTCAATGCCGCATACAACTCCAGTTACCCTGTTTCAAAAACCTTTCAGTAGGACTAAACAGAGGTAAAGGTGGCAATAATCTCAGCAAAAAACCCTACAGCACATCTTAGGTTAAAAACATGACAGGCATTTATAAAGCAAAAAATTATTTCAAGAGTGTAGGTAGTGAATTGTTATTCCCTGTTTTTCATCATGTTCAGAAATGGAGCACATTCAGATCACAGCAGTTTTAAAGCAAACAAAAGAAAATGCTTTTATACATCATATAACTGTGGAACTCATTGCTTCAGGGTGGAGACTAAAACTAAAATGAATCAAGAAAAGGATTAGATGAGTCCCTGGGGAAGAGGTTCATTAATGAATTTAAACACAATTTTACAGATGTTGCCTCTGTTTCAGGAAATCCAAACAACGAACAAAAGCTGGAATAGAATAGAAGGGGAAAAGATGCCTCTACGTGCTTTGTTTCTTAAATATCTGTCTTTGCCTTCTGTTGGAAACCTTCATGTCACCAGGAAGGCAGGGTCTTCTGTAGTTAAGAATTAATCTGTAGTAGTATACACTGTAAAGCTTTTTTGTCCTATGTTGTTAGCAGGGTGACATTAATAGTGAACTGAAACAAAAAATGTATATTTAGCCTGTGCCTAACTGAAGAAACTTTTAAACATTTTGTACTTTTACTACTTGCTTTCATTTTTGCAGAATGTAGACCAGTAAGATCTCTTCAATTTGGTTTAGTAGATCTGCTCTTTGTTTCTACAGAAATGATTAAATGAAGAAAAACTATTGATGAGGACCTTGTTTTAAAAGGTTTAAAAGGGTCTAAAACAGGTTGGAGGGGTAAATACATGGCAGGACCTGTATCTGTTCACAGACAGCCATAGACACAATGCAGAGTTAAAACCAGAGACACCAACACGACAGATAAGAATGCCAATTAATTTGTTGGAGTTCCTCAAGTCTGAAAAAAAGGTTAAAAAAAAGTACCTTCTATTCTTCCTAATAAGAACTTCTAATGAACAAGAAATGAAGCTGAGAAATTTGTTGTCTTATGTAAGTCGTATTTCCAAATTCAGACTTGAGAAATGAGAAAAACTCCTTAGTTTTCCACCATTTGTCTCAGAAGTATGCAATTTTCCCCTCAGCCCAAAGCTCATATTTTAATTAGACTGCCAAGAAACTTCCCGTGTAGCACCTCTTCACTTGAGAGCTCCTGTCTAAGTTCTGCCGCTATAAGTGAATAAAAGCTATGCTTCAGCTTTTCCTCTATCCATAGTGGAGATAAGAGGATGTAAAGAGAATCTGTTAACTTCTGTCAAAAACCTGAGATGTTTTGGAGTAACACAGACCCAAATGCAGAACTGCAGAGACAGCAAGTTCCTCTAAGTGTGTATCAGGGATACAAACAACTAGTAGAAAGCCCGTTCAAGCAACATATTCTTCAAACAGCTACTAAACCTGTAGGGTTATGCTGGAAAAAAGGGTTTTCTACCACCTCATGTTATTAATATGAAAGCTCATGGGTCAATATGGGTTAATATGCACTCATGGGTCAAGTTCTTAATTTTAGGCAGACACAACAGATCAGGAAGACTAAGCTACCTCCCTGAATGAAATCTCGCACAGCTGGGGTGAATTGTGCCACATGCACACAAGCCCCATGTGCTCTGTAGTTAAGGGCAGCTGAGCTGGGGGATGGCTGCTGCACAGAGACTGAGAGGGGCACAGCTGGCTGCATTCATCTCACTTCACACTGCCCTATAAAAAAAAGGATTTCTGCTCTAAGGAAGCCTTTTAGCCTGCCTCTAGAGTCTGCACATCCTTCACAGGGAGGTTAATCCCTTTTTTCTCAGGTAGTATTTAGGATGGGATTAGTTGGTCTGTTTTTCTCCATTGGGTATTAGAGGAAGCCTAGATGAGAGGTTTATATTGGGTGTGTTTTGCTTGATTAGGTGAGGAGAATCCTATCCATGATTTTTAAAAATCAAGCATAACTTGTGTCATGGAAATTGCTGTGTGAGTGGAGTAGATACAGTTTGTACCTCAGACTTTGGCTTCCTCAGAAGATACTAAATGAAAGATAAATGGTCCTTCTTGAACAATACTTGTAACCTTATAGTGTAAATGTTAAATAGAAACTGCACGGTCTCAATAAAGCTAGAGGCTGCTGTAACGAGCAATTCAATTCAGCACAGAGCCCAAAGGTAGCAATCACAGGGCACTTCAATTCTTTAGTCCCACTGCTATGTAACAGCATCAGCGCCGAGTTGCCATCAGCATGTGAATGATGTTCTGCTGTCCTTATCTCTTCCTCCCCAAAACTCACTGTGACATATGAACTGTTGTATCTGGCTCTGCAGAAGTCACAGAGAAGCATCTGAAAGAACACCTGAACCCTTTTATTTTATATTCTGCCTCGCAAGGACTTTTCTGCAAGTTGAAATGTGTACAACAGATGACATAATCTAGGGAATTGGTAGAACTCTAACAGCTGAGAGAAATACAGGAGCTGCAGCTTGGTTTAATTTATGGAGAGCAAAGCCAATTCCTGATACCAAATCTTCTCTAAGCTTCATTTTTCAGTGCCAATAAACTGTGAAAATTAGTACAATGAAGTCCAGTTTAAAGAGAAACATTATTTTGCATTATTATGCAAAACATGCATAGTGGCATTGCATAAATATAGCATCTACTATGAGATTTACACTTTGCAACTGTGCACTTGACAAACGTTTTTCATTCTCGCTTGCAATTGATACCCTAGTATGTTTTCTGAATGTATTTTTGTCTCACAGAAGCATAGTGCCACGTCGTATTATGTTCCACATGCAAGCAGTTAGGAGAATATATGCCAGCCACCAGCATTGCGCAAGTCAAAAGTGATTTACCATGGATATATGTGCCTCTTGATGAATATTTCTAAGATTATACAGCTGTTGTTTATCAAGTGTCATTTATAAAGCATTACACGACAGTAGGCTGTAAAGAATGCATGTGCAAGCTTGTAAAATGAAACATAATGCTTGGCAATTTAAAAAAATATATTCATTGTAGATTTAATTGTTGAATAGTTATGTTGATTTATATCACACAAATGGGGACTTTATGATTCACAATGACTTAGCAGACAATGAACTTCATTGCACCACTAAAGTTGGTTTATGGGATTTAGTTGCAAAAAAGGTTAAGTGTGTTCCTAGGGATCAGTCCTGCATTCTCTACACTGTTGAAACTCTGCACTGTTCTTGACTCCAGTTGTTCAAACAGAAACACCACTGCAATCAGTCTACCAGCCTGACTGAGTGTAAAAGTATGAGACAATTACTTACAGACTTGGATTAATCTGGGTCCAAAGGGACCAGTCCTTTGTCTAATAGGTCATTAATGAAACTTTCCTCAGAAAATTATTTGGTAGTTAAAAGTAAAATGGATTGATAGCCAAACCTCCTTCAGAAACTTATACTTTTGCTTAAAAAAGAAATAATTTACCATCAAAAAGTTCAATAGTTTGAGGGAATCGATAAAATAAAAAAATGAATTTTTAACTTAGTAACTGTGATATATTTGTGCCTCACCTCTATTTTCTACCATAGCTGGACTCCCCAGAGAGACAGTAACTCCCAAAACTCCCATGCTACATCAAAGTGAGACACTGCTAATATCAAACCTGTGTACCATGAGAGAAGTAGTCCAGTGAGCTGACAGAATCAGGGTCATTCAACCTTAATGTTTATAAAGCCCTTGAGACAATATGGCAGTATTTCCAATTTTTAAAAAATTTACTTTCAGATAGAATATTTTTATTTTTTATTATTTTTCATAAGCTGTCTAAATTTCAGAAGTAGTTCTGGTGAAATTGCTCTCCTTGACCATCTCTGACACCTCTGTGGACAGTCCTCACTGAGAAGCCCATAGTTAAATGGGTGTGGACAATACCTTTCCTTCCTGTTCTGTGAAAGAAAACTTATTCAGTACCTTGCCTGTTTGAATGGACAGAGAACTTCAATATCAAAAGTCTGTATTCTTCATAAATGCTAAAGTCAGTAAATGAAAAGAAAATGTTTTCTTAAAAAATTAAAGAGTAGGTCTGACAAGTTTAGTGAGCCAAAAATAATCCAATAATGTTGGATCCCAGATGAATGTATAATTGGATGCTGTTCATCACTGTGCCTACTTTTTTTCTCATAAGAAAGCAGTAAAAAAACCCTGTTAGTTTTCTGAATGATTGAACAGCAACCTTGTAAAATGTGTGTAGCTGCTTGCATACACAGAAAAGTAAATACACACAGCATTCCTGCATATGCTTTTGTCATGTGTTTGCACACCTGTGACTGTAGGAAAAAATAAAGCTGTATTATTTCAGGCTCAATGTTAATTCGCAGTGTTTACTTATTGAATATGTGTAATACAAACAGAATCTAAAATACCACCACAAGCAGGGTTAAATTCTTGCAAAACACACGGGTAGAATTATTAGATGTTTCCAGCTTTGTCAGTCACTAACCTATCTGCTTTTGACTGTTTCTTTAAGTTGTGAGGAATTTTCAGTACAGAATCAATGTATGTGTACCATGTATTTTGTTCTTTCTTTTGCTTGTTTATTTTGGAAGCTTGAATTTGTATTTGTGCTTAGATGTTTGAAAAATGCCGATGCCCTGCAATAACCCACAAACCAAATACTGAATGCAACAGGAAGTTCCTAAAAATGTGTTGGATGATGAATACTTGGCTTTGATCTCACAGGAACACTTGGAATAGAAAAAATCAGAAGTACTGGAATTCAATTATTATGATAGTTCAATTAACCTCTATTGAACAGATGTAAAAATTATACCTAATTATACACATAGCTGACTTCAGACATGGACCTCTGCCCAACGAGGACTAATCAAAGATCACCAAATTCATTTCACTTCAGACCTTTGCTCTCAGAAATGAGTACTACAGTAAGTGATTTCACCATTAAATATCCCTCTAGCACCATAATCTTTCTGAAAGTCTGTTCAGTGCTCAATTTTATACTAAGAAACTTAATGTGATATCCCCAAGTGTTATCACAGAAATTCTAAAGGAAAGGTCACTGATAAAAAAGGGCATTTGAAGTGAGCTTAGCTGAATATTGCTGTAAGCCTACCTGATTTTGGCTCCACAGACATACATCAAAATGCATTAATTTATACCTACATTTTAAATACATCCTTATTGTGGTGACTAGAAAATTCTCTGAATTTATTCTTTTGCATCGGGTCCAGTGCCAGACTTTATTTCGAGAACCAAAATAGTATACGTAGTATAAGATATCCCTGTACAAAATGTGTTTTCTGTCTAACCATTAAGTAAATTTCTTTATTATACAGCAAGTTCCTTAACTTAAAACAGCTTTTCTTTAAGACAGAGGAAAGAAAGTTTTGTTATCAGTTATACAGATCGAACACAAATTCTACAGTACTGTATTCTAGGAAAATGTTACCTGCATTGTCTGGGCAATGTAATTTTTATTGTTCTCATATTAAAAATACATAAGAAAAAATTACCACAAGGTTTAAAGGAAGTGTTTCTTTCTCCCAAATATCTTTGGTTTTACCACTGTCCTACATATATGTTATTTGTTCGCATAACTTTTCTATTGCTAGCACCATTGCTCAGGGAGGAAAATATTTTCCATTCCTCTGTGAGATTTATTTCTGTTTCTGTCTGTTGTTGAGATTCTGCCCAACTTCCTGTTCTCTCCTTAGCTATTTTTATTAATACCTTTATTTTCTTACAGCTGCTGGTTTCCAGAGGAAATCTTTGAGCTGGCATTTAGCAAGACTATTCCTGAATATTCACCACTGTCTTCTGAATAAGAAAAAAATGCCTGCTTTGTTGTAACTTCTTGGATCCTTCTTGATGGGGAAAACTGTCATGTATTTAGATTCCTTATCAGGTGCTCACCCACTCATGTAACTTTTCTTCCTAACATTTTCTGGTAAATGACTAGCATTGGCTGGACCATACTGCCTTGGAAATTACATTGGAGTGGAAGTCCTTCATTTTATTCAGGACCTGTGCATCTGGGATTTCCAGTGGATGTTAAATTTAGTTGCTGCTGACCATAGCTCTCCCACATTTAAAGATACACTCTTCTTCTGGGTTTCTTTAGCAAATATAACAGAAGCACAGTATATCCTGAGTTAGAAGGGACCCACAAGGATCATCGCAGTCCAGCTCCTGGCCCTGCACAGGACACCCTCAAGAGTCACCCCACGTGCCCAAGAGTGTTGTCCAAACATTTCTTGAACTCTGTCAGGCTTGGTGCTGTGACCCCTTCCCTGTGGAGCCTGTTCCAGTGCCCAACCACCCTCTGGATCAAGAATCTTTTTCTAATACTAGCTTAAATATGGTGTTGCTTAGATAAAAACCAACAAGCAAGATGGGGTGGAGGGAACTGAGAGTCAGATATTCTGCTGTGACAACACCGTATATACACAGGGTCCCTTAGGTCTTAATGTAGTATATGTTTCTTCCTTAGAGCTGCCAGCACGTTACTGGTAAAGGGATCTAGTCCCACTGGTAAAATTAACTTTGAGGAGACAAAGTATTTATCTTGAGCTAGAGAAAGGAAAATCAAGGTACTATTAACTAAATTTATACCATCCATGTAGAGCTATGGGTAAATGAATATTCTTCAAATGTTTATATAATGGTGAAATATTGGTCAGTATTTTGTGCTCTGCAGTCATCATTTTAACAAGCTACTGTTGCCTAGGCTGTAGTCTTTTTCAATGGTGTTTACACTGAACACCTCACCCATGTTTACTGCAGGTTAATAATCTTATGGAAAGCCAAGCAATTTCAGTTTTTGAACACAGGGAAGTATTTAATGTAATTATAGCTCCTTTTGAAACAACTAACAGCTTGGAAACATGGGAAAACTGCAGAGTGGATATGTGCTTGAATACTGCTGCTATGATTGTTTTTCCCATAATGTATCTCTTTTAAATAATGAAACTTTGTTATTGGCATGATAATCTAGTAAGACACTAAACTTCAAGCCTGTTAACAGGGAAGATATTGTCTCATATTATATATAAATTTCAGTTTATGCACTACATTTTGTAATTTACAATTATTGTTTTCTATTGTCTACAAGCAATTACATTTACAGTAAGCAGGTTGTAACAGCAGTACTAAGACAGCCCTGCTTCCTATAAACTGGTGTCCTACATCTTCTCCAAAATCACCTCTGCTAGCTGCCTTTCCTCTTTCATAAATCTCTCTGCTGTTATATCTGTAGTTGCCTCTCCCTTATCTTACTGCCCTCATTCTTTTCAGATCACTAGCTCACCTCCTGCAAAACCTCCCTGATGTATCCATCAGACCATCAGCTCCCTCCTGTGTTGCCCTTCTACGCTTTATTTTTGCCTCCAGGTGAAGAAAAATCTGAAAGGACTGGCTGGCAGTTGCTAAGTGGTTAGTCAGGTCATGGGTCCATGTGCTACCAAACACCAAATCCCACATGAACAGAATTTCCTTTGCTCAGCAGCAGCAACAGCAAAGTCTCTGTCCTCCATCTAGTCATGAAATTCACAGAACTTGTAACAACGTGCATCTTTGAGATTTTTACAAATTTAATTGAAGATAGCCACTGGATTAAAAAGTTAATGTGGAAGGAGAACCAGCAAAAAGGATAGTGCAGCCATGGCAGCTTTATATGCGAAGAAAACGGAACTAAATTTGACTTTAATAGTTGTAAACTGAAATTTGAAACTTGAAAAGTGGGAGGGGTTCTTTTTAGTTCTTTGGTTTTTTAGATGTAATGAAACCTTAAATGTCCAGTGTAGTCAAGATCTCTTTCCTGAAAGACTCCTGACTATTACATTGCCTGCCTCCCTGCCTGGAAATTTAGGGTATAAACTTCTGAAGCCTTACCACTGTTTTTCTCAGCACATCACACGTAAGAAATCCTGAAGACATTTTCACTGCTGTAGAACAAAACTAAATGGAGAAGGCAATACTATAATAAGAAAAATACAGCATTTTTCATTAATTTGTGGATGTAAAAATGCAAGACAGTGGAGCCGACTTGAACTCCTACACTCAGGAAGGAATTTGGTCATCTGAGTGGTCAGAGAATTTTGTGGCTTCTTAGACTTAAAACACATGGTGGCAAGGCAGAGAAATTGCTGGTTGTACAGGCCAGAATTTTCAAATGTAAAAGGACAAATATTTAAATAATGTGTCTGGCCCCATTATTTTGTTTGAATCTCCCTGAAAACACATATCCTCTCTCACTCTCACACACAAGCATGCTCTATCATCAGCCACATCGGTTTCTATCGCAGCTGGACTTTTTGAGGACAAACATGTACCATAAAACCATTTTTATTTGTGGCATTTTTACTGGCATAGTCTCAGCAGAGGCCCAGGATTGAATAAGCATGAAAATTGAAGTGCCTTTGTATTCAAAATGGTGCTCACTCATCCTTGGTCAGAGTTGAAGGAAGGCAAACGCACAGGAGCATGCACCAATGGTAGTACTGTAACTGCCTGTAGACAAGCAGAGGGGTTTTGTTTCAGACATTTGCTACCCAGCAGAGTCCAAACAAAAGCAAAATCATGGTGGGTCATTTGTGCTGCCACAGTAAGACTTTAAAGTACTGCACTATTTCCTCATGTCTTACTGTAACACGACCATCATACTGTGTAATCTCTGTCACGATTGTATTGCAGAATCTGACGTATTGTAAACTCGTCATTCTGAGAGCAACCAAGACACAACTGGAATAAAAAAATAACCTCCAATAGGACATGAGAACAATGGAAATCTCCCATGATATATTATAAACAAGAATAATAAGTAACAAATTCCTGTAAAATATTCTAAGGCCAAAGACCAGTCAGGTCAGGACCCTTCTGTGCTATGGGCTGTGAAAGCATTTAGCAAATGACTCTTCTTTCCCTAAAGACTAAAGTTGATGAACCAGTCAGTTGGGGGAAAAGGAGGAGAACATAACACCACAGAGGGAGGCAGATTATTGGGAGATAGTAACACAACGTCCAACATAAATAGTTCTTATTGAAATTATTTTTATTGCATTTGAAAGCCAAGTGTTAAAAATTCATTCTTGTACATGGACAGATTAACAAGTTTCACACTTATCTTGTAAGCATACTGAAATGAAAGAACTAAATAAACTCCTTAATTAAAAACAATCTTTTGTATTGCTAATTATTCCAAGAAGTATATTCCATGTTTATAAGAACTGATGACATTTTAAACTAACTTTCACCAAGATCATAAATGCCAAAATGCTGTCTTACAACTGACCATAGAGAAGGCTGCTCTGAGTATGTTGTACGTTCCTGTTTTGTTTTGTTTTGTTTTTTTATGTAAAAATGTGCCCTGATGATTGTATTATTGTACTCAGCTTATTCAGACTTTTTTTCTGTAGAAGACATATTGATTTTTGTGTTAGTCAATGGAAAGCCCAAACAATGGCCCAGAGGAAAACAATAACATGCAGTAAAAGAACAGAACAGAGTAATGTTAATTTAAAATGGAAATGTAAGTTAAGTAAGGCAATGACAAAATCTAGCAAGTAACCAGATGCTGGGGTTAAAATGACAGCATGCCCGAGGATTAAAATTATCTGCAACGGAAGAGGGAGCTCTCACTGCACTGGCCCTGCCAGCTGGGAGAGGTGGGGTGCTTCTTCCAGCTGAGCCTGTGGAGCTGGTGGTGCCCATTCCTTCCTCCTTTATTTTCATTTCTGCATATGCTTCAATGCAATTTTCATATTAGTCCTTATAGAAAGCTATAGCAGAATGCTCCACAGCAAATTACAGTCAGATACGAGCAATGGATGAAAGTCACTAGCACTTACCCAGTCTAGTGGTCAGAGGGATATTTTCAGGAGTTAGGAAGGCACATATTATCCCCATAGCAATAAGTCTGTTTCTTCCTGTATATGCAGAAACCCCAAACACTCTGGGAAAAGTACTACAGCATAAACAATAACAAATATCAACCGTGTTTATGACAACTGAGAGTGCAGACTGAAGGCCGAGCTCACTGAATTTAATTAGAAGGCTCTGACCTCATCGGGCTGAATGAAACAGTGACAGTGTGATTTTGCAAACCTCCTCAGAGTAGCTGTTACCTCTATACATCACCCTTTCTTGTTTAATAAGCTGTTCCATGTGACTAAGAAAGTAGTCAAAGGTTAACACAGATAAATAGCTGTGCTTTATCCTCCACAGATAAACAATTATGCCTAAGGTCTCAATTGCAAACACCCTAGTGGTATTCTTGTTTGTTTGCTAACTTGTTTGTATTGTTTTGGAGATAATTATTCCCAGATAAGCAGAAAAGAATGAAATACTTAAGATTCAATGCGATCCTCTGAAAAAAATGCCAGAATGCATGTAGATATTTTGTGTAAAAATTGACTCCAATTTGGACTCCAAGTTGGAGACTCTAAAGGCTTGCTGTGATGTAGGTGTTGAGTGACAATATGAGGTGCCCTAGGGTATCTTTCCTAATTGAAGGACACCTCTCCAAAAGGAGACAAGAATCCTACATTTCAGTCCATGAATTGTACCCAATTGCTTACAAACCTGGGGCAGATCCTGCAATGAACCAACAACTTAGAGCAGTAATAGACCTGCAGTATCTTTACCAGTCTTGTACCTGTTAATCTTTCCTTCAGCCATGCTACCCATTTGCAACATGTCCAAGATAACACTAGAGAACAATAGAATGTGGGTTCAATTGCCACTCTTGATTCCCTATTACATGAGATATTTGTTGCTGACATGTAAGGTTCTGGGGAAGGTAGGTGCAATATATGCATCCATGAAGCAACCAGTTTGTAAAAGACTGTAAGAAGCAACTGTCAGAAAAAGTTGCCTAAAATTACCCTTCCATACTATCCACTTAGGACTTAGACTATAGAAATATTATTTCAGAAGTAATTGTAGCACTGAACATCTGCCTTAGAAGCTAAATTCAGAAAGAAGAGCCAGAGAGAAGTATGTTAAGACACTGCAAACAAGAACTACATGTGCTGGTAGAAAGAAATAGTATTATTATTATAACATATATATATATATATATATATATACACACATATACACACATTTAAAAATTACATATTTATTTGCACACATATCCCCCTGTGACTGCTTGCAGTGATTATTACAGCTTTTTATCTCCTGAATTTTACAAGAATTCTAACCAGAAACACAAATTTAAATACTGTATAAACTCCTAGAAAACCAGGAAGCTCATCATCTACCAAGATTATGAATGTTGTAGTTATTCTCAGTGTAGATGGATGACAGTTATAGAGAGTACATAACACACAGGCCAGGCCCACTAGCTGGGCATGTGCTATGCTGAAAACTTCAACTTTTTAAAGTTCTCCTCTAGATTCAGTCTTCCACTATTTAGTTGCAGCATTGTAACTATTATTATTGTCCTTCCTTTTTATTTTTTTTTTTAATCCTGTGTTTGGCATGCATGCATTTGACTCATATATTGGTCTGTTTTTTGAAATATTACCCCAGGTTACTGATATAAAAGTCTTTTGCATCTGGCACCTGTGCAGGTGCAGAAGTCTCTGCTATTTTTTGATAAATAGGAAAGTATCTCAGGAAGCATGAATCCAAAAATAATTTTATCAGAACAGCACTGGATTGTTGAGGGCTGAATGGTATTACTTAAAAAGATGACACAAGGACCTTTGTAACATGGATTTGTTGTTCTTCTCTGATCAGAACTCTAAGCTTGGATCACTGATGTGATTTACAGAGTACATCCCCTCCATTACTTGCAGGACAGACACTAGCTCATACTTGTCTGAAGATGTCTAAAGCTTTGACTTATGGCAGCCATTCGGATCCCTGTGCCGGAACACGCAGCCTGCAGGACCAAACTGCGACGCGATGCTTCACCAGCATACGTGCAACTGTCCCCGCTCCTTCATCCCTTGGTGGCTGGGTTCCAAATCCTCTCCTGAAGCTCACTCTGCTGTTACATACTAGCAGCAAGACTCATTTCTACCCATTATTTCTGGAAACATCTTTCTGACATTTACATCTTTGTGAAGTAGCAGGAAGAGTAATCCATGTGCTCTGTGAATTCTGCACTGACCATGATGAGCTGTAAGGACCTTAGCAAGACTGAAACTTCACTTCTACAGTCCAATACTTGGGTTCACTGTTAATTTCAGACCCTCAAATAACACTGATCTGCTAGATGCATAACTTCCCTCAAGAGAAAATCTAGCAGAAACCTTGGAGGGATTACACATTATCCTAAGTGTATAGGACAAAACCAGAAATACAAACACAGCTTGATTTAGACCTCTGTCTTTCAGTAGCTTACATTTTTGTTCTTTCTCCATCCAAGTTGAGTTTTTCTATATTGGCTAAGTCCACTAAGTACTTTAACCAGATCTCTTTATTTACCTCATATTTATAACAATTTTTCTGCCCTATGCTTTTTCCCTGTAATCAGGGTTCCAGCTAATTGTCACTGCTTATATGTCAAGTGACATGATGTCTTACAAATTGACATTGCTTTCTGCAACTTTACATCCTAATTCCTTAGAGACCTTTACAACCTTTTTTAACTCCCACCAAATGCTCCTCCCGTGTTCTTCATATTGTTTTATCAGTAGACTTGAAACCTGATACTCCCTGCCAATCCATCCCTGGGACAACCTGAGAGAGCTGTTCTTTGAACACAATGCCCCAAATTATCTCTCCCAATCTTCTCATTACCATTGAAGAGAACTCTCAGGTAACAAATAGGTTAGCTGTTCTAATGCCTTTGCTCTTCGTCTTTCATGCATGCCCTTGTTAAGGGCATGCATGAAAGCTCATTGACGAGCTCAGTAAAGGAGGTTTGTCAGTATCGTTATACTGGTTGGATTTTTCATTAGCTTTATTTTTTACTTCCTTTATCAAGCATTCAGAAATCATGGCACCCATGTGTTGCTTAGTTTAATTCCCAAGGAGATAATAGAAGACCAGATGATACACAGAAGCCTAAAGGAGTCCCAGCTGAGTGGTTTGTAGCTGCAGATGCTCCTATAATCTCAGCTGCCGCCATCAGTTATTACTGCATGATGGTCTGAGTGCACCACAGCTTTATTTTTCATCTCTAAAGGTAAAGTATCATCTCTGTTACCTAGTAAGCATGGCAGACACAAAATTAATGCCCTAAATTCTGTGCACAGACTCCATGCTTCTTCCTGTCAGTATCTTGCAGAAGCACCCCCCCACCCCCCAACAAACAACCTATGAATATTGCTAGGGACTGAGTTGTTATTATTATTAACACCTTGGGATTTTTATCATGTCCTTAGGTAAGTGCTGGCTGTTGCAACAAATGTTCATGTAAGTGTGCCCCAAGCTTAGTAGGATTCTGAATTTCTTGTCTGCTGGCTGACGGCTGACGTTTCAAATCCTGCAGGATATTTTTTCTTACTTTCAGTAAAGGAAGCTTTTTATTAAGGAAAGCAATTTTAGATTCTTAATCTCAAGTATTTTGCAGTTTTATATGAGCTGATGTCTCCAGACTATATGAAAACAGATATCTGGGAGGCTCTTTATGTCAGTTTGTTTTAATAGTTGCTGATGCTGACCCTGGTGGATCAGCACATCCTTATGCATAGGCAATTCTGTTTCAGATAGACATCATTGCCTCCATATAGCCAACAAATATTGTCCAGCTTGGGATCCACCTGGGAATCAGAGTCTCTCACCAAACTTCTTAAGGCCATAGCAGTAACTCAGAGCTGAAACTCCTCTAGTTTTTCACTCAGTTAATTAACAGTCTCTCCAAGCATGTGTCTATATGTGAGGCTGGCAATTAACAGCTGCTACTTTTAATAAGATCCTAATTTCTTCTTTCACATTTGTAAATATACAATTACATCTGCTGTAGTCTTATCCATCATGCTATTGACCTTCTCCAACAGATTGTGAAATTGTCTGTGTTAAACTGTTCTTTGACCTTCGTTTCATGAAGGGTTTGGTCATTTTTTGCATAGTTTCCTCTTTACTTCTGAATTAATATTTGGTACAGAAGTTGTCTCAGGATCTCCTAAGCAAAAAATAGGGAAATTGATGATAGACTCCTTAATGTACAGAGGTACAAATTTTCCTTCCTATAGTACAAATTCCTCTTCCTACGGGAGTTTTCAAAGCTGCATCTGGTCACGGGATAGCCTTTGCTGTCTTGGGAACATTGCTTTAGTCCAGAGCATTATGTTTTGTTTTGAGGATTTGTTTCTTTTTTTTTTTTTTTTAACCCCAGGTGGCTTTTCTAAAAATAATTCTGAGCCATAGGCCTGGGAATTGGCAATAGTAGAAAAAATGCTCAACAGAATTTGATCAGAAAATCCACTTTGAGCACTCTCCCCTCTCTCTATTTTCTTTCTTCTTTACAGTCTAAAGGAAGAGCCTGACTGATCTGTCATGAACTGTAGGGAAAACAGGAGAATCTTGAATAGAATTTATACAAAGTATTCAATTCCATCCTATGACAACTTAAGAGGCATAGCCATTTAACTTGAAGATGGGAGACAGGTATGAAAGGATTATCCAGAATTCTTTCGACAATTTAAGAAAGGCTGCCCTACTTAACAGGATAGTTAGATTTTCTGCTGCTTGAACTGGGGATACAAAAGAAAAAGTACCCAAGGAAGCCTTAGAAAGCAAGGAATTATGAGGAGTTCCAGTGGAGAGCAGCTAAGAAATCAGTAAAATGTTCCAGAATGTCCCAAGCTGTGAGAAGAAGGAAACTTGTGAGGAAGAAAACCAAGGACCTAATGTTAAATGTCTGATAGAAGCCCAAAAGACAGCAACATTGACTTCAGACTCTTCTCATCTGTCTACCTGACTTTTTGATGGAAGGGAGAAAATCAGGAGTGCTTTGAGCTTTCTCTGGGAGCACTAGGAGTGCTTGGAGGTACTGAATTAGGTACTGCTGCCATACTTGCCCGACCAGACTTAGCAGCAGAGTTGCTACAGCTCCTATCTGTTCACAGCACAAAGCAGACCAAATCACTGTGTGGTGTGTGGGCGATGGTGGTCACCCCACAGCACTCCCTATAACATATCTCTGCAGTTTGAGCTTGCAGAACCTCTGCCTCCAGAGCTGGATTTCCTTCCTTAGCTCCAAGTGACCAACAGGAAAAGGGTCTCTGAGGATTCCCTAGGACTAGTGTGCAGGGTGACTGCTGAATCCCAAGCTGCCGTGTGATTAATGGAAGGACTGACCTCCTGACCTGCAGAAAGGCTTTTAGGAGATGGTGACCCGCAGAAGGCAGCGTAGATGGCCCAGCTTTGTCAAAGGCTCTGTACCCCAGCACTGAAATAAGCAATGTGGGGAAGGTGGCTTTAGGCATTTTAAACAAGGCAAGGGAACAGTACTGAAGCTTTGAAACTGATTAAGCAAGTAGAATGCAGAGCTGAGTCACTCTGTATTTGTCTCTCCGTGTGCATGTGTACATATATAGATACATATTTTTGTAAGCGTGTGCGTGTGTTTGAGTGAGGATATGAAAAAAAGAGGCATTCAGTTCCAAAAGCCACTGCAATAACGAATCACGAGCTGAAGCTGTCACATCATATGAAACAGATCCAGAGAACACGTGAAGACACAGTCTCAGATATTTTAAAACTTCTCTTCAGTGTTTTGCTCACATTTGGTAGCATTTAAATTTGATATCCTTTATGGTTTTTTTTCTTGAAACCAACTTTACCCTTTTGAAGCAATGTTTGATGAAAATGCAAAAATTCTTGGCTAGCAAAAGATTTTTTTTTTATCTCCCAAAGTCATATCATGCAGATTCATGCAGCGAAAAAAACCCGCTGATGTTCTTATGAATAAAAGAAGGATTAGGAAGATTAAAATGAACACCACCAGACTCGCTGAAAAAAGGCTCAAGTATATGATATAGCCTTCTGCACATCTTTGCCTTGAGGATCACAGCTGAAACTGTTCTTGTCTTTGCTGTTGGGTAGTTCAGAGAGATGCTGGGTCTGGATCCCCCATATTGAGCTTTTCATAAAAGTTGCTGTAAAAAGGACGTTGGAAAGAGAATGCTGCTGAGTGAATGATCAAATTTTATTTTATTTATTTATTTTTGTTATTACAGCCAGATGTTGCCTCAGGAAGTTGAAACAAGGAGTCAGGAACTGACAGTTTAATAATTAAATTGGGAAAGTTGGCAGGTCTCCTGCTACTTCCTCTAATACATAGCATCTTTGAATGAAAGTGTGCAGTATCCCAGTGGCACTCCTTCCGAACTGGCTCATCCATTACTGGGTAATGATTTTCCGTCGAGGCAACAGCAATGCACAGGGCCTATTACACCAGCTACATAAAGTTAAAAAGACATTATGAATAAAGCTTTCACCGTGGCTTTTACCAACATTTCTACTCAAGACTGCCTAATGCTGACATGTGTTTATTAACACTTAATAATGTTTACATAATTCTTCCTTGTGCTCATTACAGCTGTCAAAAATCTGAATAGAGGACGTTTTTGCCTGTTTTAACTCTTGAAGACTTTGCAGCCTCTAAGCTGAGATGAACAGCAGCTGAGAGGACGCTGAAGGCCCCGTCAGTTCCTGAAGTGCCGGGATGAAGGCTCGGAGCCTGTTGCCCACCAGAGCATCATCACTGCTTTTCTCCCTCTTTCGGGATTTCTTCCCTAGCAGGAATCCTTAAGATTTCTCACTGCATGTTCCACTCCCCGTGGGACCCACACACCTGCAGAAGGCATGGAGAGTCACTGCAGCCGTCCAGGCAAGAGGAGGCACATCGGCACTGAAGGTGCGACAGGCAGAGAGTCTGATGGAAGAAAAACTATATCCAGAGGCTGCGGGCAGGGCAGTCAGACCGCAGAGCACTCGTGGGGTCAGAGGTCGGAGAGAAGGTGTAAGCCAGTCCCGTGCCCCGGTACCTTGCGCTGGGCGGAATGAGGGACGGGCGTACGACCGCTCCGACGGGCGGGACGGCGCTCGATGTGGGAAGCGCCTGACAGCGTCCGGAGACCAGCGGGGTGAGCCCGGGGGCGCCTCCGTGCCCCGTCCCGCCCCGCACCTGCCCCCGAGCGGGGCTCGCTCTCCCGCCTCTCCCGCCGCCCGGCCCGCGCGGGCGGGAAGCGCCCCGCGCCCCCCGGGCCCCGCGCGCGGCAAGGGGGCGCGCGAGCCCCCGCGGCCCCGCCAGGGGGCGGGGCGGGGCGGGGCGGGGGGTCCGGGGCTGCCGCCGCCGCTGTCGGCGGCACTGGCGGGGCGGCGGCGGGAGCGGGAGGCTGCCGAGGTAAAGCGGGGCCGCCGGCGGCTGGAGCGGGGCGGGAGCGGGTCGGTTCCTCGCCTGCCGCGCCGCGTCCGGCGTGGGGAGAGACGGGGAGGGAGCGGGGCGCGCTGCCGGCGGTGCCCTCGCGGTCCCGGCTGGCGCCTGACGCGTGTCCGTGCCCCCGCGCGGGGCCGCGCTGCCCCCGCAGCAGCTCGGGGCGGCCGGCGCCAGGCGCTTCTCCCGCCGCCCGGCGGGATGCGGGGCGCGCCGCGGGCGCTATTTTGGGCTGCAGCCCGTGAGCGCGGGGATGTGGCGGCAGCGCCCGGGCGCTCCGTGCCTTCTCTTCCGCAGACAAAAGCGCGCCCGAGGCGCGTCGGGGACTGGTTTGGAAGCATGGAGCGCCGGGCTGTGCTCGGGACCCTGTCAGCCCGGTACCCCCTCCGCCACTGCGGCTGCTCTCCTGCTGGGCGGCGTTGGCCTGAATGAACGGCTGTTTTGGCGGAAAATAAAAAAAAAACCAAACAAAACCCAAAACCCCAAACCAACCCAAACCCCAAACAACTTGATGTTTACAGATGTGGTTAAAACAAGGCAACGGGTCTCGGCAGCGCTTGCCGTGCAGAGTGGCTCTGTGTGCGAGAGCAGAGCGCCAGCGATGCGCGCCTTGTGAGTGAGATTCCTGCGCAGGGAGAGCCGCGCTGCCCGTCCCTCAGCCGGCTGCGCGCTTCACCTCCCGCTAGTTCTGCGCCCTGGCAACTCGGGCAGGCGTGCAGGGCGGCTCTCCTGCGCCTTTTGGGAGTGAAAGTTCAGTTTTGCTGCTCCTCTCCTTTGCCGGAGGATATCGTTGGGACGCGGTGGCTGTGCGGCTGGAGCAGGGATTACTTCTGGGTGAGTGAGGCTGGCGGTGTGGGGATCTGCTGGATCCCTTCTGCTGCCTGCCAGGGAGCGATCCATGGTTAGCAAATACAGAAGACTCGGCAGTGTGTGTGCGTGTCACAGGCGTTGATGCAAGAAGGTAATAGGGATGCTCTTTATGCATTTCTGGTGTTTTCCAGTGGTGCACTGTTTCTATGTAGAGTGACAGTTTGGTCGTTTGAATCTGTGACGCAATTTCGCTGGTTTGGATAGTGTTGATATTTTGCCTTTGGCTGAGACGTGCTTTTAATAGCATTTAAGCAAGCTGTGTGTAACGAAATATGAAGGGCTAAATTACTGGCAATAAACGCGGTCTAACTTTATGCTTTGAAGAGAGAGGGGAACAATAGCATAGGTTCTGAAAACAAAGTAGTTAATGGAGCAACACAAAATATTATTGTCCAAGGACTGTGCTAGATCTGAAAGATGCCCACCAGGACAGTACAGCAACAGTCCAAGGAAAGAAAATTCACTGAGACTGCTCTTCGTCTCTTTCTCTTGGAAGAGTTCTCATGAGGAAGTTTAGCAAGGATAGGTTAATTATATATTATACTAAGGCTGACTGAAGGAATTGGATACCTAGTGCAAAAGCCTGTGCATGTGGGAGAAGCTGATTTAAGGTAAAGTGGTGTCAGTGTAAATTTAGATCAGTTGTGTCATTGTGGTAGAAGTTGCTATGTGGACATCACTTGTTTGTAGTTCTGGTTAGGTCATTTGGGAAGAGTTGGAAGCAAAACTGAATAAAAAACTATTGCTCTTAAAATAAGAGCATCAAGAGTTAGCATGTGCTTTGTTTTTTGACCAAGAAGGTTTGTTTTGATTTAAAATATTAATTAAATCATTCCTTTATGAACCAAGCTCTGGGTAAGAGCTTGTGTCAGCATCTGTCTGTGTCTGTTTTAATGATCAGAGAAGGCTGATCCTCAGCTTTTTATGTGGGTCAGCTTCCAGCGAAACTTTGCTAGATGAAGAGTTGCAGGATTTGTCCTTGTATAGGGGTGTCACAATGTTAGTAAATGAGTGTCTCAACCTGGGTTGTCATTATGTTGTGACTAAGTGTGCTTGTGAAGAATGCAAAGTGGCTCCACCGCAGATGGTTGTTGCACTTTGGGGTACTTTACATCTCTTTTGTACCTTCTTGCAGCCCTCTTGCATTTCCAGACTAATTCACCCTAATAGCAAAGTGTAAAGTGTCTCTGTTACATATAAAAATTGGGTTCTCTCTAGGTAGAAAGAGTGGCACCACCGAGGACTGCTTTTGCATTTTCTCCTGAGGTAATTTTGTCTCTGTCAGTAGTAAAAGGGATTTATTGATAGAGCTTGTTTTGGGGGTAGTGGGTCTCTCATGTGGGCGAGGTGTAGAAGGCTCAGTGTTCTCACATATCCACATTTCTGTAGAAATAAATGAATTATTGCAGCAAATTCCTAACTATGAGTGTCTGTAGGTGTGTACAGTAGGAGTTTGAGCCAGGTGTGCCTGAAAGGGATCATCCATTTTCACACTTCTGTTGGTATGGATATGGTGGGTAAGTAGCATAAACTAAGTTCCTGTTGACTTCTGTGGATTTACACATGTAAAATTAGAGTTGCTAGCAGGTTCAACCAGATCTGTGCAAATACTGGTGTTTCACACAAGAAGTTCAGGTATTTTCAAGACAAAGATTAGTTTTCCATTACTTTGCACCCCAGGGTGGGATTCTCCTGGTAGGTGATACAAACAATGTAAAAATGCTCAGCGGGATACAGTACAAAGTCCAGCCATTGTCATCCAGCTGTTATGAGCAGTTACAGAGTGCTTTTTGTTGTGGTGGAAGTTCCTCTGACCCTTCTCAGCCAGCAGTTACTTTATGCATGAGGCTTTAATATCTTGCCTGGTTTAATAACATGTTGTTTCAGTAATATTTTGTGGTATTGAGCTGTGTAAGTTATCTGCATTGAATCTGTTGTCTTTCAATATCATTGACTCTCTCTTGTTTATCTATTAGGAGGAGACAGTAGCTATTGAAATTCCCTAAAACAGCTTAGCTGATCTTAATTATAATAATGGAGTCTACTGCAGTGAATATTGCAAGTGCAAACTATTGTTACAATTTAGGCAAGATACTGGGGAAAATTAATGTCCAATATTTTCTTATTTGTAGGTTGTATTCTAATTAAATATTCAATATTATAGGAGATGATCTTTGACTCCCAAGACACTGATGAAATGCCAGTTAAATCATATTTCCCTCCCACAAGGCAATGTACAGTATTCTGTTTGCTACAGTACTGGGAAACCTTTAAGGCTGGAAGTGTCATTGAACTTCTCAATTTTCTGTAACCTGTAGTTTAGTTTGTATTCAAGGTGGATAGATTGGTCAATGCTGAACATATAGGAAGTACAGACATAAGGAAACAGAGTAAGGCCCATTGTGAAAAAGCCAAATGAAGTACAGGAAATATAGAAAATTTATAGAATAGACATTTACCTATAAGGAATGTGTTTTTTCTTATTTTTAGGAGCTAGTCATGCATGTTAGTGAAAGTGAAAAGAACTTAATTTCGCTACATATTTGTTTAGTTTGTTGAAGTTACACTTTGTAGGTTTTGGATTTATTTGCTACACCAGCTGAACATTTCTCTACTCTTCACCTCTTTGCTTTATCCCCACACAGTGAGCTTATTGTTAGTTTTGGTTACGGTCATATATATTTTTGTAGCACTTTATAACAAGTCTGTAGGGCAATAGACTCTACCATATCTCACGTTTAATTTATAACTTTATTTTTCAACAGTTATAGGTAGTCTGCCATTCAGATCAGAATTAAAATTATTTAAGTATAATTAAAATACACCAATATTACTGAAATGATGAAATGGACATGAGCTCATTCAGTTTTTCTTTTCATTAGATTTTTTGGGGCTATTTTTAGTTTTAATACAGAGTGCAAGCTGTTGCTAATTAGCATGGCACTCTGGAGGCGGTCTCTGTGTAAGCTAAATGGAGAGGATAGGATGAAGGGGGGAAAAAACCCCCAACCTGGAGATGTAAAAGTACCAGTTTTGGAGGCATTAAAAAGCTTCGCACATAGAGTGGGATTTGTTCTTTTTGTTAGACGAGTGATGGCAAAACCTTTCCAGGTCATGTGTAAAACTTCAGAGCCGCATTGAGTCCTGTGCCCATGTGTGTGTTTGTGCTGGGTGCAAGAGAAGGGCCCCTCTCTGGAGGGGCACTAGTTGGCCTTTTACTTCTCTTGCAGTGCTACAACTTGTCCTGTGTGTCTAGGCTGGTGTGGGGAGTTGGAGGAGGGCACTGTGGGCTTGGGTCCCCATGCTGTTCCAGAGGCAGCAGGCTCACTACTGAGGTGCCATTACCATGTAGTATGGGCTATGTGTGTAACATGCACAATTCTGCCAACACTATGCACAAATGAATATACAGGTGTGTTTGTGGGTATAAATAGTTCCATGCCTATTTTTCAGTGTTAATACATACTGTGTTCTTGAGTGGAACTGCTGTGTCTGCTAAGGGGACAGGTTTTGAATTTGCATAGCTTAATTTTAAGGTCTGGGGCTGCTGATTGTCAGAGTATTTGGCAGTATTTTTTCCATAGGTTTTAGGTCTTATTTAGGCAGATATGAAAAGCTACATATTGCTGCCCTGTGGCGGCAATATGTAGCAAAGACAAGCTCTAAATAAATAATAAATAAAATCTTTATTAAACCCATTCTTGCATATGGGGGACATCCTATGAAGTTGTAAAGAAAGCTGATTTCCGTGGGTCTCTGAATGAGAAAAGTGTGCTCTCAGTAGCTCTGTGAGGGTAACAGATCTTTTTCTTACATATCCTTCTTCTTGTATCTGTTTTGACCTATGTCTACCTTCTCTGCAAATGCTTTGGAATAAACATGGTCAAGTGAAGGGTGGGTACTGCTCATTTCATCAGTTATGCAGTGCACCCTGTGTGGAAATAATGATTAGAAACTGTTTTTCTTTGAAACGGTGTTCTAACCCATGGACTTGGTAAAACATGCAAATATTTTAGCATTAGGTACTACTAGGAAATATTAACAAAAAAATGTAAAAGTAATTAATAAAAAAAATCCTGCTCTTTAAAGCAGGAGCTTCTATCTAGAGTTCAAAGAAAAGTCAAAGGAAGTTACACATCACGTGTCTTTTATTTTTCTGGGGTCAACTCCAGGAAGCTGTATAGCTATAGTCTAAACCACATTAAACTTTTTTTAAATGTTGATTCTTTTTCTTTGTACCCTTAAAAAAGTGCTGTTCCAGAGTGTTTAGGTGATCCAAGATGCCACTCAGTGCATCATGTCAAATCCTTTATGCTTGCTGCTCCACTGAGGTTGTTCTCAGAACTTTCTTTGGGATCAGGAAGTAAGGTACTGATGGTGCTGTCTGTGTCAGGGGGCCTGTAAAGTAATGTTGTATGATCGAGGTGAGATATGTGAAAGGCTTTGTTACATTTTCATAAATCATTTAAAGAGTTTTAACCTGGAGCAGCTGCCTTGTTTCAGTTGGTGTCTGGAGTACAAGGCATCCCTGTGTGCCATGTACTCCAGACACCAACACTGAGGGATCTGGCTTTGCCCAGCCTGGAGATTAGAAGATGATGATGAATTGTTGCCTTCCGTTTCCCAATGGGCTGTTTTGAAACAGAGAGCAGTGCTCTTCTCTGAGGTGTACAGAGCAAGGATAAGGTGCAGTTGTCACATATAGAAATGGGGCAATTTTGACTGGGCATAAGGAAAAAAGAACTAACATTCAGAGTGGTTAAACTCTGACCCGAGGTCTGTGGAGATCTTGCAAGATTTGACCTTGGAGATTTAGAAACGTGACTGGACAAGACTCTGAACAACTTGTTCTAACTTTGAAGTCAGCACTGCTTTGACTGGGAATTGGAGGACGTGGCCTCTAGAGGTCCTTTTCAGCCTAAATTATTCTGATTCTGTAAGATTTCCTGCAGAGAAAATAAGTATTGTAAAAGTTATGCTAAATAGTCTTTTAAATTACATTCTTAGGATGAAAGAGCTGTTTGTCTGTGGGATCAGAGGAGCCCTTTGTGTAGTAGTCATGGCCAAGATAATTTAGAATAAAAATGAATAAAGAGCACGTGCAAAGGAACAAGTTTAAACTGTTGGGCGAAGTGCTGCTGCTGCCTTGACTGGTCACAGTCTTGCTGCCGTGTGTTGAGGAATAAATGTGACACATATCAAGTGGTAGTCTTTGCTGGACTTGGCTGTGGGTACTGTTGGTGAGTTCTTCACAAGCCTGGGAAGGTATATAACATACTAAATTTGAAATTACTCTTATACTTTGATAATTTTTTTTTCTGACAGAATGGCTACTGAAGCTCTAAAGACTGATTGTTCACATGTCCTTTGTTCCTGATGTGATGAGAGTACTCTGTGTTGATGGAGTTGCTCACTGTTGTTAGTTATGGCATCATGTTTGACTGTTTGTTTTTGAGCCATTTCTCATAATTAACATGGTAGAAAGGTGGGCAAAATACCAGCACTACTTGTCTCAGACTTCTGTGTGAGGTCTTAGTGATGTCACCAGAAATCCCCATATATCTGGCCTTCAGACTTCAATTTGTCCTTGAGTTAGTGATGACCAAATAATCTGTGTCATATGAATTATAATCCTGCCAGCGTTATTAATTTGAAAGGCATCTCACTGAAATAACATGAACTTTATATATTGATGTCTGTATGTTCAAAGTGGAAAATTCTGTAGTGGAGAACAAGTTGTGTTTGTTGTCCTGTACCCGTGTGTCATAGACATACATCTGTCTATGCATGTGTGCAAACATGATATATTCCTCCCTTCTCCACAAATGAGCAACAGTAACTCCCCTGCTCTTCCCCCAAACAGATATGTTTGGGGTTTTTTTTTGTAATTGACATTAAATGTGTTTTTACCAGTGCTTGAGGTAGATATGCTAGCTGTGGCTCAGGCTTAAGACTCCTGTTCAGCTTTTCAGAAAGACTGTTGGAGACAGTCTATGTCTAATCAGCAGCAGTGTAAGTAGATGTTATCAATCTAGGCTGCTACGTTTTCTCTGGGGGCCAGATTGAGAGCAGCCTTTCTGCAGAGGTGCAAGGGGCTTGTATAAAAGCTTGAATGATTGCTGTCAGTGCTCCGTAGGATGCACAGACTTCAGTGGCTTTTCTCTCCAGGGGCTGCCTACCTGTGCAGGCCACAGGGCAATTGAGGAGGTACATTAAGGAAAGCCAGCTGTTGTTCAAAGGAGTATCAGTCAGGAGATACACTACCTCGTAATCCCTACAGGGAAGGGAAACTGCAGCTTTGCTCTGTCCCTTACCTTCCTTGTGCTTTTGTCTTTAATATTCTTAACTGTATATTTTTAATTTTTTAGCATTGTGTTTCAAGCTTTTCAGCACTAAGTCAGACTTCCAAAAGGACCTGAGAATGACTGAATCAAGAAATATTAGCATTGAATCCCTTTTACCTGCTCTATGTGTTTAAAGCATACTCAGAATGTGTTTTCCTGTACAGTACACAGATTAAAGGAAAAGATGATTCCTTTAATTTTCAAAGGAAAGGTGAAATGCATGCCTTGTTGAGGAAGCATAAGAAAAAGGCCAAATATCACTAGATTCAGATGAGAAATCTGGGAGCAGCTCTGTTGATTCTAACAATATCATGTTACGAAAAGAAAATATATACAAATCAGGCTGGGTTTTTTTGATTGTGTTTTACAGTTAATTTTAACAACATCAAGTGTGTATCTTTGATTTAGTGTATTTCCTTATTTGGGAAGCCGGTAAAGAAGTGTTTTCAGACTAATATTATGAGTACTAATGCCTAGACAGGCCGAGTACTTTGTTAGTTCAACACTTATTGTTTTGTACTGCTGCTGATATAGAGGGAAAAAAATGTCTTTTGTGGCTGCAGTTTCTTCACTCTGGTAGCTTTTGAGACTGGGAAATTCTCTGCTGAAGACAAAGGGAAGTACAGAGGAACTCCTTTTCCATTTTTCTTTCTTCTCTTGACTATGGTCTCATCCTACTTTTCTTGTGGGGCAGGAATGGTTTGGGATAAACAGAGCCCATTTGGATCAAAAGAACTGGTAGAGGTCATATACTGAAATCACATTTCCCTTTTCTAAAAAGAGGGTAGAATTTTCTCATGTTGATGGTTCAGCTGTAAAGGTGTTCCAGCTTTATCCAAAGTTCATCTGAGTAAACTGGGAGAAGTTAATTAAATATGCTTGGTGTTAATGTAAACATGGTTGACTGCCCCTGGAATTCCCTTTGGTGCTCATAGCAAATTTTGGCAGAGAGAACTATTTCTTCCTTGAGATGGAATTGAGGTCAGTGTTGCAATTGATAGGGGTGGGAAAAGGAAGAAAGGAAGCATGAAACAAACTTGAGGCACCACATTTGGAGAATTTAGTGAAGCAATGCTCTAGTTTTGATTTCTCATCTGTGGATATTGGAGATATTGTCAAGATCTTCTCTGATTTTGCTCTTAGTATCATTGTTCTGGTGATGACTATGTTTGCCTCATTCCTTCCGAATTTCATTTTGTAACTGTTCTTTCCCTATATTCTTCCAGGATATCAAACTGGCTTAGGTCCATGAAGACTGCTGGTGTCAAGCTCCTCCTGACTTGCCTCCAGGTGTCAGGAGCAAAGGTACAGTTAACAGGGGTAAGTTAAAATCCACTCACAGAACCCCCTGAAGGAAATGAAGACTTTAATTAGTGCCCTCTCCTTTGCATGGCAGTCTCTGGTACATTTCTTCCTTCTGAGTTGCTTGGCCCATGACAGCAGGATATCAGTGACAGAGAAAAAGAAATCAAAAAAGTGGAGTCACTTTGAAACTCTAGTGAAAAGTTAATGAATAGAGGAATTACAGGGCAAATACCGATGCAGGCTGTGTGTGTCAGGAAAGCACTTTGAAAGTGAAAAGTACCCCCCTGTTGGTTTGTTCTCCTTTTAACTGATCTCTTTGAAAATCTACTTGGAATCACAGTTGAACTACTGTGATAAAATATATTTTTGGTAGATAAAGTTGAAATAATACATATCTAGCAATTGCTAGTGTTGCTGGAAATAGCAAGCGCATGCTGTAACAAACACAAATTCCCATTTCATGTTCCATCCTAAGGGCAAAGTACCCTTGGTGCAAAGCCCAGGGGACCTATATAGTCATTAACAGATGGAGGGGAACATTAATCTTCTACCTACAAATCTGCCCCAGCACATAAAGCAGGGAGCGTCTGTTGTGAGGAGTGCAAGAGGTTCTATTAAACATGATAGTACAGTTTATAATCACAGTGCCAGCCACTCTTTCTATACGTTGCTATATTTTCTTGGTACTCTGTGTCTCTGCATTTCACTTCTTCTATCTATGTACAATAGAGAATGGCAGTGTTTCTGCTTTTTGAGATTCTGGCAGAATTTTCTTCCAACACTCTTAAAATCTCTCTTTTGCTGTAAGCACTAGAGTATGTTAGGATATACTTTAAGTACTTCTTTATGTGTAGGGAGAAATGTATCCTTTTAGTTTGTCATTCAGGCTTTCTCATTTGGCAGTCAGCTAAGAGACAGGCATGGTTAATGAGGTATCTCAGCATCACGCTTTAATGGAAGCATAGTTAAGGTTAGGAGTATGTCCAGTCTCCAAACTGCCTACTGAGCATTCTGTATTTGGAAACAAATGCCAGCTGGCAGTGGTTAAGGAGGGCATGCTTATTCTGCACATGGATAGCCAAAACATGCTCCCTGCTGTGTGCTTTTGGCAGCTTTGCACTGGCAATATGTCTCAAATGCCAGTGGCATGTCCTCCTTTCCTCCTCCTAAGTATGTCCCATAAGGCATGATTTAGCCTAAATAAAACTGTGCCTCTGTTAGACTTGGTAATGTATGGAAATAAAGAGACCACCTACTTTTGAATATCAAAGCCTTTCTAAAACACCTGTAGTATATTATTTCCACGGTGAAAATAAAAAGATGATAAGTGTGTTTTCCTATACTTGGTGGCAAATTTGCCTTCTTCTTCAGTTTCTGAAGATCTGATGATTTTTGTGACAGCAATTCTTAGGCACACTGCGCTAAAAATTTTGTGTAATTTATTCTCAATGAGACCGCTATTCTCAAGGAGCTGGAATTTCAGACCTAGAAGTTTAGTTCATATTCTATTTAGTTTTTATTTATATATAAAGCATATTAAGTTTATTTGGAGTTCTAACTGTACTTATCTGGTCATTGCATTAATTATATTGGTGGTCCAATTAACTGCATTAATTTGTGGTCTGAACATAAGCATCACCTCTTACCTTTCTTTTTATTTGTTGAATTGTTTCAAGTCAGTGGACATCTGAAGTGGTATATTTTTTTATTGAAAAGATACCTTAAGTGTAAGCAGACTGACTTTTAAAATCAAGTGTTGCAAATCATAGGATAGTTGGGGTTGGAAGGGACCTTTAAAGGTCCTCTACTCCATGTGCGTAGTTGAATTATTTGAATCAGTTCATGAGTTGTGGTGTATTGGATACAAATTCTTAAGAATCTGAAGGTAAATAAATTCAGTCTACATTTTTTGTCATTTCTGTCTTGAGTGACAGTATAACAAAAGGTAAAAAACCCGTAATTTGACAAAAAGGCATAACACTGAAGGTGTTGAATGCAATGCTCAAACAGCTGTATTTAGAGTTAAGTCAACTGTATTTTGGGTAGAGTAAGCAAGCTGTGCTTAGAACTTGGCTTTAGAAATACCTACATATTTAAGCTTTGTATTGCTTTTTCTTCAAGAAGTTTGAAGCAGCCTGATACCACTGTCATGTAACTTTCTCCTTCTCTCTGACAAGAACTCAATTCAGTTTGTTTTCAACAGTTAATCTAAAATAGTACAGGTTTCCTTGTAAGTACTTTGTCCCATTCATCAACCAGCCATATCCTGAGTATCCAAGGGGCATGGGCATCTTTGTCTAGGTACCTGAATGCTTTCATTGTTGTCTGTGCTATAGTGGAATTGGGAGTCAAATTTTGCTGTGATCTGTGTTGATGAAGCACCACTGCACATTGGTTAACTGTATTCATGATCTAAAAAAAACCTTGGGTATGACGTGCAAAAAAGGTATTTTAGAAAGTAGGTTGCAAAATCAAACCCTCAGAAGTTGTGAAATGTCAGATTTATGTTATTTTCTTCTGTGCCTGTAATTGATGCAGGAATATAGATCTTGCAGCTTTAATTTCACCACTTCCTAATTGGATAACCCTTACGTTAAAAAATATGTGTGGCATGGTTGTGGTACTTTGTGAATAGCACAGTACCATTTATGTAGGAGGGAAAAGAGTATTCACAGAAGAATGATTATAGAATTTGGTGCTAAGTTATTATGTACATGTAGAAGATAAACAGAACTGGTTCAACAGAATTTAAATTCCATGTCAGCTAAATATATTTGCATTATATAAACTTAATGTGTAACATAACTGTTTTCACTGAAGTTTCTCCATTTATGCTGGTGTTGAATTCTGCCTCTAGTCAAAAAGAACTTTTAGAAAAAGTTCTGCCAACACAGTTTTTTGTCTTGGAACAGATTTGAGGCTTGCCAGCAGTGTTATTTCTTTTGAGTTGCAGGAGCAGCTCTAGTTACATGCCAAAATATGGTCTTATTTTTAAACTGAAAAATAAATGAAACCTATGTAGAAATGGAAACTTTGCTGAATGCCAAATTCTGACCACATTACTCCCGTTGGAACCACTAGGACCAATTTTTGCAGTCTGCACTGTCTTTATAGCATTGAGAGTTATTTCACAATGTGGGAAGTATTGGAAGAAATGAGTGTAAGAAAAGCAGGAAATCTGCCAAGGTCCATGTCTTTTTTTAAAAAGTTGTTACAACCTACTTGCTGAGATATATTTTATGCAGATATCAAATTTAAGCAGATTTCAGTTATGGCCAGCCACCCTCCATTTCAAAAGAGTTATTCTGTAGAGAAGAGGCAGATTGAAATTTTTTTGATACCTAAATATTCTAAAAAAAATGATAATTTCATGGTTTTGGCCTGTTTTCCTAATGTGAGCTTGGGGGCTCTATCTGTTAGGCTTCTTTCCTTCCCATTTTTCTTAGTTTTTAGAGTGTTTGTTGGATGTCCGAAGCAGAATTTTAAGTTTAGTTTCAGTGAAAAAGGGATTAAAACAGATGGAGGGGGTTGGGAAAGGGAAATACAGTATTCAAAAAGTGATTGGTTTGCTCCAAGAGTATCTTCTTCAGATACTAACCCTAGTAAAAAAAGGCCCAGGTGTTTTGCCTCCAGCAGTGTGAAAGCACTCAAATCCATTGAGGGCTTTGAGAAGAGGCTCTAGTGATTTTGGACAGTTGTTGACTTTCAGCTTGTGTGAAAAAGATAGAACAGGTCTGTTATCTCACCATTCTGTGGAATAAAAAGGAAGCAAAACATTGTATTATTAATCCAGAAGGCTTCTCAAATGTGTTGCTTCTGGAGTCTGAACTTGGTCTTGTACTGAAGCCTTCAGAGCAGTTGCAGAGGTAAGTATAATCAAGCTGACCTCTGCGAGTATAATGAATGCTAAAGGAGAAATCAGTTGCCATTCTAGGAGTTTGAAGGCATATTCAGCCAGGTAGTACAGATTGGCCAAAAGTCTACTAAGACCTGAAATGTTCACTGTTTTTGACAGCTGAGCAGTTGTTCTGGCTATGTCACCAGGCAGCTGTGGTCCCGCTGTCGTGGCTGGAGGATAGCATATTGCCTAGTGCAGCTCTCTACTCTTGACACTAATGTGTTTGTAGATCAGGGCAGCTGGGCAGGGTACTGGCACTCAGGGTTTTCATGGCCACTTCTCAAGGATGACTTGTGAAGAGCATTATTAGCAGTGTACCTGCTTGGGAATTTCACAGGATCACATACTCATTCATAGGATTACGATAGAGGCTGGTGTGATCATCTGCCCTTCCAAACCTACTCTTTTTTGGTGCTGAACTTTTCATTCTGCAGAGCAAAAGCTCTTATTTGAGGAACTGAATTTACCTTGGGTGATGCATAGTCCTTCTTAGACTGGAACATGGGCATGATGAATTTCTGTTCTGAGCAGAGATATCCCCTTGGCTCAGATGGCAGGTTTTAAACACAGGCCTTTGGCCTTGTGCATTTACACTGCTTTTGCGATGGACGGTAGCGCTGCTTCTACTTGCGGTACCATAATATTTGTTACTTTTATCTCAATTCATAAGGTGGTTCTTCATTTTGTACCTAAAGGGAATTAATAATAGTCTTCTGTAGGCTTCCTGGCAGGGCATGGTGAGCCTTAGGGATCTTTGACTGTAGTAATCTCATTGACAGAAGATGTAACTTGCCATAAATTGGATTTCCTCTTTCTGAACCTTGAAATGACCTATGAGTTTTAGAAATAAATGAAGATTCAGGGTGTCAAAAGGCAGTTAGAGACTAAGCTCCAACTGACTGAATTTAGTGCATAACTCATATTTTTATCTCTACAAAGCTTAATTTTTACTCGGTGTATGTGGTGTTGGAGGAGGCAGCAAAGGAGTTACTTTCTACTACTTGGTTCTATAATTATAAATACACTGACTTTGGTATGAGAAACATCAGACAATAAGTCTTGGTGATGGTTAAGTTAATTCACTCTTAGAAGTTCAATAATTCATCTAAGAAGTGTCAGCAGCTGGGTCTTGTTAATGGTAAGCCTTTCATTTCTGTTAAATCAATTGTGAATAATAGGATCCTTCAGAGAAAAATGATGAAGTAAGCATTGATTTCCAAATTGGGTGTCTGATATTGGAGCATTAATAAAATCTAGAGCAAGCAGGCAACTAGGACCTCATACACTCTGATCACCTAAGTAGTAATCAGAGAAAATCAATTTTTTTTTTTGTATGGTGCTAGATCTGTTAACATTTCATTTGTCGTCATTCATCATTGTGTCTATAATTTCATTTTTATAATTGCTTGAATTTTGGGGGGCTTAATAGTATGCTTTGAATCAAGCATTTACTGTCAAGCTTTTGTGAAACAGATGTGGTATTGCTGAGTTGTCTACTCTTTGCTAGCTGTCTGTCTTACTACTTTTGGTCTTTTAACAGCAATGGGCAAAGTAAACTCTTACATAATTTCAAATGAGGTTAATTTTTCTTAGAGGAGTTCCACATGGAGTTTCTGGAGTCCTCTGTTATTCTCTTTCTCTAAGCTATGAGGAGCTGTGTTGCCTCTCTATAGTCATGTTCAGTCTCACAGAGGTGTTATGAACATCTCCAATGAGATGGTGAAACCCTGTCAGAGAAGAACAGTTGTAGAGAACATCTTTGGGACAGTCAGACTTCGGGCATGGTTTCCTCTGCAACATCTTCCTTGGACTCTTGTCCATCAGCTGCAGCTTCTGGCTCTGCATGGTTTGTTCCAGCTTATCTTGGGTGTTGAAGAGGCTGTGACTGTCTGGATGTGTCAGGAGGTGACCAACGCTGACACGGCTGGATTCTGACCTTTGATGGCTTTAATACAGGGAACCAAATTTTGCTGACAGGAGCATCCGTGAGTGGTTAGTGATCTGAGAGGGAGCAGTTGGTGGTAGTACATGGATCCCACCAAGTCATTTGTGGATGGGATACCTACACGCCTTGTACTCCTAGCCTCAGAGTCAGTTGGGTTTTGTAATGCAGTGTGGAGGTTACAGACTTGTGAGTGTGGGGTTTATTTGTTTATTGGTTTTAATTGCATTTGGAGGCTGTGTTCCGTGGATATTTAGAGCTGCTAAGTGCTGGCTTTTCCTATCCAGTATTGTGCTTACCAGTGATCCCATTTTCTTCAAAGCTGTATTGAATTGTTATGGAAACCCACATACAATCAGATCTACTTGCTGTTGAAGTCAATGGGAGTTGAGACTAAAACTGGACCAGGATTTGGCCCATAAAGCATAGCAAGAAAATTTAACAGTTATAATAAAACTCTTAAGGCAAATAAAATGTTCTAGCAGGTGTTCATAAATGTGTTTTATGCTCATAGACTCTGTTTAATGTTAATACTAAGGTCCTGCAGAAGCTGCACGTAAGGACTGAGCGAAGGAAGCAAATGTCTGTTAAATGTGCTGTGCAATATTGTAGCAAAGGTGGGTGGCAGTGCAATGCCATGCTACCTATTAGACTGAAATATGAAAGCTATTAGAGTTTCTGCTGAATTTTCATTTTGTGAAGGAGTAGTTTTCAAGAGAGAACATACCGTATAAAAAAATCCATGTGTTGTGCAAAACTGGAAGCATCTTTGTCAGTGTATGCACTTTTTTTGGATGTATGCAGAGCTTATTAAGGACAACTGCTAACATACGGTATTAACAATAAATTTAAAATAAGACAATACTTGTGAGGAAAATAATGGCTGAGAAGCAGTTTTTTAAAAATATAATTAATTTTCATTGAATTATATTTTTTTCATGCCTTAGATGAACCCACAGGCAGAAGTCCCAACATGATTTAAAACATGTTTTGAGAATAATGGGTCTTGGCAGGATTTTATATTTAGATCTCTGTTGTGGGTTAACTCTTAATTTTTTGTTATTTATTCTGTCACTTCACCATCAAAGCACAATGAGGTCCATTTTAGATTTCCAGGAGCTTTCTGGCTTCTAGGAGAAACATCTGTTGATTTTTTTAGCAGATATTGCATCATGCCTTGAAATCTGGTAGCTCATACTGGCTTGGTTTCTTCTAGCAGTTAATTTCGTTACGATTCAGGTCAAACCCACAGGACACACAAAAAAAATCTGAATGTAGTGGAGTCAGTTTCTAAAATGACACCATGAATGCAGCAGTCATTGTTAGAATGTGTTTTGCTGGTGTTTGAGTAATTGACTTAGTTATCATCTCAGCAATGCTCACTCATTATGTTGCAGGATAAAAGCAACCACATATCACAAAGATACTCTCTTTCACCATTAGCAGCAAGATGGCTGAGTGAGGGGAGGCCTTTCACATTTAGATATACCAAGCAGCAAGCATCCAAGCATCTCAGCAGCGCTTGTCACTGTCGCAGTGTCCACATAATGTCAGGCTCTTCCATTGTTGCCTTGGTCTTGTCCTCATGTTTTTCCTGGCAGTGCTAACCATTTTTTTTTTTTTTTTTTTTTTTTTCACTAGCTTATATGTGCCAGGTTATTTTGATGCTGATCTCTTCTCTGTGGTGATCAGTGACTGGACCTGTGGGAATGTCCTGAAACTGTATCAGGGGAGGTTAGTTTAGATATTAAAAAAAGGCTTTTCACTGAGTGGGTGGCTGGGCACTGGAACAGGCTCCCCAGGTCACAGCACCAAGCCTGACAGAGTTCAAGAAGTGTATTGACAATGCTCTCAGGCATAGGGGATGACACTTGGGCTGTCCTGTGCAGAGTCAGGAGTTGGACTTCATGATCCTTGTGGGTCTCTTCCAGCTGAGAATATTATTCTGTGAAAAAATGGCTTTGTCCTACCTTGTAAAAAGGATTGAAGCATGCACTTACATGAGGGAATTCTCATCACTTGCTTTCTTAACAAAATTGCAGGGTTGGCTTCGTTTTCTCCTCTGTAGTAATGCTGCACTAGTGTGCTTATGGGTTTTAAAAGCAAGGCTGATGGTCATCGTCAGCCAGCAGATTGAAAGCTCCTATGTAGAGTGTATGTTTTGTTTTGATGCTTCTAGGACAAGGGGGCCTTGTAGAGAAGCAGGTTGAGGAAAGACTAGGAACTGTTTTTAATCTGGTGGAAAATATGTCAGTGCCTCTCTTTTAAGTAGTGGCACTTCCAGGATAGGGATATTCATGCAGAACTTTTAATCCCTGCAGTACATTACAAATGCATTGTCTGAGAATTAAATGTTAATTGAGGCCATTATTTGATGGGTGGACTATTTATATAGTAAAGTTATTTGAAGTAATGGGCCATGAATGCATTTTGTTTATTAACTTTCCCTGTGCTCATTCTTCAACATCTCTTCTTATCGCAGAGCAGGCATTTTAAAATGGAAGGCTCTCCAGTGACAAAGATCTGCAACAAAGTGTGCTACTTATAAATAGTGTGTGTTGTTGATTCTGAGAACAAAACAGCATACAGTTGAAGCCTTTGAAAGATTGAGCTTTCAGGTAAATTTCTAACCATGGAAAAAATAAAAATGGATAAGAAAAAGGTGGTGGTTTTTTTTGTTTGTTTTTCAAAACTTGCGTGATTCAAGTACTTTATTGTTCTTCTCCATTTTGAAGATGAGAAACTAGGGAGAGGAAAATGATTTACTTTGTCTGGTATTATGAAGGAAGTCTGGCAGACAAGGAAATTAAATTGAGATCCCCTAAATGTCAGGCCAGCTCCATAAATGCTAAAATATCCTTCCTTTTTTGTCTAAAATGTCTGTCAGAAATGTATAGTAAAGTTTAGGGTTTGTAGGATTTTCATAGGACAACTGTTTTGTGGCCTCCAGGGTGTGAATACACAGAAAAAAAAAATCACTCTTTGAAGTTGAGAGTATTTTATCAATTATTAAATCTGAAAAAAATGATAGCACAACGCCAACATGCTTTTAATAATATTTTGGATTTCCTTCTGTAATTGTTTAATGTAATTAATATGAGTATTTTAGCTATAAAGTTGGACAGCTGCGTCAGGATGTGATTTAACCAGGATACTGACTCTTCTTTCAATACATTCTGGCAAACTTTACAATACGCAGTGTTATAAAAGTCCACTCATCTGTCATGTAGCTTTCATACACTTCCTTCATTTACAGTTATTTTTCCTTTTTTTTTTTCTTTAAAGGCCAAGTGGAAATTGCTCTTTGGTTCCTGGCTATGATAAAACTCAGTGCAAGGCAAAAACCTTCTAGAAGTTTCCATCTCATGAAGGATGCTGGGACCTGTGCATGAGCAGTGGTTAGCTGACAAAGGGCAGCAGGGTGTTGCTGTACTACTCATTTGTTCACCATATCTTCAATATATGCTAAACCACCGCTTTCACAGTTCACTCTTTTGCTCATTGGATCCAAACTTTGGTTTAAACACTTTTTGTCCAAGTTAGGAAAACATGGACTGATAGAATTATTTGGATTAGAAGGGACCTGGAAGATCATTTGGTCCCAACTCCCCTGCCATGGGCAGAGATGCCTTCCACTAGATCACTGCTCAAAGCGCTGTCCAACTTGGCCTTGAACACTGTCAGGGTTGGGGCATCCACAGCCTCTCTGGGCAACCTTATCTGGTGCCTTACCACTCTCATAATAAACAATTTTTTTTTTAATCTAAATCTGCCTTCTTTCAGCTTAATGTCATCACCCTTTGTCCTGTCTCCACATGTCCCTGTAAAGAGTTCCTCTCTGTCTTGTAGGCCACGTTTATGTACTGGAAGGTGCTCGAAGGTCTCTGTGGACCCTTATCTTTTCCATACTGAACAACCTCAACTGTCTCAGCCTGTCATTACAGGAGAGCTGCTCCAGCCCTCTTACCCTCCTCCTTCTGTTAGGGGCCCTGGATCTGCCCCCAGTACTCCCAGTGGAGTCAGAGCAGAGGGGGAGAATGAATCAGTTGCCTGCCAAGCTGTGCTAACTCTCATTTTCTGGTAGAAACTGTTTGGGTTTTGTTTCTGGTCTGCTGTGTACTTGTGAACTTCTGTAACTGTTTGTCATTCTTTGATGCATTGCAGTGCATCCAGGCTCTGGACTTTGGATTATTGTCAGATAAACACAGTAGAAAGAGCTGACTCTTCATGAGTGGGGAAGTACTGTATTTATATAATAACCATTGCTATTGATACAGAGAATATGAGAGTTTAATGTGTTTTCAATGCCATTGGGTTGACCTGATGATCTGCAGTGCTCTCTGCAGCAGGGACATGATGCTGGATGTGTTGCTTTGTGCCATGTTGGAGGCAGCAGCTGGGAGAGCCAGCATCACAGCCAGCTCCTGGGGTCATCGGATATGGTGCATGCCAGTGGGACTCTGCCAAGCATTAAATTCTGTCTCGATAGCTGGGACAGGTTTGTGAATTCTAATCAATTACAAAATTGAGTACTGTCTCTCTTCTTGTAAGGTGCTGCTTTCTGCCCCTTGCTAATTGTGTGGTGTCCAGATCTGTGTGTCTGGGAAGCCTTGCAGGGCTTTTGCAGGCCACCAGGTTCAGTCTGGCGACAGCAGGCTATAGCAAGCAAAGAACAGTGATAAATGTTAACTTGAAAAAACCACACATGTGAGGTCTTGAATGAAGTCAAGATTGAAGTAATTTATTCTCAATGATTTGAACAAAAAGGCAGCTCTTACCATTTTAAAAGAATACCTTATAAACTCATCTTCTAAAGATAAAAGCTATCAAGCATAAAACCAAGATGTTACACCAGATACCAATTACTGTGGTTTCTTAATGTGCTTATGTTTTTTTTGTTTCACATTTATTAAATATTTAGGAGTTCAACTGTAGATATTTTTAATCAAGATCAGAATTTTCTCACAAAATGGGTGATTACATCATTTGCACATTTATATTGTAAGACATTTTAACGATATAAGCATTTTTTCATTTAGACAGCAACCATAATAAATTGAAATAAAATTCAGCCTAGATTGATGTTCTATGTGTCATGTACAGGGCAAGTCCCATCTATAAAATGTGGTTTGCCAAGGCAGCAATATTAGTAGCATTTGAATGTTTTTCTTATTAAGGAGAAAAATGGTCAGCAACATCAATACCGTCTGCTCCAAAGACCATGGTAAATGGAAACTGCCTGCAGCACATTTGAATTCCTCACTGTATTTGGGATGAAGGTACGATGCAGGCAGTGAGAATTTTTTTTTTCCTTGAAAATTAGGATAGACTATTACAGTTCTTAGGATGAAAGAGAGAGGCTGATTACAACATAATGGAGTGTACCATATTCATCTCTTTGAAATACGACCTCACTCGGCCTTTTCCATTTTACAATCGATTCTCTCATTCCCTTAATGAACCTGTGCGTTCATGAGTCTTCCTTGGAAGTATGCACATGAAGTATTGCAGTAGCAGAGAGTAATTGTCTGACAAGCAACTGCAAGTAAAGTGTCTCTCTTGTAGTCTTGTTCAATAACATTATGGACCGTTAATGCACCGGATCAGGTTCCATATTGTTTTGTTAAAAATTATGCAGCCATATTTTTCGTAGTTGTTCGTAGTGTTTCTAAAATGGTAGCTTCAGAAAACTGGTTCAGCATCCTCTGGCTCTGTTTCTTTGCAGAACAGTGCATATGTGTAAGAGATGAGCTATCAGTAAGGTACTCCTGCAAAGGCAGCTTGCTGGTACCAGGTGCTGAAATTGGACAAACTATAATATTACTTTAAAGGAAGGGGGGAAGGGCTTTTTGAGAAGACGAAAAATGTATTAAGTGATGTAGAGAATTCCTGGGGGCACCATCAAGATGTAATTTTTAAAGGATCAAACACCTAGTATGTGACTTCAAGTTTTGGTTTCTTTTGGGACTATTGATGCGATTACATGTAGTAAAAAAATACTGTTAATTATATTGTATGTATTGTTTGTGCATCTTTGTGTATTTTTAGTTGTATTTTTAGTATAAACATGGATTGTTTATATAATATGTATTGTATAACTAATGTGTATTGTGTATAGCCATGAGTAACGTGGAAACACCTCATAGGTGGCTGAAGCATATATGTGTGTATGTACAATTTTATTATCAACTCATAGCTGCTAACTGGCTGTCGACCTTTCCAAGTTACTACAAGATATGAAGCTACCCACTGGGTGACACTCACATATACCAAATACCCTGGGTGATACCCAGAGTGAGATGGCAAGCATGGAACCTGCTCTGATCACCATTGGGAAATCAGGAGAGCAGGGAATGTGGGACAGACTGCTGCATACCCCAGTCTCACTCTGTGCCCAGAGAACATTTGCAGAGCCTGAAAGCCTTTGTAATGACAATTTCATTGAAATTCTAAGCGTTGATGTATCGCCAAGAGCACTGATCTGATAAAAGTGACGATGAAATAAAAATTGAACTCAGAGAGAAGCAACAGTCCTGTGTGTTATGTCAAAAAAGATAATTTGTCATGTTAAGAAGTGGCATTTCCTTTTGATCAGACCAAAGTCGTTGTCCTAAGGTGTGAAAATGACCTTGACCAACAGACTTGTGCTGGGCATGAGCTGTTGCTCTGAACCAGAGACAAGAAATAAGTAAAACTAACCTTAATTTCATAAAACATAAGACAGAGGAAGCCCTTAAGTTTTGGATCACACTAGGTCTATTAGAAGTTTGTGTATTACATACACAAAAGTGTTTTTTCCTTCTAAAGTAACAAAAAAAAATCTCCTTTTCAAATCATCTTTCACTTTTGGTGAAACTGATGTTGCTGAGCAGTATGATCCAAATTTTTTTGCAAATGCTTTAGTGGCTGCTTTTTCACTTGTCTGTTTTCCTTAAACCTGATCTATAGGACTATGGACCTAGTTAGTTTTTAGTTACTTTGAATTAGTGTAGCTGATTCCCTGCAGGAGAAATCAGTTTTTTCCTTTTTTTAATGCAAAACTTGGAACACTATATCCTTTTGTTGTTATTTGCTTCATTAAAGAATCTTGCAGTTAGTGTCAGGGTGTTTCATTGTGATAGGAAGTTCATCTGTAAAATTAGACTTTAGCTGAAAATTGGAGGTGGTGGGAGTGTTTTGTTTAAATGTAAGAAAGAAAACTTATACTAACAAGTTGCCATTTTTGTTATTTGGGAAATTGTGGTCTGGATGTTTGAAAATTTGATTGAAAATATATTTCACCCAGTTTATTGCCAGTTCTTGATACTGTAGTTGGTATTGCTTGCACAGAAGTGAGATTTCTACCAAGCCAAGAGCTTGGTCTTACAGAAGGTGGTTTTACCTGGAGGAGTCTCAAGAAGTGTTCAGCAGAACCCGTGCTGGGACACTGACCATCGCCCACTTCAGGACTAAACTCTGCTTATGACACTTCTGTAATGTTTCAGCATCTTTATTATCTCATCATTCATGTAGCAAATGTGCCCTTCTGTTTCCAGCATCTTGATGTATGAATTGACTGAAGCCCCATTCAGAAAGCATATGTTCAGTGGGGGAACCTCAAGTGTGTGGTTGGTGATGAGACCCAAGCCTCAGCTCATGTCAGTGGGACTGAATGTGTATTTAGTTGAAGCTTCCTGTGAGTAGGAATGGGTTCATGCTGAAACGCCTTTGAGTAATGAAGAATGAAATGATCTGTTCAATACCATATTGTACACTCTTCAGAGAATTCAGGGATGAGTTTTTAACCTCTGTTACTGCTGAAGGAAGGGGAACTGTTTGCTTGTCTCAGTCTGATCAGAACTATATTGCAGTAGGTCCTCAGAAAACAGCCTGTGAAGAATCAGTATCAGTCTTGAACAATTTCAAAGCCACAATACCACAGCTTCCTGGGAGGGCAGCTGGAAAGCCTGATCCACATCCTTGTGAGCAGTTTGTTATTAGGTGTTATTAAGAAGACTTAGGGAGAATTTTCGTTAAGGTCTATCTTTCAGAATTATGCTTAGATAATTCACATTTTCTATTTAACAGCAGGAAAAAGGAATCATTATTTTTCTGCAGTGATTCTAACAACAATGTTCAAGAATCAAATGCACAAAGACTTCTTTGTTCTCTCCAGAGAACTGAAAATTCAGTTCTTTTGGTCTCCAAGTACTTTTAAGTTGAGATTAAATTAAAAGGCTGTATTTGTTCTGTTATTTGTTTTCTGATTTTTATTAGTTCATTAGTCATGCATTTTAAGATTTTAAGATTTTTTACTTCGCAGTCACAGGGCTGAGAAACTTCATATTTAAGGATGTGAGTGTTAAGTTGTAGCAGCACAATAAAAACTGTAGACTGAGATTAGTAGAGAGTTGGCATTTTACTAGATAAAGTCTGAAGGACCAATGTGTGGTTGCAAAGTGACAGTTCAAGGAAGAAAGGAAGCTACATGTTAGCAGCCAATTTGACTTCTGCATCCAGTTTTTACTGTATTGATCCACTCTAGAAATGAAATAATGTACCATTCTTTTTCTAAAATATTCAATTCAAAATTGCTTCTCTTAAGCATTTTATGATTGCACAGTCTGCATTTTAAGTTACTGCATTACTCTACTTCCAGGTTTCAGTAATGTTTGTGGTTTGGTACCTACACTTGTGATGCTTTAAAGCTTTTCCTGATAATAATACTGGAAATATGAAATATATTACTTCCTTGGATGTATTCAGATGCTGGGCTTATAGCTGTGCTTATAGCTTAAAGCTGTTTTAGATTGAGAAGGATGTAAGATAGAAATGAATGTATGATACTGTGGTTTTAGAAGAAAAAGGTTTCCTTTTTAGAAGAAAAAGAAAAGGAGTAATTCTGAATCATTGATTCCGATGAATTTAGATGGAAACACAGTAGCTAAAATAACCAAGGACAAGCTGTTTGTGAAAACATGGAAGAAATTCACTCCTCAAAAAAAGACAAAGGAAAGCAGTGAGAGTGGAATCTGAATGTAGCACTTGCTTCTACAAAATTGTGTCTGACCCAATGGAGCAATATCTGACTGCAGGCTAACTACAACTTAGCTAAAGTTGTACCAAAGAACCTGCTGAAATCCCGGGAATGGAAGTGCTTTCTTTATACATCTTAGGTGCACTTGTGAGCTGACATTTAAATGGATGTGTGTTTGTGCGGGATGCATGTGAGCTCTCAGAAGCATTGCTGTTTGCGGGCTTTTGAGGTTAGAGGTGTGCCTTTTGGGACAAATGGCTTTTCAACAAAAGAAGTGAACTTCATTTGTTTGTAGTATTTCAAGCTGTCTTGTTGCCCAACTAAGGACTGAGAAGAAAGATGTATCAGTTGATGGTGGAAGCAGCATCCAGACAGGCCTAGTGAAATATTGTAAAAATTTGATGTTTCATATCAAAGCATAACCTCTCCTTTCCCTGGTTGTATTACTGCCTATTGAAAGGGTTTGTTGGATCACAGGGTGTCTGTGGCCCTTTTCTCAGTTCAGAGTAGGATTCTCCTGGGAAGAACGGCAAAGAAAGGTACATAACATGATAGAATATAATAGATTGTTAGGAGCGTTTCTACAACTAGGTCTAATAAGTAGAAGCAGGTGCAGCTAAAGCTAACGCTGGATACTATTTTGTGCCAGAAGACATTAAAGGGTCTAATTTTTTTCTTTCCTTTAGACTCTGAAAAAGTTCTTACCCAAAACTGCTCTCCTGTAAGACATGTTTCAGAATATGGATTGGGGAAGCATGAGGCAGACTTAATGGAACTCTTCCTTCTGTAGGAGTTGTGGCACAGTGCAATTCAGAAGTTTTTACTGTTTTCTAGGGTGTGTGCCACGGTCAGAGCCACGTGGACACTTGGAACTTGGACATCATAGAAGATTAGGGGGAAAATGTGGAAATATGAGTCGTAGGGCGAATGTTACTAATGCTACTTATATGTAGCAATTCAAAAGATGAAAAAAGGGATGCTGTAATTTGTGAGTGATAGAAAATGAGTTGGAGGAAGGCTGAGAAACACTGGGGGATATCTAGCAAATCTTAGGGAACAGGCACTGTTGTGGCTGATGAAATTTTACAGCTAACAAATCCGAGTAAAACCTTCTGAATGCATAATTTGACCTAATTGAATGTTGCTGAATATTAAATTAACTACATTTGCTGCAACTGGAAAGCTGGCAAGTTAGGCTTTTGTCTGTCTCTCTAGAAAAAAAAGCAAACAAAAAGAAAGTGAAATTAACAAAAACATTTATAAAACAATGACAGTTATTTTCTAGTTAGTGGTTAATGCTTGTTTATAATATGTTGCTTTATAACAGGATTATTTGTTTTGTTATGAATCACTCTCAAGAAAATAGAATAAAAATAGAGAAGGACTGCAGGATGGGCAGAAGTGCTTTGTGGCACTGGAAGGAATTTCTCATGTCAAGGTACTGAAATAAATAAAACCAGCATAGTTAGAGGATGAGCAGTCAGTGGGGGGTGTGTGTATAAATAAATCACGCACTTTAACTTACAGCAAGAACAAAGAACTATATGGAAAGGCAGTAAATGGAGATAACTGATTTAAACAGAGTGGGCGTTTTTTATACAATGCATAATTAACTTTGGGAAGTGGTGGCAAACTAGATATCTTGGTCTAAATACATAAATTCAAAAAGGAAAACTGACATTTACATGGCTAATTAGAATAGATACAGAGAATATCCCACCATGGTGACTTAAGGCCATACTTATATGGAAAAAAGCTCAAATGTACTGTGGGCAAGTTATTCTGTACCTGTGCCTTATAGTATATCCTTCTTTTCTGGGGTACTGTAGGCACTGTTAGGGCCAAAGATTACATTGATAGACCACAGCTCTCCTGTGTCTGACTTTCTATTTTGATTGGTTTTGGTTGTTTTTTTCCTTTCTTTCTTTCTCTTTTAGAATTCTTAGTTTTTATGCAACTGCAGTGCCGAGAAAGTATGTAACTCTTCTGTGAATACTGAAGTCTCAACTTCTAGTAATTCAAAAGGGAAGAAATGAAAAAAAAAAGATTATTTTTTTGAAGTGCTTATTCACAGAAGAAGACTTATTTCTGAATAACCAAAGTCTCTCAAATATCTAGTGATACATTATTTATGTAATTGAGAGTGTATTCATGGAAGTGCCCTCAAGAAAAACAGATTTTGAGTCATACTAAATACTATGTTCAATCAAGGATTCACTGCACAGTTGTCAAAAGTGTGTTCCAGGATGGAGTGTGTACTTTTATGTATTAACTGACTGTGGATTATTTTTTTCCTTCACATGAAAACTGACAGTGATTTGGATGAGCCTTAAATCCTGGATTGTGATGTAGCTTATGTATTCTTCTGAAACAAAGTAAATACGTGGAACTTATTCAAGTCCACTAGCTGTTATGAATATATATGCTTCTCCCAGGACAATGAGCACAAGCAGCTACTGCCCATTCATAAATATCTTATTCTTCCTATATGTAATGGGACTCCAAAGACATTCCTGTTCTCATGACCAGGGCTGCTTTTGCAGAGAAACTGCATATATTATGTAGTGTATAGTTATAGTTTATGACATTTGCTTTTGTTAGGATTTCTTCTGGGTAATCAGCATTTCAGCCACAACTCACTTTATTTGGAAAATGCAATCCTAGTACAGAAGCATGTGGGTGTTTTTTTGTTTTTTTGTTTTTTTGGTGGTTTTTTTTTTTTTTTTTTTTTTTTTTTTTTTTTTTTTTTTTTTTTTTTTTTTTTTGGTGAGGGAAAAGCAGTGGAATCACAAGCACATTATTATACTAAAACTGGCTTGGAAATTTGTTCAGGGTGGAAGTGGAGGTATATGGCCTCCCTGAGCATAATGTTCCCCATGATTCCTTCGTAGATTTTTATCACTGTAGCATGGTTGTAGCTTTTTTAGTGTTGGAGGATCTCACATTTGTACAACGTGAAATTATTGCACACCCAGCCCTACTTAAACATGTACCATTTTCATCTTGAAAATCAGTAGAAATTAGCTGATACTGAATTCCTCTGCTTATTCAGTGCAAGGACTGGGTTTTCAGCTCATGTATAAAATCAAATGTGACTCTAGTTGCAAGCTTCTGTTTTCTTTGCATGTGCTTATGAATAAGTAGAGAATGTACCTTACTGCATAGAGGGTTTGGCTGGACCTAGACGCTGGGGCTGATCGGCTTTAGCAGCTTCATGATTTTCCATCCTTCAGATACAGTGTCTGCCTTTAACTTCAAAATGTCAGGTGTTTTTCCCTTCAGAATGTGACCATAGGTGGAGTGCTGTGAAAACTGAAGTATTCTGTGGCAAGAGGTGATTCTGTAAATTCTCCCGTGTGCATTTGTAACTTCTTTTGGCTTAATGGTAAGCTATGTGCTCACACTAAGGATGAAATAGAGTCCTTTGTTAATGTCAAAGAGCCAATCAGGAAAGATTTTTTTATATAGAAAGCCTCCTGCTGGTTCCCAAAAAACTTCCTTTTGTAAAGCACAATGATAAATGATCTTCTTTGATCATTACATTTCCAAGGGATACTGTTTTGTACCGCTGCATTCAGTGAGACTTGTGAAATTCTGCTGTGTTTGATTAGATGGGCCTGTAACTCTGGGAAAGATGACGTGCTGGGCTGGTTCTGTACAGGCTCAAGCACTGGATGCTCTAGCTGTGCAGTTCTCCAGCATGTGTTACTCTGACCTGCCCTTCCAGCTGCCAGACTGGAAGAATAGCAAGAGTTGAGTTTCAGAGGTGTTGCTAATACAGGAGGACATGAAGGGGTACTTGACACATCTTCCTGATAAGTGCTGTAATTCCTACCTCATCTTCAGACTGTGTGTGAGGATTAGAATCACTTTTGCTTACTGTGCATTTACTGAAAATGCTGTGGCAGATCTTTAAGGTTCTGTTTTGTCTTTGAATTTTAATGAGGTTTTATTTTTTTCTACAAAACTGTTTTAAAAAGCTCCAGGTATTTAATATTCTTTGAAAATACTCCTTTCCGTAAATAGACAGAAATTAATTTTAAATTCTAATAAACCATTTAAATGTAATAAATTTTATTGGCATATTTTTTTTTAAACAAAGTCAGGCAAATTGCTGAGAATTTTCCCTTCAACAATTTAATTTTTTTCTCAAAGATAAAATTACTGGTGTTATGGGGGAGACCACTTGTTCCCTCTTTTATGATTAGGTTGTAGTAAAAGACATTACTACTTACATTGTTTGGTGAAAGTATCAGATATCTGATAAACTGGAAAGAAATGCAATTGCAACCCTGTTCCAGAGCATTTACACAGGAAACTAATTTTAAGCTCATCCATTCCTCATTGGTTTTAACAGAACTAATCAAGGACTTAGCTAAGACTGTTTAAGTGCTGTACTGGTTCTGGCCATATTAAAGCAATTTTTTGTGATAGAGTACTCCAAGACTAAAAAGCCTCCTTAATACAACTTCTCTCACTAGAACACAATGGAAGCATGAAGAAGAGGAGGAAAGTGCCCATCTGAAGACAAAGTGACAGTTGTTGGAGGTTTGGGGTTTTGTTGTGGGTTTTTGTTTGCTTGTTTGTTTGTTTGTGTTTTTGGGAGCCCGTGAATATAATATATAATAAGTTATGTAATTATAATATAATAAGTTGCATATTATTTTACTGGCATTACGTTTGAAGATGTGCTTCCATTCATTGGAAACTTTGTGTTGCATAACATGTGCTTGGAATTTTCTTTCTTTCTTGTTGTTAACAACATATCTTACTGAAAAATGGAAGACCTTACAAAAAATAATTTGATTTTGGCCACAAAGCCATTTGGTTATTTTCAGGCATATTTTCAGTTGATTTTAGTTTCTTGTCCAGATACCTGAAGTCATCAGTGTAAGATCAAGTTTTATAGGCTTTTGTAATACTGTAGGAGTGAAGTACAGTTCTGGAAATGAGGGTCCAAAATGATTTTCAATTAAAAGAATACCCCAAGTTTCCTGAGAATATCAACGTTCATATTTGTCATTGAAAAATGTTGGTCATTCATGTTGGCTGGGCAATGCCAAAACAACTTGCAACTTGCCTGTCAAGTATGTGAATAGTCTTTAGGTAGAAAATAATGATTAATACAAGGAATTGAAAGGCTGCTAGTATCAGAAGGAGCAAGCAAAATCAACTGAACAAGCTCCTTTAGCTTTTAGTACTATATTTGGAGGCACAGGAACTTAATTTTATGTGTTTCTCTTAAGTAGCTTAAGGCATCAGAATCCCTGTCTACTGATAGTTCTGGTCTTCAGGTTTTAAGACAAATCTGAAATAAAAGTTTGCTCTTTATGTGTTAGGGGAGGAACAAAGAGAGTAATTACCTGCATTCCCTGCTTCTAAATAAAATATCTATAACATGTTGTATCATATAATAATACGTGATATAATATTATGTAAACAATGTATGTTATTTTCCCTAGATTTGAATCTTGCTAGGTCTGATTATCTTATTTATATTAAAGGTATTTTTTTCTACTCTTGATGCCTTTACACTGTAAAGGTCTTAAGGATCCCTTTCTTTTACTGCAGTGATGTTAAGCAGCCTTATAAATATAAGTAAAGGTTTGGCTTAAGGTTTTAGGTTGTAATCTCCTTTGTGTTTAAAAGCATTTGCATCCTTTTTCGTGCTTTGTCTCTATTAAAGAACAGTTTAACAGTAGGAAGGATGAACATCATTCATTTGGTCTGAGGCTAATATTGCTGTTTCCCTGCACTGCATATTGTGCTCTTAAATAATATTTAATTCTGTGACCTTGTTCGCCACGCCTTCCTGATTGTCCATTAACTCTCATCTTCTAGCAGAGGCAATCTGTGCTGCACAGATACTGGGAAAAATGTCTGAAAGGACTGAAATAGGTATCAAAAATATGATACCTTGTATGTTTGGCTTGTTATATAGTCTTCCTTTTAATAATGCTAATTAATACCATAAAGGCATAAGACATAAAAGTCAAGAACTGAAACTGAGGGAGGGAAGGGACTGGGAAGGAAAGAAAAAGAAGCCTTTTTGACAGGCACACACTGGGACAATGCAAGGTGGAAAGTACTGTGTCAGGTTGCATCACCTCATCATGCATTGCTCACTCAGTAATTGAGTGCAAATATGAACACTTTGGGTCTGTTTCAACCAGCTTCCAACTTTGATTGTTGTATAACAACCTAGATAACTAAAAGTGGTAGTAATTTTAGAAAAATTGAGTTATCTGAACAAGACATCAGCTTAGTACATTTCTCCTTTCACCTAGGAAAATTGGGAGAGATGGTTCAGACAGCAATTTCAATGAGCTGCAAGTAAAACTTAAATAAAAAGAGTAACTTGAATATAGTTAAAATAATAATGAAGGCTCATATGCTTTCTTGCTGAGGATAACTCTTTGCATTGCATGGATCTTTTTTCCCCTCATTTCTAGATGGCTTATTTCTGTTTGTTGGGTTTGTGTTTTTTTTTCCCCCCAGACAGTGGAAATGCCTCCACTCACTAATGAAACTCACTAATGATGGCTTTATAAACTTGTTTCTAGTCCAAGTGATTCTTCTCATGGCGATCTTTCTTCTCAAGAGGTTTTTTTTTTTGCATTACATGGAGTACAATGGTTTCAGCTTTTTCTTCTGTACCTGTTAACACTTTTAATTCCCTTTTCACAACTGCCAGTTTTCCAGCTTTGTGGAGCTCTTACTGTAGGCAAATGTGGCACATTTGAGGCTCACTCAAAGATTTAAAACAAACTTTATGTCAATATACTGTTGTTCACACATATAGAACATATTTTAGGCCTACAGTGTTGTTAGGGATGAATCCACCTAACAACAAAAGGTGCAGAACGTTTGGAGGGAGAGGTTTAGAGCTGAACTGAGCAGTGTCATTTGCTGAAAATGGTTTCAGCTGTTTATCTCAAGTCAGCATTTGGTCCTTATTACCAGGTTTCTGCATGTCTTTATACCTTCTACAGCCCGCTATTAGTTTCTTTCTAACTGAGATCATTAGTAACTTGTCACAGCTCACTCTTAAGAGACATGTCAAATGCCAGCTCTGCTTGTTTAGTGTATTTGGCTTGCTTGGCAGGTTCTTAACCACAGGGTGCAGGATTTTATTCAGACAAATTACTGAGCTTTTACATTGCTCAAGTTGCCTTTAGGAAAGGGTTTTACTGAAGAGATTTGACTTTCCTACCAACTGTTTTGAGAAATGTATAGCTGGTTCCGTGTTTCAGGGCTTATTCTGAAAGTGAATGATGGAATAATTTTGCAGCATTTGGAGCATAAGTTATTTCCTTACTGTGGGATCATTGATGATTTTGAATTTTTCTTTTTTGATGCTAAATAATGCTGTACTGAAGACCAAAGTTATTAGTTGCACATATAGGCTGTCTGTTTTTGCTGCAGTTTATTCCACTTCCTTTGATTTGTGGGAAAGCCAGTTAAACCTCCCAGGGAAGTTGGATCCTGTGGGAGCTCTCCTGGTGCTCTGTTTGTTGTTGACACTGGGAGCTCTTCTGTGCATTTCCAGGAGCTTAGTTTCACCTAAATCTGTACAACCGATTAATTAACAATTCACTGATAAGTAGCAGGTGCAACTGTTGATCCTGGAGGGATCTCAGGGGAGTGAGATAACCTATTGCCAGGATGTGGATGCTGGCTATGGTTCTCTCCAAGTTCATCATTCCCAGTGCTGGAGGGATGCCTACTGCCACTGCTCACGGTGGTGCCACAATGGAAACAGATGCAGCTTTCCTGGTCAGAAACAAGTGAAGGAGTGTTAAATCTTAGTCCAGAGGTTTTTAGAGTTGTTGGGCTTTTGTCTCTGAAGGGGGAATTGGGGTGAACCAGCATGGAAGTGGTCCTTGCTAGCACGTGGTGTGTTACTTGCTACAGATGTTACAGAGGTGTCCCCATCCAGGGGACAGCTGTAACTCTGAAAAGGATTAATACAATCTGCCTTGGGTCCACATTCAGCCCAGTGTGTTAATTATAGCTGGCATTTTCAGTGGGTTTTGGTTTTATCTAGTGCTAAAATCCTGATGGCTGCAGAGCTTCTCTGCCTGCCACTGTATATTCTGATTTGATCTGGCACTGACAGGTACAGAGCACAATAACCATGTTTGATGCAATGAGCAAGCATGCCTTTTGGGCTAGGTTTCTATTTCCTCCCTATCCCTATTGTAAGCAGAATTTGCATATTTAATTCTTTTCACTTAGTGAAAAATATATCCCTTTAGGTTTGACAGCTTCCCAAAGAATATTTTAGATTTCCCACACTGATTGTGGGCCATATGTTAGAACTAATTATATAAATGAGACATCATAGAATTGTGACATGCTTAAATGTTCAGTGCTTTAAAGACTTATGCAAGTGCATGCTAGCTTGGGTAAGTGCTGGAAGAAGAAAAGAGAAGCTGCAAGTTTTGAGCAGATGTTAGCAGCTTGGTGAGGTTATCCATTGTCTTTATCTCTCTATAAGAGCTTGCTGACACTTTGAAGGGTTTGGCAGACTATTATGAGCTGCCACAGTGCAGGAAAGAAAGAATTTCCTTTTTGTACCTATGGATGTGCCAGAGATTCATTATATATTAAGTCATATGAAATGTGGCATGCAGATAGCCTCATTTTGCTGTTGAGAGTAAGCACTAAATGTGTGGCTGTAGCTGAATGTTTCTGCCCATTTTTCTTTCCTTTTTTTTTTTGGTGTGCTGTAGATGTTGCTCTGAGGCAGAATGGCTCACAGGCCTGCCTTACGTTATGAATTCATGTTATTACAGATTATATTATTGGGAATTAACTTTGTAAGAAAAAAGGTAAAGGAAAAAAGAGAAAGAGTTGGAGGGTCAGAGCTGTACACTGGAGACTTAAGCACCAAGGAAGGAATTTTATGAGATACTTGTTATTAATGTTAATTGAGCAGGTATTATCTCTAGAGTCAGTTATACCTTGAAAAAGTTTCTAGTAAACAAAAAAAAGCGCCTAGTTTGTACTGATGCTGTCATATTATTTTTTATTGCTCCAAGTCTCAATGATGCCTAGAGTGGTAGTGTCACAGAAAGTATACTGCACCAAAGTTTTGTCTTCATAGTTAAAAATGAAATATGTATGCAGGTTATGCATGCCGAGCTGGTAAGCCAGAATTATGTCTGTAAGCTATTTCTGTATATTTAGCTTTAATGCTGATGCATATTTAATTGCTTGGCCTGTTTTCCCCACAGCAAGATGTGGCTGTCTTCCACTGAAGTCAGCCCCGCAGTGTGCGGCAGCCCGGTTTGATGTTTGTGCTCCTGCCTGTGAAGTGCAGCGTCCGCATCTGCGAGCGGCAGGCTGAGAGTCCGGGGGAAAACCAGAACCTCCCCTCTGCCCTTGGAGGGGGTTTCTGAGGAGGGCTTCTCTGGGGGACTGTAAATGGAGAAATTTACAATTTTAATAGCTGTGTCTGTAGTCTCTAGGCTGGAATCATATACTCTATTTTCCTCTTGTGTGTCGAGACCTTCTTCAGCACGATCTAAATTGTTTTGTGTTGCTCGTCTGCTTAAGTACAGAAAGGTTTTTCTAATTTAATGTATTGAATTTGTTTTTAAATTATAATATTACTTTTGGCTTTCACTTTTAAGACCTCACCTACACTACTTTATGTATTTCTTGTCAGAACACGTTTGGAAAATGGAATCACAAGAAGCAATTAGTAATAATTGTGTTGAAATTACTCTGCATAGTTAAATCTTAGGTGCTTTGTCTGTGAAAGATGAGTATCATTTAACTTCATGTGGAAAAGCACCCATGGTTTGTAAGTGAAGTTTGAGTAGCTGTTTCATATGAAATCTTTTCTTGGTTTTACATTAATTCAATGTAACAACTCAGATGGTTGCTACAAGTAAGACAGGAGGGAGCAATAGGAAAAAAGCTCTGGATTCTCAGAATCAGCAGAAAGGTATGTGTGAGCAGAGGAGGAATCTTCATGATGCCAGATGTTTATTAGCTTGTATTCTCTAGTCAACTGAAGGAACTTTTTGATGCTGGAGATACCGAGTAACTTTTTAAACTTCTTTTTCTCTTGGACATGTGTCCTATTGTGCTGTTTACTGTAATTTGTGTAATACTGAAAGTTCTTACTGTTTTATCAAAGGACAGCAGATTGTTCTATTTAAATGAAGAAATCCTTTCAGATTATACATTTTCTGCTCAGCTGCAGTTTTATCCAGTCACAATTGTAGGATATATTGCCAGAAGATAATTTGTTCCCTCTGTGTCTCAGTCATGCTTATTACCTTCAGCTTATTACATAGTTTGAGCCTGTGAAATGATTTCTTAACTGCACTTAAAGATAGTTTGTGTAGACAGCAAAATTACTGCACCCGCCCTCAGGATCAATTTGTAATGTGCTTTTATATAAATATTATGTGCTACTCTTCAATATTGTTCATAGTCCAGAAGATAATTGCCATGATGAGTCTTACTTAATCATGGCAAAAGCAGAGGCCATATGGAATCTGAAGGAAAAGGTACTTAATTAGCTGTGCTGTAATACTGCTGTCCTGTCTCCAACAGGACTGCTGGTGCCCTCAAAGCTGTTTCTTGCATGAAGGAAATATTTGGTTTAGTACAGCAACATATTGAACATATTCTGGTGGGGTTTTTTGGAGAATTGGAGAGAGCAACCATGACATGAAGACCTAATTTTTAAAAGAAAAATAATAAAAAAAAGTCATTGACTTGGAAAAATTCACAAAGGGAGGGAATAGGAGAGTAACCTAAGTGGAGAAGTAGAGATATTGATGAATATGCAGGCAAAGAACTTGAGGAGGTAGGGGGAGAAAATGAATTCATGTGGTCTTAAAGAAGATTGAGGGAAACAAAGAAAGGAGAATTACCAGAATACAAACCAAAATGAGTTGTGAATTGTCAAATTAGGTACCTAAACATATTGCACTCTTAACACTGGCCTGCTTGTCTTCACTTTTTTCCTCCTCCTTTTCCTCTCTTCTCCTTTCACCTACTTTGAAAACATAGTTTGCTGGCATGAGACCATGACAGGACTGAGTGGTGCAGCTCAGAGAAGTCTCAGCAGCTTCAGGTTGACTCACTTACATACATTTACTTAAGTTAGTAAGGAGATGTGCTCACACATTTAATTATTTCGTTACTATCTTTCAACTTTATGCTAAGTTAAAGCATCACTGGAGCCTCAACAAAGCACGAGTCCTTTTTTATACCTGCATCAAATTTCTGTGCACAAATAGAGAAAGAAACCTGATGAATGATATCCCCATAACTGGGTTGCCACACGTGATTCTTACTTCAACTTTTTTGAAACCTCTTCACCATTCCTGTGGAATCAGTGTTGGGCTTTGAAATATTGTCACAAGCAAGCATCGACCTTTGCCACCCGAGTTAAACTGAAATTTGTAGGGACAGAGCCAGACTCCAGAGGGATAAATACAGAGCAGCACATTGCTAAGCTGTGGCTCAGAAAAAAATACAGTACAATATTATTAGTGTTCATGTGTTTGTTTATCATTAGTTTTGCTGCAAATAAAAACAGTTTCCCAGTGCTGCAGCAGAGATACAAAGTATCTCTAAAATATAATTTATTAATGTTAGACTTGCAGTTAGTTTCTTTTTTTAAATCCATATGACTTGCCCTGCAGTTACTCTGGATGCTGTAGCAGTGGATTTCAAGGTACTCTGGAAATGTATACTGTTCTGTCAAATATAAGGGAGCCTTAAAGTGATCAGAAATTCTCATTACTTAATGACTTTGGAGGAACAGTAGGAAACCCATGTTGCTCTGGCACTGTTGAGTCCTGCTAGGCTCATTAATAGCTGTGAATTTTATTCCTATTAAACATGAAGTCTCTCTATAGCTCTTGGCAGCATGAATGAACTAAGAGCAGTGGTAACCTGAACCCGAGGTCTGTGTTTGAGCAGTGCCCATGTGGGTGGCATTGGTGCTGGTGTGCAGGACAAGGCTCAGCTCTGTTTTGGCACAGCCCCTAGTGAGGTGCTGTGGTGCACCTGGGCTCCTGCAATTATAGTTGATTTAAGTACTGCAATTAGAGATACTGTCTTATGCTGTCAATTGCGTTGATTTGTTTCTGGTACTGGCATGATTTTCTTTTTGACTGAACTTCTCTTTTTGTTAATAGGTATTTATATTGGTTTTATTCAGGTGGCACGTATTCTACGTTATGGAGAATAGTGTTCAGTTCAGTCGGTTTGTTGCAGAATGGATCTATGCATAATTTGTCCATCTGTATTTAGTCTGTTCAACGTGAGTCACTCCATGTAGTGAAATCCTTTCTTTCCTCCTGTGTCTGTGCATGTATGTGTCAGCTTTCCCTGGCCTTACCCTCAGCACCTGATGGGAAGCTCACTGAGGTTGGTCCTGGTCCCTGGTCTCACTGCAGCTCTACAGGGTCACCACAAATCCTGCCTTGCTCCGGGTTTCCCAGCACTGATGCATTCTCTTTGACATCCACTGCTTAAACATAGTTAAATGTTAATAACATAACAAATAATTACTGTTAATACATCAGACATCCTTGAACACCACAGGGCTTTGTGTCGGCGCTTTGCAGGGACAGATTGTGCCACTTGTGCTGGCTTTAAGGACATCTCACTCCTTTAAAAGTCTTCCTGAAGTTAATGCAACTCCACGAGGAGCAAATTGGGCTGAAGAATCTGTCCTAGGGTTGGTTGGCTTATTACTGTAGGTTTGGCATGCTGCTCTCAGTTTCCATAGCTTGGGGAGACTTGCTTTGCTGAAATATGGATTAAACTGTGCACTTTCTTCATAATACATTTAGGACTAAGGCTTACAGCAATTTATTTTTAATAATGTCCACCCTTTGTAACTGTCCTGCCAAGAGCTTGGCTTACTGATGTCCAGTCTTCTCCAGGCTTTAAAATCTACATTTTTGTTCCCGTAATAGTGGTTTTAATGTAAGTGGAAACATCAGTCTTGTCTTAAATCTTCAAAATTAAGTAGAAATGTTATCTGTTGGTTTTCATAAACTTGAATCTTTGAGATGGTGCTTGGCTTTTTGTAAGCCAGCACAAGATGTTTGTAATACATCCAGAAAGTACTTTATCAGAAATATCAAATGATGAGCTACATTAAAAGAGTTTTAAGTATTAACATGTTTTTGTAATTGCAGTTAGAGTTTCAAGCTCCTTTGTTAGCTATGTAGAGTATTCTTGAGAGAATATGATGTGGTACAAGTTACTTTCCACAGGATGTGATTTTTCCTATGATTATTGTTTTTTTTCTCTCCAAAAATGATATTTTGAAATTATGTCCTTTTGCAGACTGTCTGAAAATGCCCTTTTCTGTAAAGCCACGCCCTGTGTGGGTGTGATGCTTTTATTTAACAGGGCTTTTATGCCCTTTCTTTCTCTGGAACATGGAGGACAGGAGCACGCAGGGGCATAGAGGGAGAGGAGAGCGGGAAGCTCAGACAGAACAGGCAAAAAGAGTTTGTGTCTACTGGACCAAATTCCTGCCTGGATCTTAGGCTGGCACCCACAACTTCTGTTTCTGTCCTGCAAGGAGACAGAGCATTTTCCTTCTCATCTGGTTGGGGTGTGGAGGACAGCAGCGTGGTGGTTGTTCCCTGTGATCACCTCAAAGAAGGCTGAGTGTTGAGCCTGAAGGATCAGTCCTCCTCTTGACCTGAGTAGTAGTCAGTGTAATATAATTTAATAGAAATTCTCTCTATCATTGGAAAAAAATTCTAGAAAATCACTCAGGAAGCACATAGGAGAGCATTGTTGCCTGGGGTTATAGAGTTAGATGCTAAGAAATAAGAAAATAACAGATTTAAGGTATCAGCAACTTGAATTCAGTGCACGTGAATGGCTGCAGCTGTAATAATTTGTTAACAAGAGTGATGAACTGGGTGTTTTATTGCAGGTCATTCAGATCTTGAGGGCAGACTACTGCATCTTCTCTTCTTGCCTGTTGTGTTTTCATTCACATATTTTTTCTGTGGAAAAAGGATTCAGCTGCTAGATAAACTTGGATACACAGGCAAATTTTGGTACCTGTGAGCCAGAATTTTTGAGCTGGTTGGATAAACATTCCATGTAGCTGACTCATGGTGGATAAATGTGAGGTTTTGACTGACATACAAAGCGACTTGTCTGGTGTTGACCAGCTGATTAGGGTTACACAGGTGCAGAAGTGGTGTGCTGTGCCATGCTGGTCATTACCTTTTCTGACAGAAGGATTCTTCTGTGATTAATTTATAACGGCATTAGCTTAATTTTTAAGAAACCTGCTGTATTTTAAAATAATTTTTAAGGATCTCTTAGTAGCAGGTGTCTCTTTTGTAGACGGTCTGTATTGCTTTGATTTACTGTTTGGTTGTTGGTATAGATTTAGAAATATACTGCTTCCACCACATAAAAAATTTACATCTGTAGGACTGCACCTGATTTGAGGTCTTTTATTTATTTATTTTCCTTGATTTCTTTATTCTGGATAGATTTAAAGATGCCAAGCATAAATGCACTGAACTGCAAAACTGTGGACTAAGCTTTGGACTAAGGCATATGAAGATGATAATTTAATTTTTTTTTCAGCGTTTTGTTACATGCTAGATGCCGAACTTGTAATAAACGATATGGGTTCAGGATCAACCTTTCCTCTTGGTGCATGAGTAAAGCACCAGACTGTAAAGTCTGATTCTTGACTGAATCAGTAATAACAATAAATAAATAATAAGAGCTGTAGAATGGTGTTGAGACAAGGAATCCTGTGTGTGTTTGTGTATTTGTTTGCATGATAAAGTCTGTGTATTCAAAGATTGACTTGCCTAGAGAGGCTGCTTTTTGGCTGGAACGAGTCTTTGATATTTGGAAGAAATCGAGAATTAATTCTTTCTGCTGAACTTTGAGGGATGTGTCTAAAAACTTTATTTACCTATCCCTCCCTGGAAAATAATTCCACTTTTGAACAGGTACCAAAATCACAATTAGCTCTTGAAGTACAATTAACCATTTTCAATACTAGCTAGGAGGCCTGCTCACAGTCAAAACCAAAACTAGATTTGATTTACTTTAAGGACTGGTGTTCTTATTTCATGGGAAGGTGAAATAATGCCTTTTTTTATGCTTATACATACTTTTGAAAACCTAAAATACAATTCAGATGTGTAATAGCAATATTAAATATTTAAAATTTTAAAAAATTCAGTGCATTTAAATATTAAATACTTGTGCTGGAGAACAAATTGCAGGATTGAGTACTTAAGTGAGTAACATGTTTTATTTGAATAGTTCTTGTCATTTTTGTATGAACAGTGAAAGAGGTGTTGAGTGTATATGTGTTGTCAGCACTGTTTAAGTCATGAAGACTTCTTGAAACTGATTACATATTTAACTATAGGGTTAACAGCATTTTTTTAAAATAAAAACCCAGAAATTACCCAGTCAATAAGAATAAGAAAGATTTCATCACTGTACTCTGGTTAGTCGATTTTTCCTCAAAAGGAAAGTGAAATCTGTTTTATGTGTTTCTCATTCACAGCTCTACTTTTGTAGAAAAACCAGGCACAAATTAAAACCTGCGTGCGTTTAGTTGCTGTAAATCATCTTACAAAAAGCGTTGACCAGCAGAGGGCTTCTGTCCCTGGGAAATAATCCCTCACACCGTTATTGCCAGGGAAGAGGAGCTCTAAGCACACACCTTTCCACAGTGGTTTTCCTTCTCTCGTGGTCCTGTGGACCAGCCAGCTCTGGGGAGCTGTGCAGGATGCTGTAGTCTCCTTTGCTTCCCTTCAGGCTGTACGTGATGCCGTCTCACCTCCAATAGGGCAGGGCAAAATTCAGTCTCTCTGCACTGGCTCCATTTTAATTATGTTAAGTGTTTTTGTTGTTGAGATACAAGTATGAAGACAGGGAGGGATGCAATGAAGATATTTGGAGTTCAGACTGTGGGATAAATATCCTGTTGGTGGTCAACTTATAAAAGGGTCCATCACATTTCAAACCAGAGCAAACCTTTATTCTTTAAACCAAAGCAAAGCTTTATTCTTTTCGTCCGGCACAGAATGGCATCTGATAAATCTCACTGTATTGTAATTTATGGCTTTAGCAGCGTGGAAGGGGTACACTGATGTGGGGGCACTCAGGCAGGTTTCTGTAATAGCAGGAGCACTGATCCTCCACTCTGCTAGAAATATATTTTGAATCTGTCTTGCTGCCTCATTACTGAATATTCTTCTTGACACATAGTTTTGCGTTTTACCTGGCAGGCATTAGTCTTTCTTTTGGCTAGGTTTTGCATTCCTTTTATCTGCTTTATCTGGAATTCATCTCTGTTGCTTACTCTGTAGCCACGGTGTTCTAAACAGCCTTAAGTCAAATATTGCCACATACACCTCTCTTCTTAAAATGCCATTAACTTCGCTTGGTGCTGTGAGCCACCCAGTCAGAACTAAGCTTTTCAGCTGGGTGACTGGCAGCATATGGAGAGACAAACTCTTTTGGACACATTTGGTTAAAAAGATAGTGTTTGTTCTGCCTTTCTGTGTTCAGCAGAGCCTTTTTTTCCTTGGCAGAATTGGAAGATAATAGGATTTTAAAGGGTGAGTAATTGACCGACAACCACTTCCAGCCATAGCATTTTTCTTCATATTGTGTGGCCTCAGTGCTTAGGTGAGGCACAGCCTGATTTCTTATTTCCACAGCTCGCTGCACTAAATCCCATGTCAGCTTGGTTGTTCTGCTGGCAGCACAGGGGAAACAGAAAGATACATAACTGGCCTGGGTTGGGTTGGTTGGTTGGCTGTTTTTAAAATTTGGTTGTTTGTTTTAGTGGCACTGTGTATGTCTTAGAATAGTATGCACTATTCGGCTGTTAAAATTGAATCAAATAGATGCAAAATGAATTTCTATTGTTGATGACAAAATTAAATATTTTCAAAATCCCTTGTATTTTAATATGTACTTTTTTCCCCCTCATCCATCCACCCCCCCCCTTTTTTTTTTTTCTTTCTTTTTGTTGTCATTTTGATGCTAATATTTGTGTTAATAGGTGGCACCTGGGCTGCAGAAAAGTGAAGGCTGGAGGTTGTAGATGCTGAGGGGCACAGCTGAGTAAGGGCTTTTGCAGCTGAGAGAAGTTTAGGAACTTGGGAGGAAGATGGCAATAACAGTTTAAAGCTTTGGTTGTCATGGGGGAGGTTTGTGAGAAAAGGAGTCAAATACTTCAATCAGCTAGGAGGGAGTGAATGAATTCTTATCTTTTTTATGAGGATTAATTTTTTATTAGATGGTAGTGGCTGTTTTCATTTGGTCTTTTCCTCTTTCTAGCCTTTTTTTTTTTTTCCCAAGCTTCCCTCCCTCTCTAGTGCCTCTTGCTTGAGCTTGAATGGTTCTGACACTAAATGACCATTTGATGAGTCTTTCCTCACCATCCCCCCTTGTCTAATTTACCAGGGAGTGCTCTTGATGTGGGTGGTACCCCTCTCATCTTATCAGGGTTTTAGATAGACTCAGCAGCTCACAGTGATTGCCCATAGGCTAAAGGCATGTTACCAAAACGTGGGGAAGCAGGGCCAGCATAGCTTAGACTTCACTTAAAGTGGTCCTGAAATTTTGTCTGGGGGTTCTTCCTGCAGCTTGAGAGACTTTATTTAAATATACTTTAGATTAATTTGTGATCAATATAAAACTGCATTTATTTATAACAACGTTTAAAAAAGGTATTTGCATATATAAGTTGTCATAAATATTGAAACATGTCCGTGGGTGTTTTTGCATCAAATTCTAGAGACCAGTATAAGGCATGCAGATATAGGACTGCATTTTTCAATGAGAGCAAAGGACATCAGAAGTTACTGATAACATATTTTTTATATTTATATTTGCCATGTCTGCAGGAGAAAATGGTTCCAAAACCAAAGCAGTTTATGGCTTTCTGATAATTTGGTTCCTTGTGTTCTTTGTTTTGGCATCAGTTCTGATGTGTTCTGTCAACAATCCTTGGTAATACAAGGATTTGAAAGAGTTGTAGCAGTTTTAGTGCATCAAGATTTTAGAAACTCTTCTCAGATTGCTCAGTTGCTCTGTTATGAATTTTAAAGATTATACTGGTAGTTCATGCATTAGTGTTATGTAAAACACATGCATATTAAATGCAATGTGCATTTATTTTGCCTTTTCTGAAGAGATTTAGAGTAAATAAAAGCACTTGCAACTGAACACTTGAATGTTTTGGTGGAAAAGAACCTAAAACCACCTTATTGCAAAAACAGCAGCTGGACTTAGTGCATCCCTTACCTCGGTGAGCTACTTGTTTAGTTTAAAAGGTCAAATAAATTAAAAGACAAATTAATGTTAACATGTTGGTGAACTACTTACTGACTTTAATTGTAACTGTAAAAACAGATACCCTGAGGCAGATTTAAGCAGTGGTAACTAACATTGTTATGATGGCCTCAGGAAGCAAGTGTAACAGACAGGATGTTTTGTAATAAAACTGTAAAACAATTAAAATAGCTGCACAAAGGATGCTGCTTTTTAGCCTGTCCAGAGGAAAGGGCTGCAAGGGGAGTGTCAGCCAGTCACAGCATCACAGTTGTTATAAATTGCTATCTACTTTTGGAAGGGGCAAAAGATGGATAACAAAGTCGACAAGTAAATACATGCTACATAAATATGCATAAATCCATTACCATCTGCCACATTGTCCAATTTGACTGGGGTGTCTACCACATAAATCAGTTTAAAGCAGTTTCCCTCAAGCAATATTTTCTGTAATGAATGGTTGAAAGATCTGCATTCTTGGGTTGTGACTTTAGTTCTGGTATATAATATGGAAAATACCATATTTACCATTTTCTCAAAAAAAAAGAAAAAAAAAGAAAAAAAAAGAAAGCTGTAGTTGAAAGATTTATTTGACTGTGCAGCTACTAAACTTTGCATTAGTCTTTGGAAGCCAAGCCAGGAAGTTAAATTATCAGGCTTTTTGCTTGGCTAGGAATTTTTAGTGGTTTATTTTATGCAATTGCTACTATGGACATTAAGTAAAGATTAGAAATATCAGTCTGCAAATGTGCTGGTTTTGTATCCCAGCATTATAATCATTTAAAATGGTAATTTTTCATGGAGTTTCATTCCTTGCCTGGTAAGCAAACATAGCTCATAGTGCTGCTGTTTATCCTTTGTGTCATCACTGTAATATGTCTCAGTTTAGGTCCCAGTAATTTTCTTTTCCTGTCCTGTATGGGTATAGCACACTTACATTTAATCTTTTATCCAGATGTGGGCTCTGTCTCCTTAGACTCAGCTTGTACAGTTTTCCTACATCCTGTTCTGGATTTCTCCTAATAGCTGCAGCTATAGAGTCACTGTGCTTGGTTGTGCATTCGTCTGGGCTCGGTTTCTTTGACACCGAGGCTGCTTTACTGCCAATGAAAAGGGGCCCCAGTGAGAATGGCACTCAAGACCCAGCTGGCTTGTCTTCTGTTTTATGACAGACCAAGTAGATTGCACCAGGAGAGATAACATTTGTGCATTCATCCTTTAATGCAAGAAGAAAGTATTAAAATTTCCTTGTTTGTTTATTTATAGATTGAAACAAAAGTGGTGAGTCTTCTTTATGTACACTGATGTTCCTTTTATTTTTCCACTCACTCCATTCCCACTCTAGAGATTTGTAATTACTACTGAAAAATTTTATAGTATTCTGATTATGTTTTAAGACTTTACATCAAGATACTCTTTCTGGTAGGAGGTGTTAAAATGCTCATTTGGGATGGAAAAAGACAAATTTGGAGTTTCATTCTTATAAAGAAACTGGCCTGAGTTTGTATATGCAGCAATCTGATAACCCATCTTCCCTCTGCAAATATTTGCCTCCATTAAGTCAAAGGTCAAAAAATCTAAACTGCCTGTCAGGTTAGTTCTGTGGAGTTTTGTAAATCACTTAAGTATTTTGAAGTGTGTATGGCTAGGTGTCCTTTAGTAGGTTAAGATTCTAACTTTGAATTTCTGTTGTGTAAGAAGCACAGGTTTTTAGTGTAAGTCATGCTACAGTAATAAAATTATTGCAAAAATAGTTTATAGGTAATACTAAAACATTTCTTTGATATGGTAAAAATTCTGTAGTGCTAGAAAAGTAGCGTCTAATAAAAACACAAGTTCACTCCTAAATGGAGCCGAAATTTAATAAGTTAAGTTAAAACTAGAAATGGATGCACTTGGAAAAAAAGTGTGCAAGTGTGAGATTAATTTTCACTTCAGATTAGGTGCCTTAAAGATAGGGCATCACATATAAGCTAGTTATCCAGCCCTTCAGCTCAGTCATGGAAGGGAAGGGTTCTTATAGATAAGGAGTCACATCATTTAAAGAGAAGTGTCCAGTAAAGGTGGGATATGTTTCTCCTGGGAGGGAATACAAAAAATATGTCTTTGTGTCTGTCGGGTAGTGCATGAAACTCAGTGTGACATTTTTTGTGTACATGAGGGGGAAGGGAACAGTGTGTTTAAAATGAAAAAATACCTAGATTTTTAAGGCAAAATATTAATCTACAGCATGCTAATTCTCATGTGGGCTTAGTAACAGCTGGGGTATGATTTAAAGTAAAGACACTTGTAAAAACAAACAACCCCTTCACTTAAATACACATCTTAAGTCTCTGTATCTTACTTATTCACATGAAATAATAGACCAAAGTATAAAGCTTTGTTTGAGAAAGGCCATTTTCTGATCTAAAGCTGTCCTTTCTTCAGTTCTATGTGTTGGATGTGTTCCTTTGAGCACATTTTGTATGTGTTTAGAGGAGAAAAGATAGTCTGGCAACTCTGTATCAAGGCAGGAAGCCTATTTCCAGAGCTGCCCCAGGCTTCCTGTCCAGCTAAGGAACTGATCCTGCTAAGCAAAGCTGGGGGGGAAAAAAAGAAAAAAAAATCCCAGGAACTTTGTTTTAGTATGCAAATTTTAAATAAAGTATTTTTCTGCTGACCCCCTTGTTCAGAAGGTCTAATACTTCCCTGCCTTTTAAGGATTTTAAGAAGGTGGATTTTCTAAAGCCTCAAGTGCTTTCTTGAGGGATCCTGTATACGTGTAGAAGATAACTTTTAACTGTTCCTGCACTACTATTCCTCAAGCAAGACTTGAGGAAATTTGTGCAGGGTGCCAGCCTCTGAAACAGTCTTTCTCCCTGCTCTTGATAATGAAGGGATGGAACCTTCCTTAGAATTGAGGTAATTCATTATTATTTTCAAACAGAGATGGCAGGAAATGAGAAGCAAACAATTGCTCTGAAAACAATTTGAATGTTGCTCCAGACAAATAAAAGACCGAGGCAGTGGCTGACCTCTCCTGACAAACAGCTGGAGCCAAAAATGGCCACAGAGTTGTCGCTTAAGGACTTAATGCAGGAGATCTTTCAAATCAAAGAAACAGTAAACAAGGTAGATGGAGCTTTAACAGAGGTTAAAATTGAGATAGCTCAAATGAAAGTCAGGCAAAATGAAATTAAAGAAAAGGTGAATCAACAGCTCTGCGTGTGTGAGGATGAATTGCTTACGTTAAAAGAGACTTCTAATCAAATCAGGTTTCTGGAATGATCTTTGAAGAATCGGGAGAATAAAAGGAGGAAAATCAAATTTGAGAGTGGATACCTAGAAAAGGCTTGAAGGACATCACCCTTGGGGAGCTTTTGAAAGTATTGCATTGGAGCTGATAAAAGTGAATGCCGAGAGAGACCTCTGCAACAAAAGGTTGCACCTCAGCTTCCTCCTGGGTGTCTGGTGGACATCAGCCCCTTCTATCACAAACGTTGTGCTTGTATCATGCAGCAGATGAAAGCAGTAAAGTTTCTTACTGTCAGTTTTTTCAGAGCACTCTAAGGAGACCATAGCTGGACACAGGCTATCTGCCACTGATGGTTTTACAGCCTCCCTGAATGCGAGGCCTGATTTATGGCACCCTAGTGAAATTGGGGTAGGTTATTGCGTAACAATACAGTAATTACGGGATGAACCAGTTGGCCTGGCTTGGGACTCAGGAAGGTACCTTTTCCTACCACTACAGAACGCAAGGGGGTTCTGTTCTGTAGAACTGCCCTCTGAAATGTGGTGATGACCTACTTAGGAATTACTGTGATCACTGATGATTCCCTTTTGCTACTGATTCCATCAGGGTGGTGAAATATGGAGCACGCGAGGAAGCATGGTGGTCTATGGTGCCTGCCTCTTCACTGATGAAATATTCCATCAGCGGAAAAATTCAGGATACTCTTGCAGGTTTGGCTTGAATGGGGGTCAGGGAGCTGAGAGTAACATGAGTTTGCTCTAGAGTTGAACCTCAAGTGCTTGGTTTGCAGCTAAGTAGGACAACTACAAAAAAATAACAAGGAAGGGAAGTTTTACCTCCCTGCAATGCTGCAGAAGGTAAACATGTTTGAAATACCTAGGCAAGGAAATGGTGGGATGAAACCCAGGTCACAGCACCAAGCCTGACAGAGTTCAAGAAGTGTTTTACAATGCTCTCAGGCATAGGGGGTGACACTTGGGCTGTCCTGTGCAGAGTCAGCAGTTGGACTTCATGATCCTTGTGGGTCTCTTCCAACTGAGAATATTCTGTGAAAAACTTCCTTTGTTCTACCTTGTTGTAAAAGGATTCTGTGAAAACCTAAAATTAAGGTGAAATTAAGTTGGAGACAGTGTTATTGCTTATCTTTAATGAACAACTAGTCTTTAACTAGTTGCCGCCTTGTTAAGGATGCCTTAATAAGAAAGCTGGATTATTTCAGTTCAGTGCTAGTGTTTTGCTTGTCCTTGCAGATTTCTGAATGCATACAAGAATCTTCAGTATTCCTTTTCTGATTTATTTGCTTTTGAATATTTTCTTCATTAATTTTTTCTGGCATTTACAGCATTAGTTTTTTTCTTTTGATTCTTCCATTTTCAACTAAAGTGGGTGAACTGCTTTAGGAAAAAAATAAGTAGTGATTCAGATTTTTAGTCATAGTAATGAAAATGTTTTGTTAACCTGACTTTCATTTTTGTTTTCATCTTTGTTTCTCATGATTCATGCTCAAGTATGTGTCACAAACTGTCCTGTATAGAATCCACTGTTATGTAATTTTCCAAAGTTTTGTCACTGTTTTTTTGTTAGCCCGTGATGGCAGACAAATATTGTGGACACAAATCAGAGGTTTGGTTTGACTGTAGGTTTTGGGTGCTGACATAAATCAAGCCTTCCAGTTTCTTTATGTAAACTTATTATTTGCAGCCAGGTTGGATTCTTGGGCAAAGTATTATTTTTCCCATTGTGAAGAGAAAGTTCTCAAGTCCTAAAAGATGGTAAACAATAGTTGGTGGAGGCAAAAGAGAAAGCTCTGTGGAGCTGCTCTTTGCCTTGTTTCTTGGTTTGGGGCATGATCATTATATCCTCCTACAAAATAGTAGGAATAAGGCAACCAATTAGTAGTACTGTTGAACATGATCCTACTTCACCCCACTGGTGAAGTAGGATTTTTCCTACTGGATCAGCTTGAGGATTTAGCAGTTGGGAAATCCACTGTTAGCAGCTGTGCCAATCTGAAAAGCTGAGTGAGGTTTTACTCCAGTCAGTCAGTCTGGTTAAAATAAAAATTGCATATGTCTTTTCTTGGAGATTCTGAATTGCATTATTTAGTGTTGTGTAGTGGTAGTGGTAGTGTGTGTCCCAAAGAAGTTGAGAGGGACATCAGGACATGCAGCATTATCTTACAAGAAGGTACTGCTAAAGGTGAACTGTGGTGATGAACAACTGTGGGAATTAAAAAAATAAACTTGAAATATTTGTGTAGATTGATTTGTTTCAGAGAAGAGCTACAAAGCGTATTGTGGGTTTGGGAAATGCGATAAAATGCTGTGCTTACAAAACCAAAGACTTCACAAAAATCCCTTTTCTAAAAGGGTCACAGGAAAGGTCAGTACATTTCCAGGTCTACATTTGTAGGATGGTCTTCTAATAGAGAATTCTTCTGCTTGTTTCCTTCTCTCTGCTCTTAACTTGCAGGGAATGCAGTCTCTTGAGTGCCTTGAATGTCGACATCAGTCGAAATGTTTTTCCTTTCAGTTAATTGACTTCCAGGTTCATGTTCCACCTTACACCAGAAATAGACTTAGGTGCATCTCTCCTAATTTGCAGGTTTCTGGATAGGTACCTTGGGTGAAGTATTTTAAGAAACTTTCGTTGTTCAGATACTTTTGAAAATAAAATACTAGCATAGGACTTCTTCACCTGGATCTTGACTTTAGCAGGTGGAACAAGATTGTGTGGTAGGTAGAAATTTGCCATAACACTACACTAGATATATATTTGTATTACCTAGTTTTAATGACAGTAGATACCAGGGCGGTACTTAGATTCCTGGGAACTATTGTAATTGCAATAGCCATGGGTATAAAAGGCCAGATGATAGACAGCTTTTCTTTCCCCTGTTACTGGTCATTGCTGTGAGAACAGCAACTCTGCAAGGTTCAGATCTTTTCATCAACAAAGAAAATATATTTTTTTTAAACTTCAATGAATTGTATTCAGAGTGTATTACTGTACCAGTATCTGTTTGAATTGCTTGTATTCTAGAACATTTGGGAAATCTTTTCATAGTAGCCTTACCCCGAATCAGTGTCTAGAAGTGCTTTTGAAATGAACGGTTCAGGCTTCATTCCATGACACTGCTGTGCCCACAAAGTAGGCACATCACTAAAAAGGGCTGTCCTCTGCGCTCCTCAGCAGTGGGGCAAAGAAAACCCTGCATGGCGTGTGCTGAGTACTTTGGCACGGATGAAACAAATGCCCTCAGTCCAGGAACCACTGACAGCCTCCTCAGTTCTCAGCTGAAAATGCAGGAGGGGTCTGACAGCACTTAAGGAGAGCAAGCAGTCTCTCACTTGATGTAACTGAGTTAATTTCCATCTGGGTATGAGCTGAGGTTCTCTAGGTTGCTGGAGGACTGGAGAGACTGGTTGAAGCTGCCGTGTCTCATTTGTCCCAGCTACCATGGTCAGGAGGCATCCTTGAATGTGGATAATAGCTCCAGTGGATGCTATTCTTCCAAAGCAATTAACTAATTTTCACATTCAGTGTGTCTATGTAGACAGCACGTCTCAAAGAAACTGGGTATGATGCTGTTCTTTTTAGTATTTTTTTTTTATTGATACAACTGACTCATTTTGAGGCCCAGCTTATGATGGGCAGGAGATGTTTTCTAGATTATATTTATTGTAGTGTTCATGTGCAATGGCTGCATAATCTTCAAATTCAGGGAATGCTTTATTTTTCCTCCTTGCCTTCAGCGTGCTGCGAAGTGACAGCTTGATAAACAGTATAATTTGTTTGATTTTGATATTATGAGCTTTCAAGGAAAAGGCAGTATCGGCTTGCATTGGGAGATGCTCCTTATTTATGTCTTATGCAGAAGCACTTTTAAGAGTGGACACTGTAGAGCAATTGTAAAAGAACACTGCCACCAGGAAAGGCCTGCTGTTGAATTTTTTTATTTTAAGAAAGTGGTCCATTTTTGTTCACATGCAGATAAGTTGCTAATTTCATTCAGGACGAAGGAGGTGGATTCGAAATAAGAAATGGCACTTCTAAACGTCTTCGGCGATATTGTGCAGTATCTAACTGAATAGCATAGGCCTGTCAAGGCAGACAGGGATGTGTTTATCTGTATTTTTTTTCAAGCAGACTTTATTTGTGTTTCATTTTCCAAGTGGCACTGTAATTTTTTTTGGTTTTATGAGTCCTGCTTTCCAGTATGGCACTGTTGCTTGGTACTTCACACTGTAGAGAGAACAGCTGGGTTAATTAAATAGATATGTCACAGCACTGAAGCCAGTGCCTGCTGCCATTGTACACAGGCAGCCAAGAGCTACAGTAAATAGAGACTCTCAGAAGCATTAGCAATGCAATATCAACTGTAGCAAAAAAACCCAAACAAGCTGTAGTATGAACAATAGTAGAACAAACAAAGTGATGCTTTGTGTGCATAAATTACAAATAAGTATAAATAAGGTGAGATCATTTGTGAGATCATAAACCAGTTATTATTGATTATGATAAATTAATAAACTGCATTTCAGGTAAATGTTAGCAGTCTCAGTATGGAATTAATGGAGGATTTTCTTTCCTGGTAGCATTACAGCACACTGGCCCATTTTTCTTTTCTTTACCTTCTTTTTTTTCCCCCCTCTAATACTGAGATATCTTAACATGTGAATCCTGTAACATTTTTATAAGGAGGTTTGTTACCTCTAGAGTGTGGACCAAATTTGGTGACTGTCTTGGGTAGAAAAATGTAACCAAAAATGTGTATTCTATTTTCATCTGTTGAAACCAGTTGGGAGATACTGTTCTTTATTTCTTGTAACTCTAGGGGGGAAGAGGGCAGATGCCTTCTGTTAATGGGACAACTGATAACACCAGATATGGCAGTGTCTACTTATCTCCTCCTCCACCCATCCTCCTCCGAGGGACGTCACCTGTGAATGGGCCATTTAAGGCCTCTCACATGACTGATAACATTCCCTCATTCCATTGGGAGATGCTCCACCCAGTAGGAGGAGCCAAAGCCTTTCCACCGGCCTAAAACTTGCAATCCCAAACACTAAGGCAGCTGGGTTTTCCACTGAGTTCTTGGAGGAAGACCAGACCTATCTTGCACTGGACCCTTTTTTCTATAGGATCATCTTTACTTCACAGAACATCTGTTACTCCAGGAAGATTTATTTGGACTGCTTCCAATACCCTGACAACAGGGTGTCAGGTAGTATCTCTGACTCTGTCAGGGTTTTCTAGGACTTTTGTTTGTTTGCTTATTTGTTTTTTTGTACTACTGCATTAGTATTTTTAATATTCCTAGTCAACAAGTGTTATTCCTATTACCATAGTTTTGCCTGAGAGCTCCTAATTGCAAAATTGTAATAATTTGGAGGGAGGGGGTTTTACATTCTCCATTCCAAGGGAAACTCCAGTTTTCCCTGACGGATACCTGTCTTTCCAAACCAAGACAGTGATGTTGTCCTTGTGAGCTTCCTGTTTACTATCAACTATGAAAGTCATACACCATAGCCCCCACTTCATCTCTGAAACACTAATGAAGAATGCTGTGTGTTTCAGATGTGCTCTGCCCTTTTAAAAGTGGCTGAATTTCAGTTACTGGCAGAATACACCTTTTATATCTGTTCCTTCTTTTCACAGTGTTCAGGGTAGCTATAACTACTGAGGACAAAATGTTCCATGACTTAGGGTCATTGCAGACCCAGCGATGTACATGTACTGTAGGCTGAGGAGACAAGGTCATCTCAATGAGTACGATGGAAATTGTCACTAGATTGCAGATTTTTTTCCCCACAAATGGATCAAAGCTCTCTCTTCAGCTGCTGGTAGGGCTACTGGGGACAGCAGCAAAAGCCAAACCTCCAGAAAGGATGGATACAAAGTAAATCCCAGCAGAAGCTCCTCTCAGTGGTTTGGATGCTGATTGACAGGTTTCCAAGGAGCAGATGGTGCCAGCAACATTTTGTTATTTGTTTGTGAACTACTCGGAGCACTGCAGAGCAAAGACAGTGTAGAGCTGGTCAAAATGGCAGTACTGCCATGGCAGAAAATGGGATGGGTTGTGGTGGCTGCTGAATTACACCTTGAAAGGAATTCCTGTCACTCCCTGTACAAACTAGTCTTGACCTGTTGTTTCTTAGAAGGTTACAAAAGAGCCACATAAACATAATTCATTCTGCAATAAAATCTTAAAGAATGCAATGATAATAATAAGGAACTATTATTTTAAAATCAAACCCTCTTGTGCATTACATAAGAATTCTCAAAGCAAGTGGAACAGTTGGACATCAAATCTCAAGATGTGTTTTGGAGAATCCCTGTGTAAATATATGAAAAGCCAAATGAGAAATCTCATTCCTGAGACTTGGTAGCTATGGGGCTTTAGGAGCTGGTAAAAAGCCTTTCTTTTACGGAGTCCTCAAATTCTTGTTCTAAATGCATGATTTGAAAGGCAAACACTAAAATATAGACCCGTGTCTCAGTTCTGCACACTCCCAGACATGAGTAGCTGTCTGCACATAATCCCCTGGAAATAGGGAGGTGGAAGACAGGCAGTGGCTTACACAGTGCTTCTCCTCTCTGGCATCCATGGCCACTTACCCCTCATGTTGGGGACAGCCTGTCGTCAGGGCTCTCCTGTCTGAGGGACAGTGCTTGGGCTGTTTGCATTGGGGTACTTGTCAGGACAGGGTTCCTTCATGTGCAGAAGTGTCCTCTGCTCATGTCCTGCTCAGCTTCTGTTTGGAAATATGTGCAATTAAAGCCACTAAAGATATCCAAGGACTTTGGGTGGTTAGGCATGAAAGAGTTCATCTAAACATCCTACATTGTTTAAATGGCAGATGGGGCTTGGGGGGGGGGGGGGGTTGTTGGGGTTTTTTTTGCCTTAAATTGAAAGCTCTGCAAAGGTGACTGTTTTGCAAAACATGCTTTACAAAATTATTCAAAATTGCAATTAGTAGCCATAAGGAGCAAGAATAGCAAACAGAATTGTTCATGCAGAGAGGTGAACATTTAAGCATCAAGAGGTGGGTTGTAGGCACGTGGGTCTTCTCTTTTCCTACCTGTTCTGTGTTCAGTGAAAAATTGTGCTAATCTCAGAAACAGCTGAGGGAGATTGTCTTGTCTTTTCTGTGGAAAGAGCCAAGTTAGAGAAACCAAGCCTAAGCTTCCAAGGAGTGGGGAAATCTTGAGGGTCTCACTCCTGACTCTTGTGGGAGCTTCTTCTTGTGTTTAATAGACAAAATAAAATACTTTGATTCAGTGTAATGAATTTGTAACATTGACCTATTATGATTGTTTTTCCTAGAAGCTAAGAGGTCTTTAGTTTACTTGTACCCTCCCAACTGTTTTAATGAGAGATGCCTTTGAGTTTCTTTGACATTAAACACAGTTTGTGATTATATGAAGTTAGGCTGAGGAGAGGTGGAAAGAGGAAAGACAAGTGATTTATATCTTCAAGCAATTTCTGTTTCTGGAGTTGGACAGCATTTTGAATTAAAATATTTTAGCATGGTTTTTACTACTGTTGTAGGAACTGTAAGTTTCACTAGACTTCAATCTTATATTTCCACCTCCCCCCCCTCAGTTCACATCTGTAGCAAATTTGAGTGCACTGTCCTACACATTACATTGAGTTGTGTCTTTGGACATGTGATACAGCCTGAGATTATTCAGTGTGACAACACTTAACCTAACATAATTCAGTTCAGTGCACTGAGAAATAGAATGATAGAATATTTTTTTCCCTAGTATGGGTACCCATCCATTGTCACTCAAATTACTGCAGATTATCTGGTAGGAGCATAAGAATATAGGACTTGCCATACCAGATCAAACCAGTGGTCCATCTAAGAAGCTGTCCTTTCTCTTGTGACAGGCTGGAGCTGGGTATTTCAGACAAAAATGCATAAAACCCTACAATAAACTTTCAAATGTCTTTCACATTATATTGTATTTTTTTTTTAAATCCTGTCAGTAGATTTAGGTCTGTGCTGTGTAGCAAAAAGACTTAAATCCTTCATGTTTTGTAAATCTGCTCTGGTGTAACACTTCATTTTCATGTTATCTATCTAAACCTTATCTGAATTTCACTGTGCTTTTGATGTCAGTGTGCTGTGGTAGCAGTGCATTCCACAAATTAATTGTATGTTATAAATAGGAATGTCTAATGTCTCATGTAAACCTCAAACATGCCTTCTATTAGTTATCTCATCTTTAAGCTAAAAGGATTCCTGTCAGTGTTTCTAGTCCCTACCCTGCAGGACTCTTCCAGTGCCAGTAATTATTCTAACAATTCTTCATATCTGTACCTTCTGCTCATCACAAGACTAGATCACAGTATTTAATGTAAAGAATATGCAGTTATTTTATATAGTGGCAACACTATTCTTCTGTGACATTTTAATGTTGGTATCAAGAATCAAAGGGAAAAAAGAGTTGCTTACTATCACAATTACCTTTTACATTTTTTTATTTCAGATACGGGAGAATGGTGTTAGAGTCATTACAGCAGTGAGAGTTTGGCTCTAAATGTATGTTGAGCACAGTCAGAGATAGTAAGAGCCTCTTTCACTTTAATGGCCTTTTTTTGCATTTTAAACCTGCACTTCTGTAGGTTAATTTGTGCGCTACTTAAGACATTATTCCTTCTTGTTCTTAATCAACCTATTTAAGTTAATTTGGGATTTAAAGTTTTATTTAATGTAGATCTAACTTAGTAGCTTTCTTCTTCAGTTAGCTCAGAAACCATAATGGAAAGAGTGGGGTTTTTTTTAAGAGAAATCCTTATTTCTGTCTTTGGATGTTCCCTCCATTCAAGTGTTTTTAAGGATTAAACCTCTCTAAACTTTTTTTCCTTTCTTTTTCCTTCATTTTCCCCCCCTCTTCTCGTGTGTGTCATGGACTTGCACTTTTGAAAAATTGATCACAAAGGAACTCACAGTCTTGAAAGCAGCGGGCACAGTCTGACATGCCTGGTGTTCATTTGCATCGATGCTGAGGTGTGTGAACATCTGGAGATCACAGCAACGCCCTCAGCTCCAGCTGCACTCTGCAAATTCCAGTGCCTCTCCAAGGCAGCTGTACCTGGGTGGGAGCCCTTACACACCTTGCACAGGCTCTGCATTGGCCAGGGTGTAAGGACTGAATTAAATGAGATGGAAGTGTAGCAGCAGTCCACAGACTTTTGATAAAAGTGTTCTGCTTATGGTGAACAGCAGTGGTTTCAGCTCTTGGGAGTAAATGGTTTCTTTTGTAATGTAGTGTTTGACCTATAAATCTGACTGCAACTTTGCTAGGTTCTTTTTCTACAAAACTGGCAGTCTCCACTGTCCTCTTCCTTAGGCTCTAAAATAAATAATGAAAAGTACCATAAACACAGGATTTGATATTGATTTTCTGGAGTTTAAGATAATCTGAGGTCTTCAGAGATCAGTATCCTTTACTGTGTCATACACTTATGTATGCTGCTGCTATAAAAATAAATAACTGAAGCTCTTTAAGGTCTAGTTTGTGAAAAAGATGAAACATTTATTGGCCACTATATTTTGAACATTGTATTTCTGAAGCTGAATTTGATGCTTTGCGTCCCATAAAATAAAAATGATGAGATTGAAGGCAGTAATCAAAAGAAAAGGGCTCAATGTGTCACACTGTTGCTAGAATACATGTGGGTGGTTGAACTGAGCTTTACTTCTAATATACTTTTATAAATTTTTAATGATGGCTAATGAATCAAAAGCTGGGAGGCCTTGGAGATGAGTTATTTATCAGATTATTTTTTCCTTTTGGTGCTGTGTGCAGCATCTCCCGGATCCCTCGGGTTGCAGGCTGTTTCTAAGATGTGGCTTACCATTCAGTCTGTTCCCCATCCAGCGTTTTGCATCTCTTTAGCAAGCACCGGGGTAGAGTTCAGTGATGTTAATGTTGAGCTTTTCACAGCAACAGATGATAGGAAGACCTGCCGGAGCAAAGCAGCGCTGATTTGGGCTTTGTTGCGGCTGTCTGGGCGCTGCCGGGGCCGCAGGGTGGGCAGCGGCGCCTTCCAGCCCTGCCCCGTCCCACCAGGTGCCGCTGTGATGCAGTGATGCCTGGAGCCGGCCAGCACACACAGGCATACACAGCCCCCCCACTCCTGATTAATACAAATAAAAGGGCGAAGGAAATTGCAGCCTGCACCCTGTGACCTCGCCAAGACGTTGTAAGGCATCAAGGAAGCCTTGATGAATCAGGAGCAGTCTCCTAAATATTGGAGGGCTGTGTTGCTCCACAGAATATTATACCGACTGAGATTTCTACAGTGTGGCCGTATTACAGCATCAACTTGAAAAGAGAGGGAAAGGAAATTAAGAAGTCAAGCCGCAGAAGTAAAAATAATTCACGGGGAAGAGGCTCAAGCAGCTTACAGTCCACTTTGCCTCTCCAAGTGCAGGCATGTCTGCGTGGCACAGAGAAGCTTTCAGTTTTCTGCCTGCCCCGAGCACGGTGGTCTTGATTACACAACACACATTGCTGGTGGCACCTCAGCAGTGGCATTTTGGCAGGGAAGAAATCATGATGCAAACTGAAAGCGAGCTTTCTGTCAGCCACCCAAGTGGAATCAATTGCACCACGGGTTAGGTAAGCCAGATTATTCCTTCCTGTGGATCCCCTAAATCTCCAAGAGGTGTGGCAGAAGACTGTATGATGCTGCTTACGGTGGTATGTCTGGGTGGGAAACCCACAAAGCTAGATTTAAATGGCCAAAACCAGAGAAAAGATGATGATAGTAGGTGTCTTTTAAAAATTGACTCTTGAAATAATGGATTGCTGTGTTGTAACAGTACCATTTCAAGGAAATGGTCTCCCATAATATATTAAGAAATAAGACAATAGCATTGCTCAGTTATTAGTGCATCACATCTAAGTAGTAGGTTTTGAATCCTCATATCTGTTTACACTTGTGCATTTCAGTTTCTTTCTGCACTTTCTGGGAGAATCAGGTTCCTGATAGGTAGCACAACAGTTCTTTGTCAAGACTTCCCAACTTCCCCAGCATTTGATTCTGTGATGTGACGTTCCACTCAGTGATGTGCCAAGATGTAGTATCTAATTTGTCTTCCTCTTGCACAAATGATATTTCCTTTGTGAAGGTAGTATAGACTTTGTGAAAAGTAGTATATCCAGCACTTTTCATCAGAGTCCATGATGATTGGAAGCCCCACCAGCTTACCGTGCACATGGTTTGTGGGAGAGCCACAACCTTGGAGGTGATTATGTGAGAACTTGGTGTGAGTCACCAGCTAGAACATAAGCTATGTTAAGCTGTTGTTGGGGCATGTATTTGTAATTCTTTCTGTATTTTTATCTTAGGATGCTGCTGTAATTCTTGAAAGAATAGGAGTATAATGATGCAAGGTGAATCAACCCCAAATTTCAGAAAAATCAATTGATGGTGGCAGTGCAAAATTCATTCTTCATTGTACAGGCAGAGAGCACCTGAAATGCAGCTTTTGTTGAGATGGAGGAATTTGTAGGAAGAACAATTTTTAGCACCTCTCTTTCAGGTTCTCTTTTCATAACTCTGCAGAAAGAATGGAGCACGGTAAGAACCTTTGAATCTTATTTTTTGATATCTTTTAGGGTACATACTTCTGCAGCATATTTAGAAGGCCTCTCAGGACATGCTCATTTGTCTAATCTGGGAAGAAAAAAACCAAGTAGATATCGTCTTCCAAAATGAATTACACAGCTAATTGGTAGCATCTTCACTCTTGTATGCTAAATATTGCAAGTGAATCTATTCCATGTTTATTTATTCTATTCCAGGTTCAGGGAATCATGTGTATGAGGGGCTATTACTCAGACCCAATCTTAATGGACTTGCATCACTTTTAATTGGAGTTGCTGATGTGTCAATCCATAAGCCTGCACCATTGTAGTTGCCAGGAAATTGCACACGAGGCTGCAAGCCTACATGCTACATCTCTTCTGGCAGTTATATTTGAAACATTGTATTTTGACAAAACAATTCCCGATGTACAACCCTATCAGTGCAACCCTGGCTGCATGAGTGTAAACAGCTTTACATTCATGGAGCTGGAAGGTCTAACATAGTAAAAGTAATTGGACTGCTGAATGGTTGAAATAGCCCTGAGTGGTGTTTTTGTGCCAGACCTTCTTTTGACTGGCATAATGCAATATTCTGAAGACTTACATTTCAGTAGGCACACTGTACATGAGAAGGTGTTTGGTATAAGTTAATGACTTAACTCTTACTAGAAAGCAAACCTTATTGAACTTTATCCTGGAAACTAGACAGTGGAAGCTGGCTGAAGTTAAAAGTGAGCTTTGAAGCTCAAAGCAAAATTGCTTTGAACCTGAATGTATGGAATAAATCTCAACTGCTGATTAGAATATGTAGACTACATTCAGCTATTAATTTTATTTAACATATTAAGTAATTATTTATGTAACAACAAGTGCAAAAACTTTAGCCTTTGCTGCTCTTTTAGGTGTATTAAAGTGTTCTGAAATCAGGAATTCATGACAGCACACAGACATCTGGAGCTAGAGACTCAGCAGACTTTTGAAGTCAGTAGAGTTGCTCAGATTTACACCTTCTGAGGATTGCTCCATGAGATCAGTGCCAGTCCAGACTTCTGTATTCTGGGTCAGGTTTAGTGAACCTGGAAGAGTCAGAGGACTTCAGAGTGGGTATTGTTTCGTTTAAAGATTGATTGGACCTTTCTCTATCTATGCTGAGTGTTCCCCATAGTCTAATTAGTGGGGGGCATGCATTACGTATTTGTAGGATTAATTCAATTTCACTTTCAACTTCCATTCTTTCTGAGAAATCAAATGGCTTTATGGAAATTCCCTGCTGCTCTCTATATCCCCGAGTCTCTTTCCTGTTTCTCACTTCTTTAAGGTATTAAGTGTTACTCAACAACATAGAAAAGTTAGCATATCTGACTCAGTGTGTTTAATTTCACCGTGTTAAGCATAAACGGTTTTAAAGTCATGTTATTTCAAAGTGGCTATATTTTGCACAACACACTATCAAGCTCAGGGATAAGGTTAGCTGGTATTTGTTGGCTTCCAGCTACATTAAATACTTCAAAACACCATAACCCAAATGTAAAATTGCATCTCACTGCAATACTGAAGAAGTCTGGTCATGGAAAATCTCTAGGTTAATGAACTTTCTGGCTGAGGATATTTGCCTTTCCAGCTGCTGAACGTGAAAATTGGAAGTGTGAGCTCGTAGGATATTGGTTCCCAGCCCGTAATAAACCACCCTGTAACCCGGACTGACATGGGAGGCCACAGTGATGTTGTCTGTAGCATGCTGCTCGTGCAGCGTGGGACCTTGGGCTTGTTAAGGAGGCTCACATGGGGTCACCCTGCAGTGGGGGGGCTTCTCATGTCCATCTACCCTGAAAATGATGCTGCAGAGCTGTTAGTGGGTGTGAGGGAAAAGACAAAGTTCATGTGTCTGGAATAGGGCCTTGCTTTACAATCTCAGGATCTGTAGTGGACTAAATCAGGGAATTTTTACATCATGTACATTAAACTTTTTAGCCACTCAACTGGTTTGCTTTTGGGATAGGTTAAAGAGAGATATCATTGGATCCACTGGTCTTAGATACATTATCTGAGTTTACACAAAGGATTATCTGCTCTGAACAGCACCTCTGTATTTTTGTGTCCATTTACTTAGTCTCTGTGAAGAAAGTGAAAGACCATCATCCAAAAAAAAAAAAGCGGGGGGGGGGGAAACCAAAAAAACCCCTCTCAATGAACAGAGGAGGGCTGTGTTCCACACAGGCATGTTTTCTTGAGGGCCTCATGGGAGTTTTTGTATTAGCAGTGCTCTTGAATACACACACAAGAAAGTTTTTTTTAATACTTAGAATATCTGTATCTTCTGAGCTTGTGAATCTGAACTGGCTGATATGTTATGGGATATGTCATGCAGTTTGAACTAAGCAATCTAATGGAGTAGTTACTGGGAAATGTATATTAGTGGGAACATTCATGTGCTCACTTTATATTGAAACCAGGTTTGACATTGTTTATGTAGCCCATGGCTGAACGGTGATGTTAGTATGAAAGAGGCAGATTGTTTAGCTGAAAGGAGAGTTGAAACTTGTCATGTCTGCATTACTGACATTAACGTTTTATGCACTCAGTGCTTCTAGGAGTACTCTTCTGTGTGGGATTATGGTAATTCCTGATCAATTGTGTCTTTGTATGAAAATATAACCACACATAAAGTAACTAAAATGCAAGGTAGCTCTTCATATCATGAAGACCAATTAGAGGATAGTTTATTACTGAACTGAGGTTTGAAAAGAAAAATGTCTCAATAAAAGGGTTCTTGATCAACAAAATGTGAAAGGACTTAACAATTTTCCTTCAGTAGGATTTAGCTAATGTGATTGTCCTCATTTCAGAGCAAGGTGTAAATCCTTTTCATCAAGGAACAGGTTTCAGCTTTTATTGCATGAAGGCATATCTCTTGAAAACACCATTATGCAGTTGTCTCTGAGAAGCAGACGGACAGAGGACCACAGGTCTAGGTGGATTTGGTCTTCTCTGAAGTCTTGGCAAGGGAGGAAGAGCACCATAAGAAACCTGGAGGAAAGTCATCAGAGTGGCTGCTTTGCAGTGGCCTCACCCCTTGATCATAAAACCTCCAAAATAGAATGAAAAACAGAAATGAGGGAAGGTTTGGCCACCACAGTAAGCACTGATTTGACTTAACAGCCATGGAATTATTCTATGATCAGTATTTTGCAGTGTATTGTTCATTTATTTCTTTTCCTCCAAGGCAGAAATGCATCTTCTACTGAATTTATTTTCAGTGTTTTGTTTTGAAACAGCTAAACTGATCTCAGTTAAGATTTTTATCTTGACCACCAGTCATGTCAGAGGCCAGCCCAGCTCTTTAAAACAAATTCAGAATTGCATGTTATATTGATTGCTGCAAGAGTTCTATCCTGCTCTAGTTCAAGCATGTTTATTTTTCAAGGTTGATACCTCCTTGGAGAAGTGTAAAAAATAATTTTCCTACCCTTTTTCATACTAAAAGGATTCTGAATGGATCCTGCAAAACTAACAATATGCATAAGAGTAGTAAGGAATGGGAAAAAATCTGTGAGCTCTTTTTGTCCCTCACCCACTCCCCCCACTGCCAGAATGACACAAATCCATTTATGCGCACACACATTTACACACAAATAAATGGATGAATAGATAGTGTAGATAGAACGAAAGAACCCTGCTATTTTAGATTGAAGTGCCTGTCACTGACATTAATTTAGATGTAGTATTAGGGAGCCTCTTAAAGGTCAGGTTTCCCCTGGAGCGTTAGTTTACCCTGGACATTTTTACAGATGATGTGCTAAAGATGTAATGCATCTAATAACTACATCTTGGCTTCATCTACTTGATTCATCAAATTCCTTCCTGCTCAATACTGAGTTTTCAGTGACATGTTTTATGTGAAATATTACAAGACAGTATGTTAATGCTGTGTTGATTACAACTGATTTCTTTTTATTTGGAGGTACGTAAGAAGTAAAGCTCATTTATTGCCTAATTCTCTTGGCCTATGGCTTCCTGGAAATGGGGACCCCACATTTTTCAACTAAGGAGAGATGGTTATGAATGACAGCTGCCCTCTCCTGGGAAAGGTGACATTCAAATACTAGTGCAGCAGCATGACTACCCATGCAGCCAGGTTTATCATGTTCCCATATATGGAGCCAAATAATACTTCTTGAGTTCATACAAAGCCATAGGTGGTTAAGTGCATTGATATCACAAAGACACAGCCTAATTCTTGCTCCTATTCTGTGGTCTCTTAATAGTACAGATGCTTAATCCTATTTAAAGGGATCTTTAAACTTGATTGTGAAGACAGTAGTTGACCAGAAACCAGAACAGGGCAGCCCTGAGGTTAATAAGAGTGTTTGCTTTAGAACAATCAGTTTGTCTTTTCTACTTGATATGAGTATTTTTGTAGTGTTACATTTGTGTTGAGCTGTATGCTCTGGGCATGTGAAAAAGAGCTTTGTACAAAGATGAGGGCACAAAAGATAATTTTTAGAAACAAATTGGTACTGAAATTAGTTGGATTAGAGTGACATGTGCCAAAGAGCTGGCACTGACACAGTTCAGGAACTCGCCTGGTTTCCTCTCTCCAGTACTGACTCTCTGTGATAGAGAGTCATCTCTCATCTCTATCTGAAGAATGAGTTTTAAGGTTTAAAAACAAGCAAATGTAACATCCACCCCCGAGAACTCTTAAGATCATCACATTGAAATGATATATGGGTGTGAAATGTTGCTATTTCACCAGGCTGAAATATGTTTTCTGTGTCGTGGAGCTGGATCCGTCCGTTTCTGCACCGTCAGCAGGGCTGTGAGGCAGCAGCACAGGCACCACTGTGCTGGGCAGAGACAGGACCCATGTACATGTGGGCTCTGCATCCTCCTTCTGAATTGCAGATTGCTCACTCTGGACCATCCTAAAGGAGGGTTGATTTTTGTCTACACTGATCCCACTCATCTGGTTTTTCCTTACACCCAGGTGAGGACAAAAGCAGTGCAGTAACAAGGAATTATGGTGGCGTGCCCTGAAAAGCACCCACAGCAAGTTCATTTACTTTAGTTTGGGCTGAAGACCAGGCTCTGTGTTCTTTGTCCAGACTTTGTTCTTAAACTCTGAAGAAAAGCACAGCCTCGCCTTTGTGGGTTTTTTCTTTTTCCTAGAACTGCCTTTTGTATGTATTGGCAGGAAAATGGCATTGCTCTTAAGGATCTCAAAGTCAGTTCTGCTTCTGCAGCCTTGAAGGTGCAGTTACATTAAAGAGAGAAAAAAAGCTTTTAAATATTGAAACAGTTTCTAAAATAAAGATGTTTGAATTTATGATTGATTTCGAAGTGATCTGTGTTTAAACTTTGAATGGGAGTAAAATAGTGTCTTGTTCAAATATTGAACTAGTTTTAAAGTTAAATGGCTCGAACATAGAACTCTCTCATGGGAAATTGTATTCTCATTTCAGCCTCTGACTTGTCTTGCATACTGTACTATACCTCATTGTACTCACATGCCAGTGTTTGCTTAGGCTGCACTGAAAAACTCTCTGATATGATTTTATTAGTTGATTTTAAAAAAAGCAATAACATACCACAAAATGCACTGAAAAAATTATAGGGGAGGATGTTTTTCTGTGGTAATGGAAATTCAGCAGAATGATGTAAGCAAAGACTTATGGGGGCTCTTTAAAGCAGAAGATTAGGGGGAGATAAAAGAATTAAAAAACATTGACATGGAGATGTGGTCACTGAAGTATGGCACGATGTGTGAGAACGGTGTAATTGGAGAAGATTATTTGCTAGAGCTTGGCTGGTAAACAGACAAACAAACCATTACCTGTTATTGCTCACCAAGACACTCTTAATTTTTTGGGGTGGTGGTTATTCTTTATTGACTATCCTGCTGTAAAAGTTATTGGTTGTGACTCATGTAAGAGGCACACAGTTGTATTTTATAGCATATGCTGTCAAGTTATTAAAGTGGCTGTGTCTTTGAGTGGGTTTGGTTCTCTGGCTTGGCTTTTGCATTCAGCTGTATAATGACTAATGAAAATCTTACATCAGGAAAGGGGGGGGGGCTGCATTCAAGGAATAGATAAAATACAGCATAAGTAATGCTCTGTTGTCTTACTGACTGTAGTATTAAGATTCCCAATGTATTTTATAACCAAAAGGCTTTTCAGTTTCCTAACACTTGAGGGCATAATTACGTGTACTGACTAATTGAGTTGTTATCCAGTTTTACATATTCTCAGAGCACGTCTTTCCTTGGTGTGGGGTCGTGCAATGGATCAACTTGACATTGATAGTACTGTTGGTTTGACCTACTGTTTGGAGTTGGCCAAAGCTGGAGCAGAAGGTGAAGCTGCAGGTGAGCTGATCTTGCTGCTGGTCCCATCCCCATGGCAGCAAGAAATGGATCTGTCACAGCTGAACACTCCAGTGGCAAATCCAGTGGCTTCTAAGTGTGTATCTTCATGGCTGGGGGCAAGGGGCTTGAGGGTAAACTGCGAGTGCAGTGTTAGATAATAGTGTGAAAAATGATCTCTGCCTCGATCAAAGTTTAATGAATCCATAGAGGAACTGAGTTTTTTGTTAATTTAAATTTTTCATAAACTTGAACCACTGGAAGAGGAACTCCATTTTATGTTTGAATTAAACTGGGGGAGGTGAACATTATGGCAAGTTTTCAAATTTGAAAGTTTGAAATATTTCTTTCAATAATTTTACTTTATAAGACAACTAGAAAAAATTCTCAAGAACTTAATGTACGTTTTAAGAACTGTGTTTAAGATTGTTTTTAGACTGTGGTGTACAACTGGTAGAGAATCATAGGAAGCTTTCCTGGAGCATGATAAATCCATGCAGGCACAGCAGAGAAATTACAGTAAATGTAGAAATCTGGATAACTGTCATATTCCAAAAGATAAAAATGTTGGGGTCAGTGGAGGCTGTCTAATCAAACACTACTATTAAGTCTCAGAAGCTACCCATTCTGTAATTTTAATAAAATGAGAGCTATGGAAGGAGCTGCCAGTGGGAGCTGTGTGTTAGATAGTCAGTGAAGAGAACAGTATTCACTGGCACAAAACTCCCTCTCTTTCTGTTATTAGTGCATGTGCTTCCTTTTTTGTGATCATGAAGGACTTTGGAAATCTTCACATTTATTACATTCAGCTTTGAAATAGTCATTAGGCCATCAGGCAGGCTCACTGACCTCAGGTTTTCTCATCTGATGGAGAGTCCTTTGAATTCAGTGAAGCTGCTCTGATCTCTATCCATTCTAGTTTTAGCCCCAGACTGTGTGTATGTTGCTGTGTGTCTATGCACATGTATGTGCATGGGAGCACGAATACACAGTGTGTGCACATGTTTACATACATGCTCCAGGAGCTGGACCATGTTCAGAGAAAAGAACGAAGCTGATGAGGGCTCTGGAGCATAAGTCCTGTCAGGAACAGCTGAAAGAGCACAGGGGTTGTTTTGCCTGGAGAAGAAGAGGCTCGGGAGAGACCTTACCATTCCCTATAACTATCTGAAAGGAGGGTGTAGCCAGGTGGGGGTTGGTCTCTTCTCCCAAGTAACAAGCAATGGGACAAGAGGAAATGGCCTCAGGTTGCACGGGGAGTTTTAGATTGGATAATAAGAATAATTTCTTTACAGAAAGGGTTGTCAAGGATTGGAACAGTGTGGTGTGGTGAATCACCAAGCCTGGAGGTATTTAACAGATGTGTGGCACTTAGGGACACAGTTTAGTGGTGGGCTTGGCAGTGCTGGGTTAATAGTTGGACTCGATGATCTTAGAGGTCTTTTCCAACCTTCATGATTCCATGACTCTATGAAATACATTGCGAAAGACTTAATGTCTGGAAGACTCGTAAGAACATGAGGCGTAATGTGAAACTCCCAAAAAACTGTCACTAAGGACATTCCACAGAAAAGTCAGCGCAGCAGTTTTTGGAAGTGTTTTAGCTCTGCTGAGCACACTCCAAAGGCCTGGGAGTGCTCCTGCGCCACGCGTGGCTGTGCCACATATGTCATTGGGTGTTTTTGGATCCCTTTTCTGGCCAAGACGCAAATTTGGAGAAGCAAATCCATTTGAGATAAAAACACCGGAAAGTTGTACTAATGAAATCTCAAAAAGGAAAGCAGAGATTTAGACATGTGATGACAAAAATGATCTATAGCTTATGCAACCTTAACTTCACCTCAGTTAGGCTTTTCTTTTTCTTTTTTTTTTTCCTCCTTTCTTCCCTTTTCCTTTTTTTTTTGGTGGGGAGTGGATTTATAAAATAAAGTATTGTATGGATGAGTGTAATCCAGTGAATGGTTTATGGACACACTCCTCCAGGGAGTGTTATAAGTTCACCACTGAGTGCTAGATTTTGCATTTGGATCTCTGATTTAACTGCAAGAGGTGTAAAAACTGATGCATCGAGCCAACTCCCTACTGGTTACACATCTGAGACTCAAGTGCTTCATTTGTTACTTTTAAAGCTATAGTAAATAATTTTAAACAGAAAGTGAGGGATTTTTCTCTCTCTCTTTTTTAAAATTGTTTTTGTTTGTTTTGTTTTGGAAGGCTTATTGTTTCCAATAAAGGATGACAAATTTAAATCTAATAAAACATTGGATGATATTGTTAGAAATTATATTGGCTTCAAACCTGTTTGTTTGAAACAGTAGCTATATTGTATATTTTGGTAACTTTAGTGACTTTTTTTCTCCTTCTATCTCTTTTTGGGGGTCAGCCATCACAAATGCAGAAGCTATGCAGATTTGGAGATACAGTACTTTTTGTTGGATGAGGAAGATGGGTTGAATTAGTACTAACATTTAGGCTGCTGGCAGCACCACTGGTGCCTCAGAAGAAACAGCACAGCTGCAAAAGCAGAACAGATTGATAGAGTTTAAAGCTAGTGGTAGTGATTAGTGTTAGTTATTATTATTGTCATAGTTACTTTACTTTGTTGTATCCCAGAGTGGGGCTGGTGCTCCATAAGAAGACTCTAAGTGCTGGATTCAGGTAGTTTGGCACCTAAATGGAAAGCTTAATGCACATCTGAGGGGAGAACACTGTGCTTTGGTGGAGGGAATACGGTGAAGATTATGGACACAGAGTAAGTTGGTTGCTTCCTTTGGGTGTGCATTTGTCTGTAAATGTTAAAAATGTGTGGGCAGACTTTTCAGGGAGACCGTGGCATGTTCAGAGGCAGTGTAGTAGGCCTTTACAGTGAGGTAGGATGTGAGAAGGATTTTCTGTATGAATTTTGATAGTATGAGGATGTACAATAAGATGGTGTTTTGTATACTAAAGTTCATGGAGGGAGAAGGTTTTTGAAGGTTGGTATCCATTCTGGGGTGGAAGAAAAGGGAGAAACACATTGATAGAGAGATGTTGCTGAAAAATGGTATTGGTGACCTCTATTTATGGCCCTAGCAGCCCCCAAGCTTTTCTTGGAAGACTTAAATGTTATTATCTGGAGAGCCAATGCAATGGAAACTCCTCACTGTCTGAGAGGAGCTAGGAATAAAGATAGATACACAAATGATACAGGAGAGGAAGGCAGCTTGTGCATCACCGAATTTTATCCCCTGCTGTTGCAGGGTACTGAAGTCATGTAAATTTCTCAGCCTCCCATGTGGTAGGGTTTTCCTCCATCTCATTCCCACAGGGCAGTAGCTGGAGCATCTCACCCTCCTCTTGGTTAGGCACGTGCTTGTGAATTCCATTCTTAGTGGTTTCGTGGCCAAGTCTTAATCATTTCTTCTTATGCCAGAATTGTCTTTTAACTTGAATAACTTCTCTGCCTCTCTGTTGCTTATCTCTCCTCCAACCCTCTGCAATTACGCAGAAATTGCATTCCTTCAAAATAGGGTACAAAACCTTGCTTAATGTTTGGGCCAGACTGATAGCTCAGTAGTTCACTAGATAGGTTCCTCCCCCGTTCTTAAATACAGGTATTATGTTTGCTGCTTCTGTAGTCATCTGTATAACCTCTGACTGAAGAGATTTATTAAAAACTGAAGTTTTCCAGTAAGTTGAACTGAGAGCATAAATCTTGTTCTAAAGTATTAATTTTTTTCTGTATTTAAATATATATATATATATACAGTTTGAATCTTGAAATATTGTGTCTTGTACAATTCCCATCCCTTTTATGAAAGTTTTAGACCAAAATTTAGTCATTTCAATGTGCATTTTCTGCCTTTTTCTCTCAGCTTGTGTGGTTAGAAATGACAGTCCATGCTGCAGCTTAACCTAGTAGGAAGGGATGTTTTTCAGGTCGATTTTTAGGGATTGTCTTCTGGACTTGGAAAAAGGTAAGGAACTAAGGGAAGTCAGAGGAAATCTTTGGAGTAGGAGGCAAACATCAAGGGAAATAAAAAGGCAGGGAACAGAAAACTAAAGTCATTACATGTTGTGATTTTTCTGAAATGTTTTAATTCCCCAAACTGCAAGCAATGATAAGAAAATTCCCTGTTGTCTTTCACTTTCAAAAATCCAGAATTAAAACTCTGAACATTTATACATAAATTGAACTGCAGGTGCACTTTTGCAGGGGAGAGGAAAGGATCTTAATGAAGTCTATAAAAATGAACGAGAAAATTCTGTGGAGACTACACAAAAATAATATATTTTCCTGAAACAGTGTGGAATAACTCCATAGGTCATCTCTTCATCTAAATGCTGGTTATTCAGCTTTCCCAGGTGAAGACTACTTTGATTCCAATGGCTGTGTGTTGCATGCAAAACAACAGATGAGGGTACAGTTTCCAAACTTTTTTTTCCCTACAGCAAGAATTATTTTCTTTTCCCCCAATACCCTAGAAGATTTTTGAATAGAAGTATTATTGCAGTCAGTGTGTCATTTTACTGTACTTCAGTTCATTTAGTCCCAGGTGTACTACGTGTGTGTTCGTTCTAGGGGAGGGCATGGGAGCCTTGCCAAGCCCTTCAGTTATTCTTGGCTCAGAGCCTAAGCACTACATTTTTCTAACTTATGAAATGAATTTCAACTTGTAACCTGTGGCACTTTCAAGGTCATGATTGGAAGGTGTCAGGTGTGCTTTCAGAACAGCTCAGCAAGGGAAGGACGTATTTTAAAAGTTTCTTTTTGTTTCCTTTCTTTCCCCCCCCCCCCCCTTTTTTTTTTTCCTTTTTTTAAAATAATTGCTGGCTAACAAATATCCCAGAAAGCAAACTAGCATGAACTCTTCAACACCTCTCCAGATTCAACAAGACTGACATTTATAGCTTTATTGTAGCAGAGACATGGCATTTGGATTCAGATTGTTTGGACTGTAGAGTGTCAGTATAAATAGCTATGATTGACTTTTGTATGGAGCACATCTGGAAGCAATTTATGGCATTCCAGCTAGATTAAAGCATGTTTTAAAGGCATTTCATCAGTCTTTTTTTCCTTTTTTTTTTTTCTGGCTATGGTGAATAAAGTTTCAAAGACAGTTTAGCTGCTGTTTCTGTTAATGTGGACCATAGTGAAGTCAAATTAAGGGCAACTGGGGAAAATGGTGCATTTGTTTATTTTTGTTTGTTTTGCTTTGTTTCCCAGAATAGAAAAACCCTCAAGTGAGTGTAACTGGAGTTATATTCTCCTTTGGAAGGTAAGATACAGCATTTGACACCAGGATGCTTACACTTGGAAAGCCAGTGAAGTAAACAAACTTTAGGTGCTGGAAGTATGGACTCAAAGCACAAATTTGAAAGACTTAAATATTTGCTGATGGGGGCTGAAAGGATGGGGCACAAGAACCACCTCACTCTTTTTGAAGTATATGAAAACGTACAGAACCAAAAAAAGAAAAAGAAGAGAAATCATTTAGCATGATATGCTGTGATGTAGTTGGGATAATACTAGGAAATTAAAGACATGAAAATGGAAGCTGGCTGGAAAAGATTTTTACTTAAAAGGGCTATTGCACTGTGGCATGGAGATGAACCAGGGGTAGCAAAATGGACTTGTGTTTCAAAGTATACTGGTTTGTAAGCACTTTTTATCTCTGCAGTAGACCCCTTGGCTTGCTGAAGCTTTCCTGCCTGTGGTTGCAGTGAACTGGGTTAAAGGTTTGAGCAGCACAGTTTCTCTAAATCCTGCTGGGGCTCTGGGGTTGGCTGCTGTTGGAACATGTTGGGAAAAACCTACTGCAAAGCAGCAAAAAGCTGAAAATGCTGCCACTGGCACTGTCACCATGGGGCATCAGGTCTGACTGGTGAGGTTGTCTCCTCCAGTTCTTGTAGGGATGTGTGAGTGTTGCTGATCCATTTTCGTTTCTATTAACAGAACTGGACTACCTGTTTCATTTTTTTCATGGTGTTTTTTCTGGCAGCACAATACACATGTCAGATGTGCTGTCTGCAGAGATACCTGTACTGTGGTCAGAGATGTGGCTTCAACAAGAGTGGGCAAAGGATAACCTTTAGCCTGTCTGGTTTGCCTGAGCCACAGCAAAAGTGTGCTATGGGCATAGACTTGAACACATGAGAGCCTATCTTCAAGCCAACCAGCGACTGTATGGCTCCATTTTTACTGCTATCAGTACCTGAACAAGCTCAAATAATCCTGTTTTGTAAGCATTATTCCATGCTGTTGCAAGTAGAGGTGAAAAGTACATAATCTGGTTCAGTTTCTCATGTCCTTGACCAGTGAAATTATGAGCATCTTCGGTTCTAACACTAAAAAAAGTGTGTAGGATGATAACATAAAATGGGCAATCAAGAAAAAAAAAAAAAGAGGATCTGAAACTATTAAGGTAGATAAATGCACTTTGAAATTAATATAGGGAAGAGTATGAGAGCACATGACTTCTTGGTAGGAGCTGTCTGCTGTGCGGATAAATGAAGAAAAGAAAAGAATTATACAAGTCGTGAGGGGAGGATATTACTTTGGCGGCTAGCTTGGTGGCAAAAGTGCTTGGTAGATAATTTTTTTTTAAATGCTGTAACTTAATTTTTTACTGCGCTTCTGGCCTACCTCATGCCAAATATGAGGTTACATGTATTGTGATATATTTTATTTTATTTCAATTTATTTTATTCTAGTCTTCCACTTTTAATTTGTCCATGTGAGTCTCAAATTGCCCTCTAGGAATTTTATGCAGACTACAGGGGAAAGGTTAAACAATATTCAGCCTTCAAGGAGTGGCAATGACAATGAGCTCCTGGAGCTTAACCCACTTGGATCTTTTCCCAGCTGAGACAGAACAGAGACAATATTCACCAAAGGGATGTCGGTGCTCTACGAGGTTCTAGAGTCTGGCAGTGCATGATGATAGTATAATTACTCTTGCAGGACTAAGTTTAAGAGTTCATTGAAATATTTCATACATGGGAAGAGTGTGTTTGCATACATAAAATCTTCATTATATATCAACAAAAGCAGAAAGTTTTTATTTGAAAGTACATCTATTTTGAGTCTGGCTAAGTCCTTTTGAAGGCAGTAAATGTGTGGACTCACATTCCTTGTTAAGCAAGGAGTTTCTGTGCCATTTTGTGTCACCTGGGCTCACTTCTCTAGGACCAGAAGTCTGTGTTGTTCAGATTTTGCATCTGAATAATTTGCTGTGAAATTTTGTGCCATGACAGAGTGTGCCTTGCGCTTCAGCATCTCAGCTTTATTTGTTAAAAAAAAAAAATCTTTCTGGTTCTCTTGCTTGTGAAGATGGACATCATGCCTTAAACAAGAGGCGCTAAACCAGTGCACTGCTCTTCCCAAATTTTCACACAGCCTGGAGCAAGAGGCATCCGATTTGAATCGTTCAGTCCCTGTTAGCATGGGAGCTCTTGACTGCTACCTCACATAGTACTGTTGCTAATTTCCCATGTTTAGAAGTAACACCATCAATATTAAAGGTTTTTCTAGCAGCTGGAGGAAGGAGTTGAATTGCATTTCAGCTGGGTGCTGCCTAAACAGCGTTGGGATCCATTGAATACTCTTCCAGTTCTCTCAGTTTAGCCGTAGCCATTGGCATAAATTCCTTTGGGTACTCCCAAATGTGACGTTGAAATACTCATAACAGCAGCTTAAGTCTTGTAGGCACTCTTCACCCTGTCTACTGACAACTGGAAATAGACAGGGCTACAGCTGCAAACCCACTGAGGTGCTGGTAGTTTTCACATTGGATATTTTGTGATACTTTTCAAAGTTCCTGAACTGGTTCAGTTTTGTATAGAGATTTGTATATACTAAAAAAAAAAAAAAAAGAAAAAATAGCAGTGTTTTGGTGCTGGATGTCCTCTGGCATCAACAGGGCTTGTGATGGCTTCAGCAGAGCAAAGATGCCTTTCCCCCTCCTTCCAGCAGCGTTCCTGCTCACAGCCTGCAGCCTTTCTGAGCAGTCAGCAGGAATAACCAGTGCGGCCAGTGCTGCATTCGTGCGTGGGCCCTGGAAGAAAACACACAGAAAATGAGTGTAATTGGTTTATGCTGCCTGATTAATTTATTACTTATTTCCTGACAAGTTCATTGAAATGTAATTTTCTGAGTGGTGATAATACCCACAGAGTAAAAGATGGAGGATGGACAAGTTGAGAATACTAAATCATGAGCAGTATTGTAGCAGGGAGACTTAGTTGGGCTTTTCACTAGAGATTGCATTCTGTTATTATGTGGCCTCATTAGTTATGCTGATTGAACCAGAGGAAACTTTAATGACTGCTGTGTTAGGCATTGGAAACATATTTTAACTCACTGATGTAGAGTATGGAAAATAATTGCTGGCGCTGTATTAGCAGGATTGATAGGGGCACCTTAGACTCTCCATTACTCTCAGAAATGGAGAGCTCAGAGATTACTCTTGTTATGGATGGTAGTTGACTTTTTTGGTGTTTTTGTTGTTACAGCTTTATAGAGTACACTTTTTATTGTTTTTGATGGCTTTATTCTTTTTAATGTTGAATTCACAAGCTACCTTGTAGGTTGTTATTAGCTGTCCTTTAAAATTCACATGCTGGCTGCTTATTTAGTGGTCACAAAAAAAGTATATCTGGTCATCTCTTATCAGACTCATTTAAACAAAGATATTTAAAACTGGCATTCCTACACAGGTGTCTAATTTACAAACAGCAGTAAACAGTCCAGGCAGTGTGCCAGAGACACCATGGAAGCTTGTAACCTGATGCTGGCTGCAGTAGAATAGGACTGTGACAGTTCCATGCTTTTTTAATAATTAAAACATTGAACTGTTCTTGTCCCTGATCCAAAACAGAGTTGATAGGATTTATCTTTAAATCAGCTGCTGAGTGGACTTACTCATAGTGTAAGCTCACCAGCAGTTTTCAAATAATTTTCTGTACGGATCTTCTTAGTTTGGGATTGAGATTAGTCTGTTAAACACATATTTTTTATATACATACACGAATCAATGGAAAGTATTATTTTGTGTGTTTTAATGAAACAGTAACTTTTATAAACATAAATGTTCCCTGTTCACCAAAAAAGGTGCAATGCAAATTAAAATCAACATTTTATAAGGAGAGAATTGACAGGAAGTATGTGAGTTCACTTAATAAGAGCTAGATTTTTTTTTTTTTAATATTTCAAAGAGGCTATTTATAATGTCAGCCAAAAAGCTTTATAAATAAATGAGGCATTAGACTTACAACAGAAAGCAGTATAAATTACAACAACGATGATGATTACCCATTTCACTGACAGGCATGTGTAACATTTTATTTGTGTTTAAACTGAAGGAGTCTGATGGTGTATTTTAGAAATGGATAATGAAGAATTAATTGTTTCTTTATTAATATTAGTGACATTTAATGGTAATATATTCTCTCACTCTTAGAATAGATGTGTGGGTGACATTGTTCAGAAGTGCTTTCCAATTATTTTAACAGAAACCATATGTACAGAGGGTAGGCGAAGTGCAGGATATCAAGTCTAGGTAATTGATGCTATGCAGACTTTATAGACTTTCTCATTTCGTTTTTAATTAAAGTTTCAGTGCAATAGAATCCTTTAAAGTAAATTAAAATTAATCATCAGTAGGTAAAGCTGCTCTGCGAAGAACATAAAGCCGCCAAAACTCTTTTTCATACTGTGCATATATTGATCAATCAGTCAATATGAATTGATTTATATGTAAATGTACCATGTGAACTATTTGGAAAACCTAAAAAATGTTGGATGTGAATCTTATTAGGGCAACAGTTATTTTGTCATGGGTGTCAATCAATAAATACTTAAGTAGATTACAGATCCAATATAAATTGTACTAGTTCAACTATGTGATTGCATTTCAAAAAACTCTACATGGTTATCTTTCAAAAGATATTTTACACCATTTCCTTTTTTGTTCATGTTTCAATATTCCTTTCTACAGTGATCATCTTTGAAATCATCAATATTGAATGGTACATGAAAATAACTTTTAAAAATTGCCTTTTGTATGCATGTATGTGTTTTGGTGAAACTTGTTGTATGCTACGTCCTCCTTTTTTTTTGTTAGGAATCTGTATTTTCCACTGAGGGAGATTTGCTTTAAATGAAGTAGTGAATCAAGTTAACTTTTCAGTAATTCGGTGGTGTGTGATAAAATGCTGTGAATTGCTATAAAGAAAAAGTCCCAGATTTTATTTAGATAAAAATCTTTCTGACGTTAAAAGATGAAATCCTGACACTGTTGAAATCATTGTAAAATATCCTGTTGAGTTCAATGGCATTAACAGTTTCACCTTCTGAGTTTGTTGAAAGTAAGGCTAACATGTTAGGAATTAAGATAAGGTGATCTGGGCTTTAAACTTCCTCAGAACCTTCTGCAAATCCAAACCATATTTCTTTGTACCTCAGCTGCCTTGATGGAAAATGGTGATAATAATTTCTTACATCATAGAAATGCTGAAGAGAGAAACTAAAAAATGACAGGTGTTTTTTGGGGGGCGGTTCTGGTGAGTTGGAAATGTGCAAGTATGTAGATGAGTTAAACAAAAGTACCCACAATGTCTGGGTGTTGCATAAATAACAACCTAGGAATTGTATGTATTGTCCAGATAACTCCATAATTCACAGAAAGCACAAAAATAACTTTGTACGTGGGAAGTTGTCATAATGTTCACCGAGTGGCATAATTTGATTGTGTTGTGAGATACAACAAATACTTGGATAGGCAAGAGAATCCTTCCTATGTCTTTCACATTTGTTCTCTGTTGACAAGGAGAAAGATGAGCAGATGATGAGCTAATTTAAGCACATGCTGAACTTTAGGCATATAACTAAGCCATGTGTTTAAATGCATGTTTTCCTGGTCTGAGGACCTGCAGCAACGAGCAGGATCTAAAGAGGTCCAAGCCATGATAAGACATAAGGACTTAGCAGGCAGCCCTTCTTCATTGAAAGTATAAACTCTAAGGTAAAACAAAATTCCGTTGTGCAAGCCTTATGGTTTTTCTTTGTCATAGTAATAAAGTTCTGCTTTGGGATGGTAAAATACCGCCTTTTTGTTCATGCACCTGTGAGAGGTTTAATTCAGGTTAGAGCCTGAGCACTGTGGGGGTTTCAGGTTTGGTGGTAATGAAAAACAGATAATCCGCATGGTTTTGTGCAAACATGAGGGGCATGTAGAGGGCGTGTGAATGAGTGAGTTGGGCTGACAGTATTTTTAATGATACAAGAAGAATAAAATTATCCTTTACTTTCTTCAGTCACCCCTTTATTGGACACTAAGAACAATTAAATATGGGAAATAAAATCGAATGGCTTTTTAAGCAATCAATGTAAACTTCTGTACTGAATTACCGAAGAATAAAAATATACTGTGTCATCAGTCTTTAAATACCTTGCTCATTAAAAGGTTATGCACTGACCTCTGAGCCCTAATCCTCTGGATTATTAGTATTAATTTCTTTTTCTTTTTTGTCTTTTTCATTTTTTTACAGGACAAGAGGGAGTCAGTTTCCACATCTATCAAATTAGGGCATGGCTTTCAGAAAACAAGTTATGTGATGTTTAGTTTGAAAGGAGGAAGAATGTAGTTCCGTCTCTCTGCATTGTTTGTGTGGTGTGCATGTAAAGGTAACATTTTAAAGGGGTGAGGTTTTTTTAAAGAAGAAAAAGACCTGACTTTTCCAGTGTGTCAGGGATCCATCCAGACGAGGTTAGAAGCCCAGGTTTCAGCCTGTCCCTGCTCCCCGGGCTGCAGGAGCTCGGGGCGGGAGGGCTGATGTGCTTCACTGGTCACAGAGGGGACTCTGGGAGCCAGAGCGGCTCCAGCAGCCCGAGGGTTTCTCTCCCACGTGCATGTGCCCATCGCATGACCCAGCTACTTGGTTCCTGGGTGAACTGTGGGATGATGGGTCATAGCACCGCGAGGAACAAATCTTCAGCCTTAGTGAGATCTCGGCGACTTGCAAGTACGCTGCTGCTGCTGGCGGGTGGAAAGCTGGTTTATTTTCAAGCCAGTAGCTCGCAGTGTTGATTTTCATCTGGTTTTCCACAGCCCTTCTTTTTTTTTCCTCTCTCTGCTAGCAGCCAGATATTACTTAAGTATTTTGCTGCTCTCTGTTTCTGCCTGGTTGTCATCTAACAGCAGTATTTTCAGCAGAATGAACTTATTGTTGTGTTCCTCACATGTTGTGGTGTGGCACTGAATTGCTCCACTGCGCGGTTTTAGGGGGGTCATGTTCACCTAAAAAACTTCTCTTTGCTGAGTTCAAAGTGGTGAGCTACTTATGTGGCAATAGGGGTGTTTGTGGATAAGGGAAGCCCATTTTAGCCATTCCAAAGTGTTGAACAGAGCGGGTGAGCGCAGCAAAGGTGATTCCCTCCATGGTTGAGCTTCAAGAAAGATAGTTCATGGCTTCATGGTTAATCGTGGTTTGTTCTTTTTAGTGATGAGTATGCTCTCCAAGGCACAGTCTCTCTGTTTTTGACTTGTGCATAGCTCAAGCCTAAGCCATAAGTTCAGTAGTAAATTGTCTTCAAGTTCACATTCTGGGGAGATCAAGCTCCATGCCATTTCCGCTGCCTGGATGGATGACTGCTGTGATGGAGTGGTGGCTGTGCTTTCATTATCCTAAGCATTTTTGTGGCCACCACTGGTTTCCTTTTCCAAGTTGTGATTCATAGAGCATTTTTCTCTACAGTCAGTATTGGCACTGCCTGTTTGCAGCTATAGCAAGTCTGGGTATCTTTCTAGTGCCTGCAGTGCATTTGCAGTAGGATAGCTTTAAAAGGCGCAGCAGTAATTGCCTGATATTCATTGATTCATCTTATACTTATTGTGGTGACTTTAACAATGATTATCTCATTTCATATTCATCCCAGTGTTCATACACAACTTTTCACTATAACTCATCATCGTTTAGTGGCAATGTTGCCCTGAAACCTTTTTGCTCAGAGGGAAATCTGGATTTGTCTCATCATTGTTTTACCTGTAGCAGGTTTGTCAGGAAACTTTTTCACAGGAATGCTAACATTGATGCATATAGCAGATGCAATTGCTGGAAATCAGAATAGAAAGGAAAAAAAGTTTATTTCTGCATCAAGGGAGAAAAGCACCAGGAGACAAAACTTTTGAAGAGTCTGAACAGGCTTATGAAGTAGCTACAAATCCATATAATTCACTTTTTAAAGGTGTATTACCTATTTCTAATTTCATCATTCCAAATTCTGAATTGTTGTTGAAAACACTGCCTTTGTTTTCTTCTGATATTTTCAAAGGTCACTGACTTGATAGTAAACAATATTTCAGATATTTTGTAGGATAAGAAGCTAAACAGTTGTAATGTCTGTTACAACTGCCTTTGCTAACAACACATAAAATATTTGAATTTTATTTTCTATGCACTTTGTTATACACATATGAAGAACTCCTGGAAATTTGAAACTGAATTTTCTGGTTTTCATGTACTCTTATGGAAATTTGTTATTCATGTGTTCAGTTACCCCAGTATTTGTCTTATAAGTTTTTTGGGCTATATATTTGCATATTTTAGTTTTTCAGTTAACTTTATTTAGCAAACATTTGATCTGCAGACTGGATAAAACTGGGTGTTGCTGTGACCAGGGAAAAGTCTTCAGCTGAAGTGGAAGAGCAGCCCCTTTCCTTGTTCCTTCTACAGTGGAGTCTACAATAGGGCCTGACACAAAGTCCTTGCAGCACATTTGGTGGCTGACATTGATGTGAGTGTGCTTTTCTTCAGGCCAATAAAGGACTGTTTGTTTTAGGCACTTGTTGCCTTTTTTTGCTAGCATCTCCATAAATGGAGTTTTTCTGTAAATAGTGCTATTACCTGCCTGATGCCCTTTTCCCTGCAAGTTTGACAGCATCTATTCCTTGCCTTATAGTCCACTACAACAGAGAGCCGAGCAGTTTATTTCGTGTGATGTCTATTTTTCTTTGTTTTCCACTGTCTAAAGTGCTCCAATGTTTTGTTGCTTGAGCTCTAATTCCCTTTGAACTCATTATTATTGAAAAAGTATGGTGCTAAAGGTATGTTTCAAATGGAGAACTCCTTCAGGTTTGGGAATTGCTTTTCTAAAATTGTGAGTAGCGAAAATCTTGCTTGAAATTATTTCTGCATCTTGAGCTGATTGTGGCTAGAGGAGGGCCAGCTTTCTTGGTGCAAAGTGCTGTGGGCACCAGTGGTCCTGCCAGCCAGGAGAGGGAAGGTGACAGCAGCTCCCCAGGGGTGTCCTGATTGTTCCTTCTGGGACAGGACTGAGCTTAAACATTTGTTTATCTTCAGGATGATTTTACCACTTTATTTCTTGGCAACTTCAGTGCGGTATTTTCCTGTCACAAGAATGATAGACATAATTGAATTTTTCTCTTTGAAAGTGATGTAAAGTCTCCTGCATAAGAATAATATTAATAATTTGGAGAAGAAGAGAGGGCAAAACAAAGAGCACATTTTCTTGTTAATACTCCTTTCGATGCACCAAAGAAATAAGGAGTTACTGAAAATTGTGTTATGAATAGGCTGGAAAGAGATCTCTTCCAAGACATTGTGGTTGGCTTGGGTCACTTTTCTTTGGAGCCAGCTCTAAAAAAAAAAAATAGTAAGTGGCAAACAAATTTTTAAATTTTATCTTTATTGTTGGCTTGTTGCATCTTTCACCTCTCCCTGTTGTCCTTTAGCTCAGGGATGTCTTTTCCCACAGGGCTGGTTCACTCAAGGAGGCTTTCTCGGTCAGTAGTCTAGAGAAATTTCTTCAGCCTATTGATGGTCTTGTATGGGATGATCCTGAGATCTAGATTTGTCCTGTCAGGAGGACCCCTCCCAAAAGAACCTTTTCTTTCTTTTCTACTTTGGCAGCAAGATGGTAGCAGCTAATGGTAGAACTGCAGTTGTGTTTTTAATTTGTAAGCTGTGCAGTCTCATGGTCAAAAAAGGTGCTTGCCTTTATAACGTTCATGAAGACTTTTGTGTACCATCAGCTACATAAATTGTGTACTTTTCTTGAAGATAAATTTGTTCTTCAGCTTTGAGGTAGAACACAGAGACACAGGTATGTTTTATACATACTTAAACATATTTTATACATACTTAACACACAATAGTTAAGCTGTTGTGCCAACTGAAAGCCTTACCCCCATCTTCTGTGCTAAGCTGAGTGTGCTGATCCTGCTTCTGTGGGGCTGGGATGCCCTCTGTGTGTGGGAGCAAGGTCTGGAGAGCCTATGGAGATTTCACCCAAAAGTAGGTATGAAGTGGTGATGGGCAGCTGCCTTTGGTGTGTATTTTCATAAAATGCAGTTTGGTCTTGCTTCTCTTGCAGATTTGCCTGGATGATTAGTGGATGATGGTAAGATGATGTGAGAAGCAGGAGAGCAGGGTATTCCAAGGAGTATTCCTGGAGTGCACAGAGGGATGGGAGAGAACATGGCAGTGTTGAGTATGCTGCATGCACAGCACACGGTCACTGCTAGTACATGTACCTGTGCCTTTATATTGCACAGAGCAATGTACCAAGGACACTTGGAGTACACACAGCAGTGGACTGCCTGGTTTAGGTGAAGTGGGACATGATCCAGGGAACATCCAAGTATGACAGTATTTGGCAAAGTAATGGGTAACGCTGGTATTGTTGATGTCCACAGTAAACACCTCTGTTTTCCCAACTGGTGTCAAGCTGTAGAGAAGGGCTGTTACTGAAAAACGTGTTTGTTTTCTCCTAAGCACACTGTGTTACTCACTTTGTATGTACTGCTAAAATCCAGTTATATTTATATTACACTGCTCATGTGCTGCTGATGACTTTTAATCATGTTAAATGTGTTTTACAAAACAAAGATTATCCAAAAAAACATTTTTAGAGCTGTTAAGTAATGTAAGTATTTGTGTTTGTAGTGAGGATAAATAGCTGTACATTGATCAGAACACCGAAGTAAGGCCTGAGACATGAATGTCAGAAGGGCATGATCCAGTGTGTAATATTGTCCCATGCACGTGGTAGCTTTGTGAAAGTGACTTTTCCCAAAGGCCTGGTGAAGATTTACGTCACTGGTGGTGTTACTAGAGTGACAAGAAATAGAGACTTCCTAAATTAAATATTTTAGGTGTCTTTAATTTGTCCTAATTCATTAGAAAAGTTGGGTGAAGCTGACAGGTGATCAGACGTGTTAAGACCTGGGTCAAAGTCCAGTAAAAACCTGATATGAGCTGTAAACTGGTTTTTGCATGTTCAGTTGCAGGGGAGGGCTGTTCCCTGCATTAACAGCCCTGAGCCTGACTCCCTTGGCTCCTTCAGGAGTAGTAAGTCATTGCTGTGATGATATGGCTCAGTGATTTTACTGTCTATGAAATAGTGACCATCTTCATATGAACCTCTGGGGGTTCTTTGTAATAATATTGTATTTTTAAAAAATGGCTGTACCACTCTACATAATCTCTGCTAATCGGTCTATAAACCCTGTTTGGCAGTTTAAACTGTATGCACAAAATACGAGATTTGGTTCTGCCTATATCAATAGTTAAAAGCTTTACTGTGGTGCAAAGCACATCTTTAATTGTTTCTAAGTGCAGTACACAGGCTTGCCTTTCTGTACGCCAGATATTTCCTTTTTTTTTTTGTTTCTGTTCCATTGTATCTCTGAGCAAACAAAATCTTGGCTAAATTGAAGGATTACTTTCTGAAATAAAGCCTTGTTCTGTGGAGTTTGCATAAACTAATCTCCCCTGTTGTTCAGAGTTGATAGAATAAAAATTCTGTGTCCATTATTCTGGCATTTTCACCAAGTAATCTTACGTCTGGAGCCAGTTTTCATCTATTTTTAATATATCCTTGATGGATGGGTTTATTTTCTACCTACATATGGCAAAAATGTACCATTTTAAGCAAGTTACCCTGCTCCCTCTTTCCCCACAAACAAAGGCACTTTCATTAATCTGCTTTCAGAAGCCTGAAACTAGAAGTTTCTCTTCCTGTGTATGAGTAATTATAGGTGGGCCATGGATTAAATAACATACTGGAAAATCTTTTTTCATCTGCAGCATGGCTGAGAAGGACTTTGAGAATGAGTCTTGTCTGTTCAAGCCTCTGTGCTGTGGAAAAAGGCACAAAAGCCATTGGTAGGCTGGAAAAATAAGCTGTTTGTCACGGCTTGGCCATTTTTGCCCTCCATGTTGTAGTTGGCATTAGTAATGGAAGAAGGAGTCATCTGATGCTACTGCTAGGTAGAGTGATTTCTTTTAATTTGGGGATTCTAGATCTCTGTTTTAAATAAGTTAAAATAAAACATAACTTTAAAAACACCTGTTTCCTTGTCAAATAGAATCGTAGAACCGTAGGTTTGGTTTGAAAGGGACCTTAAAGAAAATCTAATTCCAACCCCCCTGCCATCTTCCACTAGCAGAACAGTAGGTGAGAGAGCCAAATTATCCTCTGAGGTTTCCATCATTCCACATTTAGCAATCAGGAAAAGACATCTGAATTTTCTAAAAGGAAATAAAATCAGCTTCCTTTTCACCTGACTTTTTTATGACTGGAAGGTTTATGGAGAGATTTGGGGTTTGTTTTTCTTTTTTTTTTCCTCCTCCATCTAGACAGAATTAAGGAAATTATGCTCCATCACTCCTCATTCAAAGTCAGCACTGCCTCCTGGTTTGCTGGTGGTCTTGTGTGGTATAACTTCGTATTTCTCTCACTGTGGTTCCATCAAGCTGCCATTGCTTCCAGATCCAGCCCCTCTGGAGGCTTGCTCAGTCTCACATGTGACACCAATAATATCCACCCTGAAGTGGCTGAAGGTAGAGCCACGTTCTTCCTTGCTCAGGGAGCAGATACTGCTCCAGTCAATGTGCACTGTCCATGGCCCCCACCTCTTGCCACCCACTAGAGAACATTCCTGCCCTTGTCAGTGAAGTGGTATGGGTGATATTCTTCGTGTTTGGAGAATGAAACTCCAGTGTGTGTCCAGAGTGTGGCACCTTGAGTTTGGTTTTAGAGTTGGATCAGGATGTGGTAAACACTGCTTTGATACTGGTGAGAAAGCATCTGCCTTTTAGTCTTCAGGCATCTCACACAGATAGCTTGTTTCCTGGCATAGCGAGTCTTTTACTTTTGATTTATAATTTGCTTTTGGTGTCCACAGATGCAACTTTTGTAGCTGATGCTTTCCATATCAAATCTTGTAATTTTCCAGGGTTAAGATTCTGTTTTCATTAAAGAAATGCTGCTTTAACATGTGGTCTGGCGGGCACATAGCAGATCTTCAGAAAGAAGACCAAAGTGTTTTGGTGGTCTTCCCTCTCCCACCTCCCCCAGGCCAAATGTCTTTGGATTGTTTCCATAAATATGCTGCACATCTGTGAATTACCAGACTTGTACAGTTACCTGTCTGGTACTAGATCATGATGGTCCTTCAGATGAGTGTGTGTGTAAAAATAATTAATTGCTGTGTTGATTCCTTTTCCAAGTGATGACACTACAGCACTGGGCTAAGTAAAATTTGCTTTTTGTCCTACCACCTCAGATGATTTACACTACAAGGCAATTCTCATTAAGGAAGTCTATCAAATAGCCTGGTTTATATAAAGCTCAGTCACAGCTGGTAAGGATTATGTACAGAACAAAATCCAATGTTTGTTTTCATGTGTTTAGATTTCTAAAAGCCATTAAAGAGACCTAAGCTATGTTCTGGATGCCCATCCTGTAATTAATACATATTACAGAGAACAGTGGAATAGAGAGGACTGCTCATCTCTCTATGACAGATACTCAGTGGCAACAAAATGAGCTTGAAACATTGCCAGTCTTTATGGCAAAATGTGAAAGTAGCCTTGCAACATGCTTTGAGTAGTCACAAATGGAGAATTTAGTAGCTAAAGCATCCAAGGAATCACAAAGTTGAGACTCTGGATGGGATCACATCCTGCCAGCATCTCTATCCCTTTCACAGGAAGGGGTTTCCAGGTTGGGACTACTGACTGATTGCAGAGGAGGGCGGGGGGGTGGTAAGAGTGTGAGGGAGAAGAGAAGAAAAGGAAATGGAGAGAAATAGTGCTGCAGATGTTGAGCACCAGGCAAGGTAGACCAAAAGTGTGACATTTTGTTTGGAAATTCACTGGCAGCCAGCAGAGCTTGATCATCGACACTGCTGGCGTTTCACAGAAGCCACCCACTCTATAAGCAGAAGCCATCTGCTCATCTGTCTCTGTACAGGTGTGTTGCAGCAATCTGGCTCCTTACTGGTGAGGAGCAGCCGCAGTGGAGTTTATGTGGGAAAGAGCATTGCAGAGATGGTCACACAGGAAAAACACGGTGGAGGTGCTTCTTGCACACGCTGGAGAAGCGGCATCCCAGCTGAACACTTTGAACATGTACAAAGTGCCTACAGAGTGGTGGTGCTGGAGAGATTCTTCTCCCCAGCCAATATTTGACTCTGTCTTGGTCCCTATCTGTCTTCAGCCAGTCCTCAGATGCACGTGGTGTGTGCCTGTTAGAAGTATTATTATGATTTTTTTTGCTAGCTTGCTAGTTATAGTACCTGTATTTTTTAAAGATGTGACAGTACAACTTTTAGAGTCTTTTAAGCAAAGGGCTCAGCCATAGCAGGAAATTCTTTTCAGTGAGTCTGAATAAAAAGCCTGAGAGGATGGGGAAACACCTAACTTCTGAACATCTATTTCTCCTTACACTGTGTTAAGCAAAGAGAAAGATATTGGTGCTTTTTTCAGATTCATAAGGGAGAAAACAAAGGGCAGTAGATGACAAATAATTAAGTAGAGATAAAACTATTTTAAATGTTAATATTTTTAACTGCTAATTAAAGTTGGAGGGGCTCAATTTATGGCACTTGGCAACTAAGACAAATGAATATAGTTGTTTTTGTTCTCTGAAGTATAAACTGCTTTCCTTGCTTGAGAAGCATCCTGTTTTCTTTAGGTTGAAGTATGTTTCAAACTTGTTTTCACCCTGAGGATTCACTTAGCCTTAATAAATTGTGTTCCTCACCAACTGCAGATGTTGAGGCTGGTGTCATAGTGGCCAGGATGTTTTCTTTCCTTCATCTGTCGGTCTCTCTACAGCTTTGCTGTTCAAGCTTTTACTTTTTTTTTGACTTCTTAAAATTATTTTTTAAAACATTTTCTTTAAATGTTCACTATACTGTATTTTCTGTGGGGGACAATTAACCACCACTCTTGCACAATTCTGCTATCATACTGCTTTATGGATGTGCATTATTATTTTTATTTTCTTATTATTTATTCTGTGACTAGGCCTTTTCTTATGTAAGAGAACAAATTCATGTCCCAGATGACATCACTTCTTGTCAAACAGGTGTGGTTGACTGGCAGTGTCATTTCATCTGGACAGAGGAGATGAATGCAAATGGGAACTTGTAAAGTAATGCAGGAGAAATTTTTTTATCTAGCAGTTGTCATTTGCCACAAACTATTCTGCAGAACAATATGCAATGAATTAAAATGAGATTGCAGTTTTCAACAGTGTATGGGGTGGGACAGAAGTGGAAAAGATACTTTAAGGGTCTGCTCTCCTCCTCCCTGGGTGGGCAGCGTGGGTCTGTGCAGGAGATTGTTTGTGTGCTTGCATATGTAAATTTGGGCACCTGGGTATGCACCCATCTGGAATGAGTTGGGCTCATATTTTTGTAGGATGAGACAAATAAACCTGTCATTGGCAGTTAAATGTCTTGGATTCCTGTTACCTTAGGCTGAAAACACAAGCTAGGTTTCCACTTCACCTCCCTTGGAATGATGTTGGAATGGTACACGATGCCTCTACTTGACTAGCCTGTCGATATGCTAAATAATACTCCCTGTGTCCAACAGTTGTGTGGATGTCGTATGTCCTTGCATGCTCAGATGTGCCTACAGTTACAAGAATTTGTTTTGTTCTTTAGAAAGCATATTAAAAAAAAAAAAAAAAAAACAAAACAAAACCAAGGTGTGGGTTCCCCTTGGATGAGCTGCATTAAAAATAGTAGTGTCCTGACACTGGCTCTTTGGAGTGAGGAAATGATGCTGTTACTGGAGGACCTTCCTGTGCTAGGCAGTGTGCAAATACTCCACAGTAAATAGTCCTTGTGCTCAAAGGGACTGTGGTGTCAGTAGACAAGGCTGGATTGGGAGAAGGAGCTCAGATCAAATAAACACGGGATGGCAGCAAGTACCTTGCCAGGAACAGGGTTATTTATTGCTTTGGTTTTTCTTTTGGGGGGGGGGGGGGCGGGGGGGTTTGTCCGTTTTGTGATGAAAGGGAGTCAGTTCCGTGACAAGAGGACAAAATTGAGTTCAGAGGAGATGGTCTTGAGGGCCACTGGGGAGAAGAAGGAAAAGAAAATGAGAGTTGTCTCAAGTCTTGAGTAGAAGTGGAGTGGAGATGGACTATTTGATCTCACACTGTGTGCTAGTGTCAGGTTCAGGTACTTTGTGGAAGGCAAGGTACAACTTTTTACTTTTAACTAATGATTTAGTGATCACTAAGGCTAGTGCTTAAACAAAACTCATCCCAGTAAGTGAAATCCATTATGAGAGTACAGCTGCATTGATTGTCATGCTGGATCTTTATCCTCTCCCAAGTGTAGGATGGCACATTATCTCAGCTTTCTTCAGACGAATGGTTAATCCATAGTCTTTTGCTGTCTCAGCACACCAATCGGGGATGAACTTGAGACAGATGGAAAGTTGAAGTCAAGTTCTTTAAGTAAAAAAGAGTACATTGGTTAACTCTGTGGAGGCCTTTAATTTTCATCAGTGAAAAAAGCATGCCAAATATTAAATAGAAATATTCCTGGCATAGAATGCTGCAAAAAGAAGCCCAGGCAGGGGAAACCAAAACACAATGGTCTGTGTTAAGCAGTAAGACAGGTAGTGTTATCACAGCCATCCCACTGGACTTTTAAATGTAGGGGTTATGTTTCATAATCCATCTTTTGCTGGAAATGGATAAAAAAAAAAAAAAAAAAAAAAAAAAAAAAAAAAAAAAAAAAAAAAAAAGCTGACCGCAGAGCCTGCACACAGGATTTTGCTGAGCTGTGGCAGATGACTTGTATGTCTGTCTTCTGACAGAGCTTTCTGTAACTTGAGTCATTAGTAGCTGTTTAAAAACAGGCAGATATGTGTTCTTTTCTTATTGTGGTACTTCTGAACATTGCATATGATCTTGCTCCGTAGCAGCTTGAGTGTGTTGTTTGATGAGCTATTCTCCCCACCTTAGATGGCAAGGCAAAAATTGTTCTTCTTGCATTTCAGGATGAAAGAGTGAAATAGTCCAGTGAGGATCTGGGTGTTTTCTTTCACTTACATTTGGTAATGTTAGAGATGACATAGAGAAGAACACACTGCCCTGGGAGGTGTGGTGACAGTCATGGGTATTTGGCATCGTGCTCTTTGTTCCAGCTGCTTGTTGAAATTTAAGTAAATAAAGAGCTAAATTCTCCCTTGAGCTAGGATGGTATTTCAAGAGACTTTTGCTGTAACTAAGAGAAGTTGCCTGAGTACTCTCAGGGGATGAGTTTGTTGTCAGTGTCATTACTATCCTGTAGTGAACTGAGTCACACCGTAGAGGTGGTCTACAGAACCTGCTGAATATGAAATACATGCAAATGTGAGAGGTATGCCTGCATATAGCAGTAAATCTGTTCTGTAATGTATGTAGTTTTTCGCTAGGTCTCATATAAAACTGTGAATATAAGGACTCTAAACAGTAGTATTTTCTTCCAAGCAGATAAAATGGTATTCTGTTGTACTATTAAAGTGCACTCTCAGGGGTGCTCTTGAGGATGGTTTCCTGATTGGATATTGTACATTCCACCTCTACAACCCTTTAAAATATTTAAAGTAAATGTCACTTTGAAGACAGTATAAAATACAAAGTTGGAAAAAACTATTATACTTCATGTTTGATTTTTGCATATTTTCAAACCTCAGAAAATGAAGTGATGCTTCATTAAAACTAAGATTATCTAGACAATGAATGTAAATACTTGCAATATGTTTAAACAGCATTATAACTTTAGCAGAATACAGGATTTTAAAGAAGTGAATTGCTTTGTCTCTGCCATTATGAGTTACCTGTAGCGTAACATTTAACACTCATAAGATGTTACACTGTATACAATTTACCCTACTGCTTCTCAGATTCATATGAAACATTTATTTTCAGCACACAAATATATATAGAAAACTTAATGCTGACTATAGTAGAACTAAAGTACTTGAGTATATTTAGGGCATATATAAGGAATAGTTTGAGGCTTGCTGGTGGTCTCGATACAGATCATAGAATCATAAAATAGGTGGTCTGAATTTACCAGCATTAAAGATACAATTCTAAACAAATTCCACTAAAAATTGTGTCATAAAATAATGGCAGCTGCTGTTGTCTCTGTGGTTGCTGATGAGCCTCATTGTGATAGATAGGGGTTAGATTCTGACAGATTGTGCTGTTGGTCTTGTCATTTGCATTTTCCTGGGTTTTACTGGTAAAATACAGATCAGCATTTTATAGCTAGAGCCGTTACCGACAGCTTGACGTGCACTCATATTTAGTGCTATCAAAATGACACTTCTGCTTATGTAAACTTACATGCTTATTACTTATGTCTCCCAAGATAATTGTTCGCTAAACAAGGCAAATGTAAACAGGAGGCTATTTTTTCAGAAAGTTGCTCCTTCAGCTTCCTGTCCATCCCAAAGGTCAAATCCTTTTTTTGTGAGACCAAAAACAGCTGCTGACGCAGTGGTGACAGTGAAGAATGACAATATTATGATCTATGGTATGGTTAAGAACTCGGAGTTAAAGGTTGTAACAGAGAAACATCCTTTCAGCAGGTTTCTGCAAACCTTAATAAGTGGCGAAAGAAAAATGCTTTTGAAATGGGCACTCATTTAGGATGCTTATTTCTTCATAGTTTAAGTACTTTTTTTCCTGTGGAGGTCTTAGCTGCTTTGGTGCATTTATATTTCCTACATTGTACAAAATACCTGAGGTGTTGAATAAAGCTGTGCTACCACCATATCTGAATAACTGAAGAGTGTTGTCTCTAGCCCTGGTCATATGTCCAGTGTGCAGTGGAAGGTTTCATTAATGTTGTGCAGCACACTGTGGCTTGTAAAAGCTCAGGTAAAGGGCTGACTGATAATGGAGGAGACTCAGCCTAAGCTAAAACCTCTGATAAAATGCTCCCACCTCATCTTTCACCACTACTGCTCAGGTTTGTTCCCACCTACAAAAAGGTTTAGGATGGAGGCCTGGGTCCCTGGAAGTGCTGTGCCCAAGGTGCAACTGTCAGATACATTTTTTTGGGGTAGTGGTAGGAACAATCTTGCTGGCACCACTGTGAGGACAGCGGCAGAAGAAAAAATGAAATCACACATCAGGGGCTCTTCTGTGATGATCTGTTGTGGTTTATAAAATTAACTCTGTCCCAGAAAATTTACCCTGTCCCGGCCAAACCCAGTACCTGAGGTCTGGCACAGGCTTTTGAAACAGGCTGTGGAGCAGATATTTGTGCTGCATGAGGCTCAGTGCCCATGCTGGGTTCATCCCCAGCACTCAAAGCTGTTTTAGGTTTGCACATAAAAGCTCTACTGATTTCCCTTCCAAATAATCCTCTACAAGCCTGGTGGAAGAGGTTGCATTTATTCATAGCCACCTGTTTGTTTGTTTATCGTGGACTGGGAGGAAGTTTATTAGACTTATTAGACATTAAGTTTATTTTGGTTTTAGCTGTTAAGGCTGGATATTCTGCCATTTGGGATGTTTCATTGGGCAGCTTTTGTTGTGCTTTAAAAAAAAAGACTTAATCACTTCTCTCTAGCTTGCCTTCCATATTTTTTGTGGAATTTCAGTGATGTTTGTCTAATTATGCTATTAATTTTTTCTTTAATTAAAAAAGGCAGAAGTTTTCTTTAATGTGTTCATTTTTGCCTTAAAAGAAGAAGGTGATATTTCATAGAATCGTTGGGTTGGAAGGAACCTTAAAGATGATCTAATTCCCCCCACCCCTTGTGGGTAAGGTTTTCACTTGCTAGATTAGGTTGCCCAAGACCCAATCCAGCCTGGCCTGGAATGCTTCCAGGGATGGGGCATCCACAAGGATGCCTTGCAAGGAGAATCGGGTTTTCTGGAGCAGCCTGGAAGCTGGTGTCCCCTCATAGTCAACTACTGTGTTCCTGCTTGCAGTTAGGAGTTGCCAAAGTGAAGTGCTCTCAATAACTGGGTTGAGAGGGATGGGATGCTTGCTGGAGGGAAGGGTAACTGGCCCTTTTTTGGTGTTGATGGTCTAGGACAAGACAGAGTCTTGCTGTGGGTCTGATTTTTTTTTTCCTGACAGACAAGAGAAATATGCTTGTTTTAAATGGGAAACATCTTAAAGAAAATGCATATAAGAGAATATGGGAACTTACAGGAGAATTTCTAGGGTAACCTTATTGTGACTTTTCAGTGCTTAAAGAGAACTACCAAAAAACTGGAAAGGGATTTTTTACAAGGACATGTGGTGACAAGACAAGGAGTGGTGACTTGAAACTGAAAAAGTTTAAGTTTAAATTAGATATTAGGAAGAAATAATTTACTGTGAGGGTGATGAAGCTCTGGAACAGATTGCCCAGAAAAGTTGTGGTTGCCTGGAAGTGTTCAAGGCCAGGTTGGATGGGGCTTTGAGCAACCTGGTCTTGTAAAGGTGTCCCTGTTGGTGGCTTTTGAGTCCCTTAGAGTCCCTTCCAATCCAGACCATTCTATGATTCTTTGAATTAACTGTGGCAGAAAAAAAAATTTGCTTAGAGAAAGAAGTTAAGAAAACCTGCATGCCTGTTGCAGGAAAAGAAGTGGCAATTTCCCTTATTTTTCCAGACCATTCCATTATTTTTATATGTATTCCTTGTTCTGAGCAGTCAGTTGAATTTTGCGGTATTTAAACTGATATTTTAAGAGTTAAATGTTGACAACTATCAAACCTTTTAGAGTAGTAACCCAGCTAATGGTACAGCTGCCTCAATGAGATGTGCTGCTAAAGCTAGAGAAACTCAAAAAGAAAAGAAGTTGGCTAATTCTCAGTAGAGGGTAGCAATGGCAGGTAAAAACATTGTCAGTTAAAACATATTTTATCACTATTACCACAGAACTCATTATTATGATTAAAGATGTACTAGCCATGACATGCCAGCTACATGCTGGTAGCAGAAAATACCTGCTGTTTGTAGGTTATTATCAACCTCCTTTGAAGAAAATCAGTCTTTCTTTACATTTGCAATGCAATGAAACCCCAGGCATTTCTTTGTATCTTTAATTTAAGCATGCTTTTCAAACGCAGACACACAGCTGCAGTGAGCAACAAAATGGGTTTGTCATGTTTTGTGGCATCCCACTAAACAAAAAGGGATTTTTTGCCAGTATCTATTTTAACATTTTGGGATTGTCTGCTGAAATTCTAATCTGTCTATCTATATGAATGAAACAGAAGAAACTTTGTTAACAGTGCTTAACGGAGTACTGCACCCTATTTTGAAACCATAATTATAATTATAATTTCTAATGTTATATTGTACCATAAATAACATTAATGGAAATTGCTACCATAAAGAAAATCACTAAGTATACTAAAGTCATTGGTTTTAAACTGTGATTTGCCTATCATAGTCTGGTGGAAAAAAATGACAAAAATTCAAGTACAAAATGCAAGTTCAGATATAACTAAGCCCATTTCAGAAAGAGTTTATTCTAAGTGTTTGCAGCAGTTATTTTTCATGCAGGAAATCTATGTTAAGCGTCAGCTTCAATAAGCTCAAGTTACTTGGTCAGGCAGATACTGTGCAAATATTAAACTGCCTGCTTTGTCAGTGAACCAGCGGATGTGTCATTCCTCCTATCTTTATTATTTTTTAAATAATTCAGCACATGTGCACTATTAGCACTGTAATGTGAACTCTCCCATGCTGAGGATTTTATTTTGCCTGAGAAGAAAATGAGCTTTGTCTTTCAAAAGGTTGTTGATATCTTGCCTTTTATGACCAGCTATTGTCTCCCGATGAACACATCTCAGTAACTAGGTGGTGGTAAGCCTAAATATTATAGGAAGAGAAAGACCTTTGATTTGTAAACTTAATGGTTTTACTAACTACAGAAACTCAAAGACTGGCTAGTCATGTCTTAAGAGGTCAGTCTGTGCCTATTGCTTAAAATAACATTAAATCACAATTTCTATTTCTCTTTCCAGCATGATTGATTTAAACTTTTTTTTTAGAATTTGATCCTTTTTGTATCCTCATTTCTTTTTCTTATTGACTGATGTAAATTCAGCTTTCTATCTCCATTTTTTTCCCCTATGCTTCTCACTGTTGCAACTTACCTTGGATGGCAGGTTATTGGTTACTGCCTACGGGAGCCTTTTCCATGAGCTAATTTAGCTGTCAGTCTGAAATTGGTAAAAAGGATGAAAGATGGATCATAGGCCTGGGGCATGCCTAGACCAATATCTAGCATATCCCTATCTGGAAGTACGCTTATTAAAACAGATTTGAAAAATATTTTTTCCCAATCTTGCTCTGCCATCATTTCATCCAGCTAAGAAAAACATTTTCACAGTGACACTACTGATTCTTTGGCAGCTCTCTTTTTTTTCTGAAAGGAGAAAACAGTATTTAGATACAAGATCAATAGAAAAGCAAATAGACTATTATATTCCCTAGAGAAACCCCTAGAGAGAAGACAGATGTGCAGAAATTTAATATTCTTGTAGGCAAAAATCACAAACATGGGGGTTCTGTTCAGCTGAAATGAGCTGTGGTAAATGTGTGTGAAATAAACATTTAAAAAGAAGTAATAAAAAAGGGAACGCTTTCGGGCTAGGCTGAGGTGCTGTGTTTGAATTTGTGACCCCTTCAAAAAGTAATTTTGCACCTACAAATAGTGCTTACCTTAATATTATATGGTTCAGGCATAGCTTCATCTAGTGAGTGAGAGGAAGGTTTCTCTCCATCTGCTCTTTTAAGATGTACTCATCCATTCACAAAGTTCATACAGAGAACTGTGTCTTTAATATCGCCTGCATTTGTTAATGAAGATAATTATATTCTTCTGCATGACCTTGAGCTTGTTGTTACTCAAATTAGCTATGTGCTTTGGTTTCTTTTCCAGAATAATTTGCAAATAAAAGTAATCAAAATATGACTGTAATTTTTAATAACAAATTATGGGTGTCTGCCCACTTTCTGTCCTTACAAGTCAAATCCTGGTGTTATATCTATTAAATGAAAGGAGTAAACTTAAACTTTGTGTCTGCTGTGTCAGGCTTCTTGCTGGAGCTCCTGCACTGAACATCTAACCAGGACAATAAAGGGTTTCCCTCCTACTGGAGGGGCTGCAGGATGAGTGTTAAAGAAACAAGGTATTTGGCTGATGTCACAATTCAGTTGATGTTCTTGCACCTAGCCACAAGTCTGTTTGGAGGATTACACATTCAATTTTTTGGGAAAACATAAATTTTCCTCCCACCCAGTCCCGTTTTCCAATCACGTTTGTGTCAAGGTCATCATTCTCTTCTTTCCCCTTTGAATTTGCCCGACACTGAAAACTAGCTTTGGATCAATAGACCTTGTGTTTAATTTTAGACACACAAATACCATCGTGGAGCTGTGGAAGCAGTGTTAGTTTCTATTCTTAGCATTTAGCACGTATCAGAAGCAGCTACGAGCTTCTGCCAGCTTGGATCTCATTTGGGTTGGACTCTACATGCAAAATTCCATACTGCCCTTTCCCTTAAGGAATGTATTTACCAAGGTACAAGATATAATAGGGTGTGCATGTGTCAGATGATACAAGGATGGAGAAAATTGTGACAAAGGGAAAAATTCAGCAGTAGTACATGTAGTTCTTAAGCTAGTTTTAAGTATGCTAAATCATACTGTTACTGATGTCTTCTTCAAAACAGCGTAATTTTACCTCTACCAACAGCTTTGTGTAATTCAGGCATAAAATTGATTTAAAGGGATTTGTATATGTGCAAAATATCATCTTAAAAGTTGATATACTAGCATTTTTGTTAGCATTTTTCACTTTCTATCTCACGATTCCTTGAAAATTTGAAAGCAACTTACTGGGTATATTTAACCTAAATGGAATATGTCCTTGTGCACCTCTTTAGCTGTCATTGTAGAGGTCTTTTGTGAGTGGCTGTGACTCTTGATTGTGGAATTCCTTAATGGAGTTCTTGTGTGACTTGATGTATTTTTGCAAATGTCTCTTTTGCTAGTGTGGAAATACATAGGAAGAGAGATCCACTAATGTGGATGTGTAGATCATGAACCTGTGGATACCAAATTTTGTTATTCTTACTTGAAGATAGTCCTGCCGGGAAAATAATGTAGGTTTCTAGAAGGACAACTCGTGTTAACACTGGAAGAGTACCTTTAAAAAATATCTTATATGAGCATCCTTTTTTCCTCTTCTCCTGATTCAGAAATTTGGAAGAAAGTTAAAAGATGAAAGATGATTTTTTTTCCCCCGAGCTCACAAATGTTAAGCAAGCAGTGCATACCTGCAAGCATGGGAATCCGATGAAAAGTTATGATCAGATAAGAAAATTGAGGTGGTCTATCCAGAATGAACACCCTTAGGAGACAGAAAAAGAAATTCAAGTATGCACTGATTGGTCCTGTTTTTGTAGGAACTGACCTTCTGCAGTTTTCTTTGGTTGTTGAAGGATGAAGACTTTCATTATTAGGTGTTTTGAATTAGGTGATACAGAGCTAACAGGAGAGCTGGGCTTAGAGCTCCAGACATCGTGTCAATTCTGCACTCTATTTACCAGTAATTTATCACCATAAAGAAAAAAAAAAAAAGGAAAGAAAAAAAAAAAAGGGGGCAAGACAAAAATAGTCAGTAACCAATCCTGTTGATACAACAAGACACTAAGCATTCTTGACTGTTCTAGATTTTTCCTGGGAATTTCTCACCAATCCTTGAGGTGATGGTCCATGTTTCAGCCTTACTTAGGCAGGAAGTGGATGGTGCCTGTACATTCTGGATGCATGGGGCCTCTTTGAAGAGATCTTTGTGGAGAAGGCAGGAGCTTGTGTGTGCATTAATGTTGGTCTGGACATCTTGTGCATTAGTGGCACTTGGGGATTTTATTTAATGGTGGGCTTGGCAGTGCTGGGCAGTGCTGGCCCCAATGATATTAAAGGTCTTTTTCTACCTACATGAGTCCATTCTGTATATCAAGTGTGACCCTACCCCATCAGAGGTGCAAAAACTCCATCTTACTCCAAAACTGAGGTGATGATGCCTGCTGCAAGCTGGAGGACTGTAGCGCAAGGAAGGACTGGGGAAAATGTGGTATGGGACAGACAAGGTTTGTCTCTGAGGAATGTGAAGTCATCCTAAAGGCTCTTGCCTTTGGCTGCACAGCTTTAGTCAGAGCTGTAAAAAATTAATTTCACTTGCTGAAAATTACTGAGAACCCTTCACAAGCATCTGTTTCTTCAGAGAGAGACAAAATCTATGTGAAAAATGTTCTGCAGTGAGGTCTGGGTGCAATAGCAAATATCAACTAATTTTTTGGCTGGAGTTTTCTTTCATTTTGACTGGTTTTGACTGTATTCTTTGGCTTTTCAAAAGCTGCTATATCAAAAAATGGAATTTTAAATGTCTGAATTAAAAGGGGCCCAACCCCCTGCAGATAATTCACGTTGTCCAGAGGGAAAGAGACGTGAGGAGTGATGCTAACAGCCTTTTGTCTCCATGTCCCCTAGTGTTTTTTTCTACTGTCTTGTTTGAAAGCAGATTGTGCGTGAAGGGTATTTAAAAATATCCAAACTGATCAAAATCATCTATGGCATGGAGGCAGAAATAGCCAGGAAAACAAACAGACCGGAGATGAAATATGGATGAGATAGACATACCAGTGTTTCATGAAAGAGAGAGCTTAAAACCAAAAGCCAAGAAACACAAATACAGGGAGTTAAAGTACAGATACTTTATGATTCACGTTACTGTCTTCAATTAACTGTGATATAGAATTGCACGATTTTTTTCCTTTCAAAGGAGAAATCCATCTCCTTGCTTATTTTTCCACTTGCTGCTTTCTGTTTAAGTTAATTCAGCAGTAATTGGATACACTGTGTCTAATTCTTAATAAATCAACGGAACTTTATAGTGATATTGACAGTGGCTTTGCTTGCCCCATTGTCTCTATCAAGACTTTTATTCTGCTTCAAAACAATTTGCTGTGAACGCCCTTGTTTGTTTGCCACACTAGGCTTTGTTCTGGCTGAAAACTTTGATTTATAACTGTATATAATTGATGGCTGTGAGGTAGGTGGACTATAGCTATTGCTCCTCCTCTTTTAATCTAGCTTTGCGTAGAGATCCATGTAGTGGAGCATTCTCAAGGGAACCAGGCTGGGAAATTCTCTGTATACCCAATGGGAGGCCATTAATCATAGTGAAGAGTCTCTTACTGGCTGCAAGCATGTTTGTGAAAGTCAGGAAAACAAAAGTGGACCACCTCAAAATGACTGATCAAGAGAATAGATGTTAGAGCCAATGTATTCATTGTGATACATTAAAAAAAAAAAAAAAAAGAAAAGGAATAGTTTATGCATTGAAGTATATTTATTCAGATTATTCATATTTGGCACATTTAAAGATAGTTTATACTCTAGTAAATAACTGTAATTGTAGATGTTAGAGATCAGCATCCTAGGAAAATGAAATAAAAGTTTTGATGATTGCTACTTTGGATCTGAAAAAAACTTTGAAAGCAGCAGATAAGAAATGCCCAAAGTACTCAAAGTACTTGCTGAATGTGTGCCAGAGCTGAGCTGGTGAAAGAAATGTGCTAAAAAGTCTAAAGTGTCAGGTGAGATTTTGATGAATATTTGTCACAAAAATGTCTTATTCAGAACTACCAAAAAAAAAAAAAAAAAAAAGGCAGCTACTGCTTTTTAGGAATAGTTTTTTCCTGCAGCTTGTGCATTCTGGCTGTTGTCCAGTGGTGGTGAAGAAGCACCTGAGAGCACCTGCAAGCTCTCAGAGGTGGCACTCACCTGCATGCTATGAAGCCCGAGCCCCCATGTTATGAGGACTGGGGTCTCAGTGCTTCTGCAGGTCCTGCTGTCTTCTGGTATCCTTCACAAAAATGTGCTGCTCATATGCAAACCTAATGGGTTCCAGTTGTGACTGCTCCAAAGGTATTTGTACAGCAATGTGATTGTGCTCGAACTTGAGTTAATCCAAGCTGGATATGAGATGGAGTTACAGGAGGTATTTTTGTGATTAAAAATTTCTGCCCAGCAGGGAGAAATCAAGGAAGTAAAGAGGCTCAAATCCAGTTCTTAAGCACTGACAGTCTGGACTTTTCCCCATATAAATAGCCATAACCTATAGGAAGAGAGGTATTGTAATATGACAGAACAACATTAGCTTTATTTACTAGATAAACAGTTGGGTTTTTTACTTTAGAGGCTAAATTTCATGCAGTCAAAGTTAACGCTACATTTTGTGTTCTCATGAAGCTGTTGTAGAGCAGCACAGTTAAAGCAGTTTTGTTACCTCACAAAAGTCTTCGATGAACCTTCCTACAGATTCCTAACAATTTCAGCCTATGTACTTTAAAAGAGTTACTAAAATTCATAAACAATTTCCTTGAATAAGGCTTAAATGTAAAAATGGAAATAGCCCTTTCCAGAAATTATAATACATTATTTCAATAATCTGATAAAATAAGATGGAAACATTTTCTTCAGACATTGGTTCAGTAAAAGCTACAACTTATCCTGACAAAATAGTTACAAAGCTGAAAATGGCATATCAAGCAGTACATTAAATCTTAATAGAATATGTGGAAGAATCAGTGTTCATTCTGAAGGACTAAGTATTTTTTTTCTTAGTTTATACTACATTTATGGCATTGGGAAATAAGAGGAAGATACTAACTTATATCTGGTACTTTTTTTAAGATCAATGGAAAAAAACCCCTAATTTACCTGTGATTAAGAGGAATAAAAACTCACCTTAGTCTCTCTTTTGTCTTGTTTATGGAAAGGGATTAATTTCAGATACACATTTTGCCATTTCCAGTATTTGTGTCCCATTTTTATTCAATGCTGCTTTATACATTAGCATGACTTGAAGTCTTTTTTCTCATACTAACTTGAAATGTCCCAAAGGTGTATATTCATGCTTGACATAAAGCACATGTTGAGCTCTGGTTATTTTGAGGTAACCAAGTACTTAAGCTGCTCTCAGCAAAGGTAGCTTCTCTGAGCTGCAACTTGCACCCTTATGTACTTCATTAAGTTACAGCCTTGTCAAACTGAGTGCTGTGTCCTATTTTAGTGGTGTTCCACATGTGGGTGCAATGCTGCCACTATCTTAAATCCCTTTTAATTAATGTCCCTTCACTTGTTTTCTTGTTTCCTGGCATGGTGGAAGTCCAACCGGAATGAAGTCCAGGCTTAAGTGTTCATCTCAACTATTCATCTTAGCTTTCCCTATTGTTATGTTTATGCAGGGTTTTATTAGACTCATGGGATCAAAATGTATTCCCTTAGTTTTACAAAAAAAGAATAGCTTTTGTACGTTCTTAGCATTTAAAGTAAACACAGTGAGTTTTTTAAGTGCTCTTTTTTTTCCAACAACTAAAATATGGTCATCTGTTCTAAGCATAAATCATAATTTCATTATCAACAGAGAGAGGTCCAATGCAATATATATGTATAGTTGAATGATATAAGTGGCATTTCTGTGTAAAATGTATTCCCTTGCCCAAGTAAACACTTCATAACAACATGAGTGAAAGGGTGTATTTAAAAAACGAAGGCTTAAAGCACATTACTTATGAGTTATACGGAATGCAGTTTTTGTAAAATATGAAGCTCACTGGATATGATCCAAACCAGCTGAACTATGTTAAAAGGTATAATAAACAGTCATAGCTTTGCATGCAGTTATTTAATTGGCAAATAGATTTTTCTATCACTGTCACTGGCAATAGCAGCCATTTGATACCAGGGCTTGGATTAAATGTTTCATCAGTAGTGCCTATTTAAGGATCTTTATGGAACAACAAGTTAGTCCCCTGGGCAAGCCCATGTCAACTGCAATAAAGAGATCCACACAAGTGAATGAGATATATTTTTGCAGGATTTACAGGGAGGCTACGATTTGCTTTTCTATCTGGATGCTTTGAGGGCTGCTTCCCATTTTGTTGAACAGCAGTGTCTGCTGGTGGCAAATATTGAATATTGAACATTGCATACCCAAAGGATTTTTGTAGTTTTCCCACAGAAATGGATTTATAAATGGTTGTCATCTTTCTGGAAAGAGGTGAGTCTCTGATAAAAGCAGATATTGCAGGATTTCAATAATTTTAATTGTCTGGTAAATATTCTGCATCTAGACTAAATCTTCAGATACTTCAAGTATCTGCCGTATTTTCTCCTCTCTCATTCAGAACTGAAAGTCAGAACCTTCTGAACACCTTTCTCACCCTTTTGATATGGGGAAAATGTAAAGTCTGTGGATTTCAAGATTGCTTGACTTTATTTAGTCCACTGTCCTGCTCCCAGGATGCTCATAAGATCTGTGCATGTAGTTAATGCTTGCTGCAATGTTTTATAATTGGTTCTTATAATATGTGTGTTTTTCATTTTATTGCACATTAGTTGAATTTAGAAGCTTTCTGAAAGTTAATTTTGAATATGTATCTGTGCTTGTCATGGAGCCTTAGTCAGTTCTTCTTGGCAGCTAGATTAATTTTTCCCTGGTTGATTTTAATTTCAGGATTTTGTTTAAGAACAGGCAAAAATACATGATATAGCTGAAACCAATTACATCTACTGTTCGTTTTCATGTCCGTGTAACCGTGCTGGGTACAAATTTAAGTCTCAGCTGTTCATTGGCATCTTTTCATTGGCATCTTTTTGATCTGAACTGGTGATACTGCATCTAACCTCCTTAGCTAGGTTACTGCTTTCTGAGGTTGAAAAGTGGAGAGCAAATGCCTCTGAGGTTGAATTAAATGAGCCATTTCCAAAAGATTCAAACTCTGGTGAATAAGCATCTTTCAGGCTCACTTGAAACAGTTCAAACTTTTGTTCACTGACTCTTCTCTGGTATGAAGCAGAACTTATACTACTATTACTTCAAGAATTGATTTTGGGCTTCTGCTGACAGTATGAGAGGAGTTGTCCCGTTAAACACTCTTGCAAATTGTGTTCTCAAGAGGGTTTTTATCTATCTGTCTGTCTATCTATCTGTCTATCTATCTACATGTACTATTTATATCTGTATGTGTACCAATTATATGTGTATCCATATATATTTATAAGTGCTTGTATTTATAAGTTTATATAATTTGTGTATTTTTATGTACCTATAGATATAAATTAGTAGGCGATCTTCTTTTTACTTAAACTTGCTTTCTGAACAAGACTTATAATTGTGTTTTTATCATACATAGGAAAACAAAAAATCCTAACTGCACAAGGGTTCTTTTATACTAGCTGGTAGTGCAGAAATGCTTCTAAATAGTAGTGTAGTATTTTATACCCACCATAATGTCTTCACAGTCATGTCAATGTAAAAGGGCATAAGTTTAATGTGCACTTAAGAGTTGTAACTGTGCAAATTTTTCTGTGCAAAATAGGAAGGGGAAGCAAGGGAGCAGGTGCATTGCTCAGCCAGCCCTTTTTTCCTCTTACTTTCCTTAGTCCCTGTTGTTTCCTGCAGCCTCCTGAAGAGCTGCCAGCCAGTGTTAACTCAGATCTTGTTTGTGGGTTATATAGTCTTGAATTCAGATGATTAACATTGGGCTGTTCTCGTTTCATGACTTGCCTCATCTGTGGTTCTTTCCTGGGCTGATGTAAATAATGGGTGTTTTTGTGATAGAAACAGTATATGAGAGATTTGCCTTTCTGTTCCACTTAGACCTGTCCTGCTTGTAGTTATATTAAGGAGTGAGTGTTAGGTTTTGTCTAGGGACTAGAAGAGTGAAATCTTCTCATGCCTGCAATATTATTGGTATTAAAAAAAAAAAAAAAAGAAGAAAAAAGAAAGATTTCTGGTTTGAGCCCTAAGTAAAGTCCCTGCTGCATTTAATGTAGCTTTGAAATGGAAAGGTCTCTTCACTCTGCCTTATTTACATGGTTATGAGGGAATAGCATTCTGTAAAACTATGAAAAAACTACTGGTCTGTCCTTGAAAGCAAGACCTCAAGGCTCTGTCCTCCTGAAGGACTTGGAGGGAATCATCTAACTAATCAGCTATTGACTGAATAGCAGGTGGAGATTGCTTAGTTTATTGATAAATCATCAAACAAGTAGATGGAAAAAAATGTTAGTGACTAATCTGTGTGTCTCACTCTACTTAAAACCTTGAATTGTCTTCTGGCCTTATGGTTTTGTGTGCTCACTTAAGTTGGCAAGATTTTCGTGACAGTGAACACATTTCTAGAGCCAAGCCATTTCAGGATGTGACCATCTTTGAATAATTTGCATTGCCGTTGCAGAAAAAAAATAATACAATGTCATCATCACTGAATAAATCTGTTTTGTTCCGTTGCTCCTCACCAGGAGCACACATCCGTGGGTTTCTGTGCTCTCTCCCCTCTGGGTTTCTTGTGCCCTCTTCTGTGGCTCAAGGAGGCAAGAGATGTGTATCAATTTGCATGATAGTACAGCCTTGTAACCTGGAGTGCAGTGGCTGCTAATGTGTTTTTTGGGTAGGTTTTTCTGCTTGTACAGATTAATGACCCGATTCGGAAGCTGTTCTACATGCTGGACTCCTGCTGATTTCTGTTTGTGCAGAACTGCAAGGGAAGCTAACTCTGTGCATATATCCTGGCATAATTTATTTAGGGTCCAGTCCTAGTGCCCAGCCAGAGCTGAAATAATAATAAACTGGCCTTCGCACTTCCATCCTTCTTTCTCTCATCTTGAGGCAGAGATTTTTCCTATCTACTGAAGGAGGTGCACTCTTACTACTGTGAGCATGGACAGAGGTTTCTGTGGACCTCTGGTGCTACTCCAGGCACATCTTCGAACTGCCACAGAGCACACAGATTGGAGACAAGATGTGAGTATTTTTCTTCTCCCTAAGTTGCCATGCCGTGAGAGTGGCTGCAGTATTTTGAGGAAAACTTGAGCATTTCCCCAATGTGTTTATTGCACCTTTAATTTGCACCTTCAAAAGGCTGTAGATTTTCTTGAAGTTCAACAATGGCAAGTCTGTCCCCCTTGTTGAGGTCTCTGTTTGGCATTGTATGGACTCAGCTCTTGGGGGAGCTGGAGTGTGATGGGTCTGTCTGGCTCAAGGAATGATGGTTTTGCCTGTAGGTGATCCAAGAGTAGCTGTGCATGTTACCCCTCTGTCAGGATCTGGAGGGCTTCACCACCTGACCATCCTCCGCTGTGCATATGCATCTCCAAGCTGCTTACTGCTTAGTGACTGAACTATGAGTTTTCCTTTTAGAAATCCTTTTTGTCTCCTTGTATTTCTGCCTCCTAGAAATAGTAATGGCCCTGAAAGCCCATAGAAACCTTGTTTCCTAAGGATTTAACGATCCTATTTCTATTCAGCAGTATACTTGTACCTAAATCTTTCCTGGCTTCTTGACAATACACTTTTGTGGAGCAATTCTTCCTTGAAGAAGGCAGTTGTTCAAAATACCTTGGAGATTTGTAATGCTAGAAGTAGCCAAGGTGAGGATGGATTACTAGGTAGAGTGCAGGTGCATGTTAAATGCAATTTATCACATGGATGCCACCCTCAGGTATGCAGGTGGATAGGTTGAGAGATACCTATCTAAAGCTTTAATTTGCTCAGTGAACACTTAATTCAGAGGATTTTCAGTTTTCACTGCTTCTAACAACATTCTGCAGTTGTAGTTTTACAAGATTAAGTATTCTTGAATAGTTTTTCCATTGCATTAGGTGTAGGGACATTGCTCTGCAGAATCACTCAAGCATGGATGCCTTTTTTTTCCATCTAGTTGTTTCAACAACATGCCTATTGTGACCACTGAGAGATTATCACTGCCTGGTAGGCAGTATTGTGTCTTCTTGTGGGGGATTTCTTCTCTAGGTTTCCTGCACACATTTATGGGCAAGACTTCTGTTGTGAAAATCCTTGTGTCTCCACCATCTCTTTTCTCAGTAACACCGGTCACTTAGATTCTGATTTTACATGTATATTAGTGTGACACTGTTGAGATATCAGTGGATTTATGTGATGAAATCCTTAAGACCAAGTTATCTGATTTTGTAACTTGCATTTGGCTTGTACTGTCTCCCAAGAATATCTATTTGCGCTTTCGTCAGAGACTTCAGAGGCAATATCTTTTCAGATATGAAAAGTAACTGCAATAAACTACATTAGCAAATCCTCCTACAAGCTTCTTCTGTTTCCTCAAACTTCATGCTTAATAGTTGCTGGTAAATATTCTCTTTTCATCAAAGTAGCCTGTAAAGATCAGTGATTTTAAAGAATTCATGCTAAAACTGCACAGATCTGCTTAGTTATAGCTGCTAATTAACTGCAAAACGAGAATAAAAAGAGGATGTATAAATCTGAAAACACTGCAAAAAGTTGATAGGAAAGTGACTGTGATTTTGAAATGACGCTGTGTCTTTTTTGGTCCTGGGTGGGTGAGACCGGATTCATTTAATGCCAATAGCAAAGCGTCATTGTCTTCAACTGGTCTGAGATTTTGCTGTAATGGGTGTGGTGAGAGACATTTGACATTTTCACTTTGATACCTGAAACCACCACAAAAAAAAAGTAAAATACTGTGGTTTCTTTTTCTGTTACCATGTAGACTGTACCTCTGTTTTTTTCCAAAGTTCAGCTCGTCCCTCACAGCTGAGCTGAAAAATCAAACACCAAATCTGATACACTTGCATTCCATGTGGAAAAGAAAGCCTGGATTTGGAGTCAGTCCTACCTCTGAATAAATAGAGTCTGCTTTTTCAAACAAACCTATGCTGATTAATAATGCACTCCTGTACTGTGCCAAAGTAAATTTTGCATAAGGGTAGTGAAAAAATACATGAAACTTGATAATCTGCAGTGAGTTTTAATTTTGGTTGATGTGAACTTGATATTTAGGGGCTCAGAACTATACTAAAACAGTAAAGGAGCTTAACCTGCTGCTGTCTCTATGAACTGCTGCATTTTGCACATTTCTTCTCTAAGTTTGTGGGGATTTCGGTTCTTCAAAGAAAAAAACAAGTCCAAAGCTTTGATTCCTCTTTTTCTCCCTGAGCAAGATCCCTTTAGTATAAAAAGGAAAAAAGCAAAGAAGTGTAGCAGTCCATAATCCATTAAAGCATATTGTTTATAACATGTAGTTAAAGTGTGTTTCTCCTGGTACTGGCACTTCCAAAGCCAGATGCAAAACCTAAACAAACAAGGGGATGTGAGTCTGGGCTTGGGCATCGTGGGGGGAAACTAAGTGGTGATGGTCTCTGTTGGGAATTTATGCTTCTACTGAATTCCTGAGCTTTGAGCATGGCGTTATCATTGGCTTTGTGCAGTCTGGATTTTGTTGCTTTGTATTGAAGTGTGCATCCACAGTGAGACTGCAGTGGAAAAATCTGTGAGTTCCAAAGAGGAAGGTAATGCAGTGAGAGCATGGCGATAGTAGTAAGAAAAATGCGGACTTTGAAGTAGATGCAAACATTTAAAAAGGAATATGTTGCAGTTGGTGATTTTTCATGGTTGGCCTGAACACAAGAACATTAATGCACTGTAAAATGGTAATTTCTCTAAATACTGACAGCACCATCTTCGGTGGAGGTGAGGAATCATTTTGCAGCTTTTCGTATTTCAGTATGTCAAGACTGACCATGTTTTGTGTTTGTTCAGGAATTATTGCACTGTAGCAAAAGGTGAAATTTTTGCTTCAGTGTGTAATCAGTTCATCTGCTGGCTGGTGGATCAAGCTATGCAGAGAAGCAGTTAAGACATCACTCTCCTCTTAGCTGTTTGCATTAGTTTTGCATCCAGCTGCTTTGCCTCAGCTAGTGCCCAGTTCTGTTGTGCTCGACTCAGTAAATCATGGCTAATAAACAGCAATTTGTTAATGCAGTGACGTACAAAAATACGGCAGTAGATATAGGGCTATGGCTTTTACATGCTAATGAGCTCTCTGTTCGTTATTGTATAATTCTTCCCCACTGCCTTTCTGTGATGGGAGTGCTCTGTTCACAGCTTCTGCCATGTGCAATGTTCCCGTGGAGACCATGTGCGGCGTACACCTCCCTTTTCTTATCTAATAAGTTCCTAGATGCGTATAGAAGCTTCTCTGAAATATACTGTGAAAGATACTACTGAAATTAATACTTGGAAAGATTACTTATTACAAAGAAAATAGTGATAGATGATATCAACTTTATGGGAGCTGGGGGGAGGTGAGGGGCTAATTTATGATATTGTTAGCTTTAAAAGAATAAATTCTAAGAATTTTTTTCTTTTGGCCTGGTGAGGATGCTGCCTGTCCTATTTACATTCCTTTTCTTCCTGCCTAGAATTGCCTTCTTTTGTTACAGGAGCCTGCTGTACCTACGTTATTGACTGGTGAGGTATCCAAGTGCTAAGTTTGCAGTTTTTGTGAAAGCTGTTTGGTTCTGATTATATCCAGTTCAATCTGTTCTGTAACTTCGCCTCCTTTCCTATTTACTGTTGTATGCCTTTATTTATAAATATCTTTTTTTGTGCTCTTTTTTTGTGCGCCTGGCTCATAAAATCACAGCCAGAAGTACAAGCTTTATGACTATAAAACAAGTCATGCCTACCTTGTAGACTGTGTCATCTGCTGCGATGTTGTATTCTATGTATTATCAATTTTACTGTAAGAGGAAAATTAGAGCATGCATTTTCCACATGAAGAAATCAAATGTAATCTAAATGCAAACCACAGGTTTTATTGCACAGTAATATTTGATAGCACTGCTATTACTAATCCCAGCATGACAAGAAACACAGCATAGTTATGAAGTTCGCAGCACTCATTTTTTTAATGGTCTTTTTTTGGTTAGGAAAGTCACAAAACCAGGGCAGGTTGTTCGCCAGTTGTAGTCTCAGACTTTCAGAAATGTTAGTGGAATATTGTACATTTTTACAAATAATTTCAGGTCTGACAGGAATTCGTAGCCTTTCTAATTTCCTTGAAAACATTATTGAATAGAAAAAATAAAATGAGATAATTAACCATATCCAATAAATCCTTTATTATCAGTGTTTTTGCTTCTGTAGGGTACTTTATGGGGAGTTCTGTATTTTTTTTTTATTTTTAATTTAGGGTTTTAGGCTCTATAATCATAGAAATAAAAGACAAATGATTGTATTACAGTAGAGTGCATCTGCCTCCCAGGTGGGGAGCACACTGCTACTGATCTTGTAGGTTGGTCTACAACAATAGTTCTACAACTATTAAGATGACAGTGAATAAGCTTCTTTCAGTCAGTTTTGGTCAGCTTTGGTAAAAGTGTTGCACTTTGTAATACAGTGGTAACCCAAGAGTATTATCCAAGTGTGCTGTTTGGGAGTGTTGGATATGATAAGCCATTTGCAGATGATAAATAGTATTGGGTATAAATCCTCAACAGCTGTTGGGAACTCATCCTGAAATCAGAAACGTGTTCCTCCCTCATAGGTGTCTGATACTTACTTAAAGTAAAGAATACTACCTACCACATTGTTGTGTCCATGAGATAAACTTTTCATACAGACCTCTCTTTTTGAAGGAGGCATCTAAACCAGGTGTGTTGGACACACCAGGATAAAGTCAATGCTGCTACTCAGGCAGGCACTACCTGGGGGCTGGTCTCTGCTCCATGGGCATCAGTTCTCCAGTTGTTCCTTCAGTATGCATGCTGTAACCATAAATGGGAGAGGACAAGAGCAGAGAGTTTAATGGGAAAGTGAGGAACATGCCACCATTTGAAGTCTTTTCTTTATAAGTAGAGGATGGCACTAACCCATGTTGTGGGGGTAAATACATGCCCTGTGTTTGTGACTGGCCAGACTGTGTGATGATAGTGACTTCTTCCTTTTCTGTATATAGAAGATTTGTTAGCTGTACTGAGTTAATAATGCCTTTCTATCTAGTTAGGGTGGGTTTTTTTGGTGTTTTTTTTTTTTTTTTTGCCTTTTCATTTAATCGCTTACTGTCTGGGCATCTAGTCTTGTTTCTGTTAAGGGATATTAGCAAGATACCTGGAAGGAACTGGCTTGCTTAAGTGATATACACTGTGACTTAGATAAAATAAATCAAATTCAAAAGTAATATCACCAGTACTTATGAACATGCTCCTTTGATCATATCTGGTTGATTCAATGTTATTTACTTTTGGTGATAATGGTTGGTCTGCTTTATCTCCTCTGCTCTGTCAGTAGCTTTGACTCTGCCCATATTCACTTGTCTCAATTAATAATGCTTTTAGCTCATTGATTTTATTTTCCAGCTGGCTGAATTTATCTGTCCAACTTTGCATTTGTACAGTTTTCCCAGATCTTACTTGCAAATGCTCATCCCTTTGATCTTCTGACGGAAGCTAAGAAATGTTAGTTACTTCTGGTGGCAATGTCCAGTTAAAGGAAAGAGAGGTTTCTGAGAGAGTTAAGTTTTGTGTGTTCCACTAAAACTCTTTCCTCAGGAGGTCTTTACTTTCAAGAAGGCCATGGTTGTGTCTTGCTCTTCTGAATGCAGTTACAGCCAGCCTTTAGGTTGTACTGATCAAGATAAAGTAATGGACCACACTGGAGTTTCTTTTGTTAGTTTTTAGTTTATTAGAGCAGAGAAAACTCAAACACTGTGGGTGTGAGTGTGCATGCATGAATCCTTTATGCTGGGTCTAAGTTAAACCAAGGATTTTAGATCTTCCCAACCCAGCATTGTTTTGGTGCTGGAAGCCTGGAGATCTCTGAAAAGCTGTGTATGAGGCTGCTGAAAATGTCACTGTGGATATTATCAGGTAGTATCCAGTGACCCTTTCAGTCATGGCATCCTTCTGAACCTATGAGTCCCCCGAAATGTGGATTCATTTTGGAAAATCCAGTTGACTTTACAGCTTGATTTACACACTTACATGCTTGTTTTTGTTGACACTTCTAAAATACATTCTTGCCGTGTGGTCTTGCTGGTAGGTGGTTGTGGGACCAAGTCACTAGTTCCCAAAAAAGTAGTGTACCATATAGAGATGTGCTATTTTTAAATATACTTTAAAATTATTTTTTAATGTATTTTATCCAGAGTTGCAGGGGATGTTGTACAAGTACCTCAAAACATACTTTCAGAGCCTACATCTTTTTTACAGACACCAGTTTCAACAGCATGGGCTTTCACTTTTTAAAATGATCTTCTCTAATTCTCGTCTTCTTCAGTTTTTGGAGTTGGTGGTTCTTTTCCCTTTCCCACCCCCCTCCTTTTTCATACTTTTTTGTTTGTTTTGTTTTTATTTTTTAACTTTTCTGGGTTCTTTTCATTTTCTGTTTTATATTTCTTTGTATTCTGGGTTTCCTGTGTTAAGAAGAGAAGAGTGAATAAATGGGGCAGTACATAACGTAATAATATCAATTTTTATTTCAATTTCTGATTAACATGTTGAAGGTAAGTTCAGCAGGCAGTGATTATAATCAACTGAAGATGTCCAGAATACAAGAGAAAGCAGTACTTGATTACAGCAGTTTACAGTTTTACAGTTAAAAGATATGAAAAAACACAAATAGTCCCTTTGGGAAATGAAATATAATGGAAGTATGGTTATTAAAAACTAGATATAATGTACACTAGTTATTACCTATTACGGTAAATCACCACAAGATGCAGGAAACATATCAGATAGATAAAACAGCCTTCTTGGAATATGTTATCTTATTTTCCGGTGGATACTTTTTTTCTTCTTAGGCACTGAATTGATTTGGGGTGTGGAATTCATTTGGGAGCACGTACATTGCCCTTTTTGGAATGGCTATTGAAATGCAGTTGCTATCTGTGCTGAGCTGTAAGTCATGTTCCCCCGCACTCCCAGGAAAGCCGCTTCGAGGGGCAATCGTGTACACCAGGTACTAATAGCTATTAGTTACTTAGAGTTAATGATGTTGCCAGCCTTGAGTATTTCACTTATCTTAAAATGGAAGTGGATGTTGATTTCCATTTCACAAATGGAAAAATTGAGTCAGATGGAGTTCAAATGACTTTCCTGAAGTCACTAGCAAATCACTGTCAGATCTGAAGATACAATCCAGCTGCCCTCTCCCCTGTGCCCTGTGTGGTTACGTACAATTCTGAAGTGCCTGAGTAAGAAATTTTGGTTCATTATTGCCTTTAGGCTTATTTGACAAAGGTATGAGAAACTGTACCACTTTTCGGGCTCATTCATCTGGCATCTGCCAGCGCCGTCCCCGTCCATCACACACATCCAACACAACTTGATTCAGTTACTACCACCTGGATCAATTGCAGATCTTGCAGTTCTGATATTCTTTCTGTTGTCATCTGCTAATGATTGCCTGAAATAATTATTATGAATTAAAATATTGCTTTCATTTTGTGGATTAGAGAGTGAGGTTGGCCTAAGGAGGACATCTAACTTCAGCCAGTGACTTTGTGTAAATCTGTTGTGATTCCAAGCATGCAGTGATGCCAACTGAGTCAGCTGTTATGTCATGAATTTCTTTGCTAAATTAATATGGTTTAATTAGATTAATTAAACAGAAAATAACTAGAGATGAAGAAAGAGGTCAAGAAGAAAATTATTGGCAGTTGTAGCCTTGTGTTGGGTCAGCCTTGGCTAGCAGCCAGTTACCCACACGGCTGCTCACTCCTGCGTTCTCCCATGAGATGGAGAGAAAATAGAAGGAAGGTGAGAAGATTTGTGGCTCAAGATAATGACATTTTAATCATGACAGCAAGAGCTGTACACGGAAGCAAAGCAAAAAGAGTAATTCATTCACTACTTCAAATCAGCAGGCAGACATCCAGCTGCTTCCTGGGAAGCATGGCCTCAACACACATGCCAGTTGCTTGGGAAGACAAACACCATGAACATTCCCCCTTTCTCTTCTATTCCTTGAGCATGAACTGCCAAGCACAACATGATCTGGAGTATCCCTTTGGTCAGTGCAGCTTGGCTGTCCCAGCTGTGTCCTCTCCCAGTCCTGTGCCCTCTTCCAGCCTGTACACTGGGATAAAATGGTGCAGGGCAGAGTGGGCATAAGAAGAGGTCTTGCAGCTGTGCAAACCCTCCTCAGCAATAACAAGAAGATCATTGGGTTATCAGCTCTGTTCCAGCCAAAGATTCAAAGCATGGCACTGTATGGACTGCTATACCAGCAAGACCAATACAGCAGCTAAACATGAATTTACAACACTGAAGGGTTGAAAAAGTATTTTACTTTGGCAGACTATTGAAAAAAGAAGCCACAAAAAACAACCAATGAAAAAACCAAGCCCCCTTTTCTAAGGAGTGAACAGCAGCAGGCTAACAATAGCCATTCATAACACAAAATTGTTGCAGAGACCATTGGGTAAATTAGACATGAACAAATTTCCCACAATGAATGGAACTCAGTCTATGCATGTTTGGGAGTGGGGTAAGGAAATGGCACTGCCAAACCCTCTCTGAAACACCATATGCTGTGAAGGCAAAATAACCACAGGTAGCTGGAGAGGCACTGGGATTACAGAATATGGGGGCTTGTGTCAAAGGAGGATGTATTCCTTTCTGAGAAGAGAAGCAAAGGTGGAATTGGTACAGACATTTTAATTAGCTTATGTGCCAGTACAGTTTTTGTTTGTATTTTATTAATAACTTGATCCATGACAAGGTTATGGAAAAGCCTGTGTTTGGGCAGCTAGCAAGAGAAAGCAGTGGAAAAAACCTATAACTTATTTCCAGGCACTTACTTAATTAAAATACAAAACAGACAATATGGTCTCTGGATTTATTTTTCCCATGTAGACCAGAAGCAATAAGCGGAGATTGCAGAACAAAAAACGTACACTTTTTATCTGGACCTTTGAGCTGCTTCTTCTCTGAGATGGATGTAATCCAGTCCCAGCTTTAAGACATTGAGAGGCATGTGTTTGCCTAACCCTAGGTGGGAATTCCTCCCTCAGGAAGTCCTTAAATCCTAATGGGGATAGTAAGCCTTGACGTTTGTTGGTTTACTAGTGTTTCCTTTCAAGTCTCATTGAGGTAAGGTGCTGCTTGAGGACACCTTATGTGGTATACTCATCTCCCTCCTCACTAACACCTGGAAAAAAAAAAAAAAGTTGTTTTCTGGTGATTCGGAAATGTTTTTTTCTGAAGGAGTTTTGGTTTGTGACCCTCCCATTTCTGGCTTTGTGAGTTTCCATCTGACTGACCCCATGAGCTGTGGTGGTCTCATTGCACACAGGTCTCTCACTCTGGATGGTGCCTCAGTGCCTAGGGAGGCTTGCTTCCAGCCCTGTGTGAGCTTCTCTTGATTGGCATTTTCTGGCTACAAGGGAAAACTTAAGGCTGGAAAGTGCACATACAATTTTTTTATTTCAGTTTTTCTTGGGATTCCTTTCTTGAGTTTTTAGAATTGCCATTGCAGGGATTATTTCACTTGATGTTTGCAGCCTTGGCTCATACCAGCTTCTTACCGGATGCTTGGGACCAGAATGGGTTGGCAGCAGGAGGAAGGTATGCTCACCCACTGGCCATCCTCTCCTGTCTGGGACTCCAGACCCTGGCAGTCCCAATGTATTCATGTTTTAGAGGTAGTAAAACTAGTGATAGATGACATATAATAGTTTTAAAGGTTAATTTTGTAATTAATGAAGTCAAATAAAGATGGGTTTTCTGTGGGCTTTTTGTTTGTTTGTTTGTTTGTTTGTTTTGAGAAGGTTTAAAATAAAGCTTTAATCAACAACTTTAAAAATAAATACTGTTTTTTGCCCATAATCTTCTTTATCATGATGAAATGTAAAAAGGATTTCCCTTCTGCAAACAAAGCAGAAAACACTAAGGCTTTCCTCAGTTTATTGTGACCTGTATTTATAATAGGAGAGATCTGAACTTCTTCTAAAGTGTGACTAAAGTTTGTTCTGAACTGGAAACCTCAAAAATGAATTTGTATAAAATCCAGTTCTAATGTGTACAATTAATTAAAATGTACTGCACCTACAACCAGCCAAATAGCAACACATGGGACAGTTGTGAGAGAATAGCTATGGTGCAGGCTGAGGCTAAAGTGATGAGTTCTTTGTGTCTGAGGACATAAACTCTCTCACAAAACAGCAAGGCTGTGTATATATGTGCATTCAGAGATAATGTTGGAAGTCTGAGTGCTGTGTCTTGGCTGCAGTTAGTGTGGCCAGTCGGAATGGGTTTGCAGGGCTGCTCACACAGGAGGTGGCCACGAGAGACCTGCTGCTCAGCATAGCCCTGCCCACTGGCTGGGTGCTTTAGGGGCGGGAGTCTCCAGTTATCCTAGGGACCCTGCTGCCTGAGGGCTGCAGCTGGACTAGGGCACAATTGCCATTGTTCCCAGGAGCATGCCTGGGTTGGTGTGAGCCCCCACCACCCTGTGACTGTGCTGGTTTGGGCGGTCAGGAGGCCAGATGTGGAGGGGTATGCTCTGCACTAACACCTCTGCTGCTTTAAGTAGGGGTCATACTATGGCTTACAGCCCTGGGTCAGCCACAGCCCACACTTCCACCATTGATCCTGGGCTCTCCTGACCTGCACAGTGGATGCTGCCAACAAAAATCTCAAAGCTGCCCAAGTTACAAGCAAAAGCGTGTGCTGAAGTAGTGTCTTTTATTCAGTTGCTGGCATTGGTTGCTGCCGTGTTTCTGTGACTCTGCCTGTTCATTTTAATAACTATATGATAACAGTTGCAAAATAAGTCACTATAAATAGAAGAGATCATGTTAAGCAGTCACAGAAGGGTGAATATCCTGAAAAGCTGTGAGCTGGAAGTCAGTGTGCTGCTTTGAGAAGTTACTTTGCCTGAACTGTTGCCATGCACAGAGGAACACATAGCAGTGTCTGTCTGTAACATTTATGGCGTATTTTTGTTTCCAGAATGTGTTTTGTTTCCCATTAATTCCAGGACTTTTGTATTCTCCCTGGTAATTAAATGTATGTACTTCACTATCCTTTTGATCCTAAAATGAAGCTTGTAGTGGGGAATATGCTGCTTTTACTGTTCCTTTCTGGAAAGATCAAAATACTGTTCAGAAAACCTGAACAGTTTATGAGTTGGCTTTTTCTGGGTTGGGGTTTTTTTGGCATTGTAACTTCTGTGCTGTATTATGCTTCTTTATTTGGAAATTTATGGGGAAAATAGTTTTATTGTTCATTAGAAGTTTAAAGACGTTATATATGTTCATTTGGTAACCTTTGATTTTTGGCAGTCACTAGAAGGATGAGGTGTTTACATGTTTAATGAAGAGGCCCTTTATTCAAAATGCTAATTAGCCTTTGAAACCAAATAGGCTGAAAATCCTGCTAAATGTTTCAGATGAGCTTACCACTCCCCCAAACTCTCCTCCCTCCTGCTGGATTTTCCCTGTTGTCTTTCAACATCTCCTTCTGCTCTGGTCCTTGGAAACCTCCATGTGCAGCACCCCGGTGCTCAGCAGAAACCATGGGCAAACCCCCCCCATCCCCTTTCTTTCACAGATAAACAGAGAGCCTGAGGTGTGCACTGAAGTGGAGGCACACTTTGCCACATAGTGGTGTGCTTTTTTTTTTACCCTCCTGGATTTTTTTTTTTTTTTTTTTTTTTTTTTTTTTTTTTTTTTTTTTTTTTTTTGCATAAAGAAAGGAGGTCTATAAGAAGACCTAACAATGCCCTTACTGTTCTGTCAGAAACTGCCTGGCTACGTCTTGTTTTATTTGGCCCTGGCTGAATGGCAGTTTCATTTATGTTTTGGGTGTTTGGCAGATATTTCATCTTTGTCAAACTTCACTTTTAACATTTGTTTAGATTACTTGTCACAACACTTTCCTTTTTTTTTTTCCAAACTCTTAAGATTTCTGTCAGCTTGACGGTGCTCAGAAGTGGTTTCTAATATTTTTGAACTTACTTCTTACATGTCCCTTTTAGGAACCTACCAGTTGAGCTGGTTAATATATAGTTTCTTTTTTGTACTTTGATGATAGTGCAAGACTGTTATTTTGAGCCCCTGACTCTGCTTGATCGTGGGTAAGCATCTCCTAAGCCCTGTGAATAATAAAGAAAAACATTATAGTGATAATCGTGAAATCCTGAATGTCCATTTTATCCATCTTGCTTTGTATTTAGGACACTTTGAGCAGCTGTGTTGAGATCAGGAGCATTTTTCCCCCTGCTCTGTCTGATAAGTGATGGTATTTGCTTTTTGTACCTGTGAGGCATTGTGAGGGGCAGATCACATGACAGTATAAGCTGGTCCCTGGATGCCAACCTGGTTCAGTTTTTTTATCTGCCCGTGTGATGGCTTCATTTCACTGAATTTGTTTGGAAGGGCTGCAGTAAGAGATGAGGGGGATACAAGTGAGAGGCTTCTCAGTTCTCCATCAGTGGCTGTTTCTGTGCATTCAATTCCTCTCTCAGCCCAAGTCCATAGCAGTGACCAGACTCTTAGTGTTTCTGCTGTGTCCTTTGCTCAGAGATGGGTGGAACTGAATGGGAGAACATAATTTTAAATGAGGCTGAGCTGCCTTGAAGTATGATACTTACACACTGTGTGAATTTTTGCTTGGGAATGTTTGTTTATTTTCATTTTTATTGAAATGAGTATTAAAAACTTGTTCAAAAATGAAAATTAAGATTAATAACCCCATGTAGCCTTTCCTTGTTCAGGTATTCTGTCAGAACTGATTTCAGAGGGCTGAATTACTTATGCTGTTGTTATTCACAACAATAACTTTTGGAGGATTGTCACCGTCCAAACCTGTGTGAACTGATGCGCTTTTTTGCAAAGTTTTCCAATTTAGAAGTTACATATCTGAGCTGCAGATGCTTTGGTTTGGCAAAAGGCAGCCTACTGAAAGTAATGTGATTGCTGAAGTAATTTAGTCTAATACTTGCTCATGCTCTAGTCGTTTCCATGCTTGAGCTGACTTGCAGATGAAGACATATGGACATGGACAATGTGAATATATTAGGAAAAATTGCAAATGTTCAGCCTACTCCAGAAATTCTGGAGACAGCCGGCAGACTTCAGCCAGCATGGATGAATCCCAAGTGACCCCAAAGCCAGCAGAGGTCAGTGGATGGGGCACTCTGCCAAAGAGCCAGAGTGTCCCTGCTCATCTGCAGCTTCCCCATCAGCTGTTTGCTGTGGCCCAGCTGAGAGCATGGCAAGCAGACTGGTAATGGCTTGGTGTTTACAGAGTTTAAGTGTTTACTTGCAGATGCAAATACAGGCTTTGGACAGCTTGGGTCCATATTATTCCCCTTCTGCTTTAGTTTGGAATCTGGCATTGTTTTTGCCTCAGGAGAGAATGGAGTCTTCTTGGTAGTGTTTATCCATCAGTGGCTGCTATTAATTGATGTAATTGTTTCTTTACCTAATATTTACGTAGGGTTTTAACATGGAAGTGACTATACAGATAATTCTAGTACAATCTTAGTAGAAAGTCAATGCCTTAATTAGAAAAACTACTTGCTACTCTTGACTTATTCAAGAATTGATTTTTTTTCCTGCCCTGAAAAGTGTTTGCCCTGAAATGTAAGGAAGTTGTTAACTAGGAGGGGTGACATTTGAAGAAGTGTGTACTAGCAATTAAGGTGAACAAGTAAATTTGACAAAGGAACTAATATTTGTCCTGAAGGAAACCTGAAACATTTGATGTAGGGGGGAAGAATTTTGGAGGTATTTCTGCCTTCTCCAGGCTGCTTTCTTAAAGAATCACTGCAGTAAACTATGTTGAGGAAAGCAGACCAGAAGGAACTCTGGAAGAAGGTGAGTTACATCCACTTAACTTTTCTTTTACTGTGATGCACTAGGTACTATAACTACACAGGATCATCCAGGCAAAACGTGAGAGTTATTTAAAAGCAGAACAGAATATTATTTTAAACAGCAAGCTGGTGATGTTGAAACCCTGTGACTCTCAATTTTGCTAGGGCCAACAATTTTGAGGATTAAAAACATATGGGCCATAGATAGAGAAGATATCCACAGTGCTTGGGGTATTATTTAGTGCTATTTGTATTATTCAGGCTAGCAAAAACAAACAAAAAGACGAGAAGAAAATCTCCTGTTACAGGGCATAAGCCATCCGGTAGATGATGTGAGTTGGAAAGAAATTTTATGGGAAAGTTTTTTCTGTAATTGCTCTCCTAGAGATTTCTTCATCCTTTCCCTAAAGCATCTGATTCTGGCTGCTGTCAAATAAGAGGTTACTGAACTAAATGTACTATTAATCTGACCCAGTATAGCAATTCCTGTGTTTCTATGTTTAAAAGTAGGCTTTGTCTGCTGAGAGTTGTCCCTCTGGAATAAACCCTCCATTGGAGGCAAGGGAAAGGAAATTGTTCAGAAGCTTTTACACTGTTGCTATGTAATTTTGTATGTTGTTTTGAACTGTCTTTTTTTTCTCCCTCTCCCCTTTTATGTGTACAAATGTTTTAAATTATAAAATTTAGCTTCCCATTTGATGCATTTTCTGTTCAGTAGTACTCAGGGCCACAGACCAACATAATTATTTAGAATTATGTGCTTTTAAAAACTGAGGGACAAAGTCTTGCTTGGCTAGTACATGGCTAAGTGATGGGTTGTATTCAGAAGAATATGAGCTGTGTGCTTTCATTGCCACTAGCCACACCTGTTAATGTTTCTTCCTTAAAAGTGGAGAATTTCTTAAAGGATTTTATGTTATTAGTGTGGTTGTTATTAATCAGAGTTGGTGATTTTCTAGTGAACCAAACTTTCTACCTTCACTCCTTTTTGTTAAAGGTCTTTTTATTTTGCTTGAGCTGAAAAGGTTTAGTGAGCAACCAACCTACCTCTGCAGTGAGGTATGTGAAGCAGAGTTGTAATGCCAAGGAACTGTGTGCCTTGGGCTTGTTACGTAAACCTTAAATTGGATTTCCTTATTTTTCAAAGGCTTAAGAGGGGATGTGACAGTCAGACTATTTAACTCAGGTCCTTTTAGCACGTCAGATAAAACTGCTTCATGTAGATGCCTTTCAGTTCTCCTTATTGCTTTAAAATGTGCCTTAGAGACATGAGGTACAACTGTGCTTTGTTTCACCCAGAAAAATGTGAACTTCATATAGGGAGAATGTGTTTCATTTCCTTACCATGTGTCAACAACTGGATCTTAAACCTGTATTTATCAGATGCAGAACTGGTTCTGGAGGATTATCACTAAATCAAGTGCTAGGATGGAATTTATGTTCTCACTACAGCATTTCTCCAGTGTTCATATTATTCTACTTCTAAGCATTTAGTCTTTGATGCTTAGATCTGACATGCAGAGGCTACAGTTTTACATTTGTCTTTGTACAAGAGAATAGATATTTCTTTCCTTTTCAAACCCCTTTTACTCTCATAATAAATACAATACACCTGACTATTTCTTTATTAAGTCCCGTCATTACTGTTCAAACACGTGCAGGAAAAAAGTTGTCATAGCGCACACATGGTAAAACTGTAGTCTAGGCGCATTACTGTGATTACAAAATGTGTTAGAAGGGAGATCTTACGGTTTTCTTTAACATCTGAACTCCCATTATTACTGTGGAGTATATCTCCTGATTTCTGATGTATATTATTAAAAAAATCCTGACATGTTCTTATCTGGCAAAAACAGGGGCAGAATGGTTGCGTGAATGTGACACCTGGCCCTTGTTGTAAATTCAGCTGTTTATACAAAATAATGCTCCACAAGGAGCTTTTTCTTGATGATCTTCAGTGTCTCTTCCATCTCTTGCTGTATTAAACTCTGCATCGTTTTTCTTGGAGTATTCTTTCATGTGTCATTCAGTCAGGTATGTTGCTTGCAATTTGTCCTTGAATATCTAAGTATTCCACACAGTTTAGTCACTTTTCACTTCAAATAATTATTATATAGGCTGAGGGTTTTTTTTTCAGCCTGTTGTCACTGTGAGCTCTTACAGTGCATACAGGCTTGGCATTCTTGAAAGGGGGATCTTCACATCTGTCATCAAATTAAGCAGCAGTGACTGTACCCAACACGGTCACTTTTCTTCCCACTTCTGGTTCCTTCCCCTCTCCCTCATAAACTTGGGAATGCAGTGTGGAGCAACACAATTCCCTTCATCTCACAGTGATGGACTCCACATTGGGAACTGGAGAGCTGTATGGGTGGAATATCTTCAAGAACTGTGGCTTATGTAAAGGAAGTGACAGCCTTTGGAGGTGTCACTTATTTTGAGAGATGATTTCCATTAGCTGACTCTCTATTGCAGTCTCTTGCTTATGCATCATTTTGAGGAAACAAACTGGGTTTTTCCTGCTTACTTTGGATTTGCTTTAGCATATGGTGCTCTCTGAGACCCCATATAATGGACAAGTGTCTGACCCTCAGTTGTCATAGACACCATTAGCTGGAAAGAGGATGCAGTTGGGATAATACTGAGTGATGTGCTTGAATCAACATGTATCTTTTAGCTATCTCTGAGTGCACTACTCCACTTTTTTGACCTGATTATAATCACAAAAGACAGGAGTGGATTTTGAATGGCTTTATCTCAGTAACTAAGACCATTATTTTGTTTTGTTTTGTTTTTCCTAGTTTTTTTTTCTTTTTTTCATTTCTTGGGGATTAATTCATTTGCTCACCTAATGTGCATTTGTTGAAGGAACTTCAGGTGCTGTTAGAAAAGTGCTCTCTGTTGTGACATGTCTGGTTTGACGTTCCTAATTCCAAGATATGCTCTACTTGGCTGCTGGTATTTGCATGGTTAAATCAGATTGTCTTATCAGCCTTGGGCACCCAGCTGGGCTTTCAGGCTTGTCACTCCTCTGTGTTCTTTGTAGTGCATTGGTCTGCTGGATGCTGACTTGTGAAGTGCTGCTGTCCTGAGAGTCATGCAGGAAGAGCCTTGGTAGGATCATTCTGCTACCAGACACATAACAAGTGGTATGGAATGCACACCTGCCCAGCTGTCTGGCTCTGTAAATTTTTTTTTTAGACAACAAATGCAGAGCACCTGGCAAAGTGACTCAGCACAGCCTGGTAAGCACAGATGGGTTCCTGCAGCAGAGATGGTGCTGTTGGTACCAGGAGGTGGGTCTGTGCTGGCTTATAGTCAGCAGCACATTGGCACATTGGGCTTGACTGCTGTCATGCGGGTAAAGGTGCTGCTGAGAGATTTGGCAGCATTACCTCCCTTACTGGCGTACATTCATTGATGTGTGTGGGTCAGAGGTTGCAGAAATGAGCATTCTTGTTGAGGCTGTGTGTCCTTGCTGTTGTACTGCTTGTGGTGGTTCAGAATTGGTTGGAGGCTTGTTGGAAGAAGCCCTGCCTGAACCACACTGTCTTTCCACAGGAGGAATCATCTGGCACTGTTAGCCAAGTTTAGCATCTCCTGGGGAATCACAAATGTTCTTGAGAGCTTTGCTCTTAACCCATGTCTCATGACCTAGTTATGAAAATGCTCACTGTTACTTTCTTAAATATTTTCAAAACTCATTATTTTAATACTTTACTTTGGCAGTGAAGCTGAAAGATTAGTGATCCCAATGCACTGAGAAGATAAAGGCTGCTCTGATAAGTGTTTCATCTGAGTTATAGATGAAATGCTTAAATATGATGACAGGTTTGGGTAGGTCTAAGTGCTGCATGGTGGTGTATTACCTGTCCCCATCCCTAAGAGTCTGCATGCAACTTCTTTCTGCACCACAAACATGAGGTAGTTCAGGCTGGTTCCTCTCCTCACAGAGGTGGGAAAGTTGTCTTGCATTTACCAGTGGAAAGACCCTCTCAGAAAAGGGCTTGTTGGGAATGATTGCTGTGCAGTTAATTCACACACTTGCTTACTCTGCAAGAATACCTTTGTGTTGTATCAGAAGTCCTGCCTTGCAGACTGGCAGGCATGACACAAGTCTCCTTGAATGTTGTCAGTGCTTAGGTTCCTCTTAGTTGTTTTTGGACTTGAAATGTAAGGTCATAGTTCATGTTGGTCTTTCTGACAATGTAATCCATCTGTCCAGTGCCCCTAGCAGACAATTCTGGGTTATAGATCTTCTGAATGTTAGAATGTGGAAAAGATGTGCTGGTTTTGTGGCTACTGTGATTGATTATTGCACCTCTGTCCTTATGACCTGACTGATAAGGTTTTTGCAACATTTTCAGATGATTCAGAGGATGGCTCTGAGGGTGCTTACGTGTGCAGTGTTATCTCAGCGTATTATTAGCATTTTACAATTGCTTTATTGGCTCTCTGTTAAGCAAAATATTGACAATAAAAATGCTATTTTTGTTCTGTGATCCATGCTATGGCTTTGTCCCCTCCTAGTTAATGGCTGTGCTTGTTCCTAATTTTGCTACCCTATTGTTCCTGTGACAGGGGGCTACAGAGAACAGAGGTTTTAAAATAGATGTTCATAATCTCCACCAGCCCTCTGGCATATTCTGCTGACCCTCAGGGAGTCTTACTGGGAATATATTGAAACTTGTGATATCTAATAAGTGAAGGTTCAGGAGCCTGACGTAGACAGCAGAAATGTCGTCTTCTGGGTAAAGTAGGACAGAACACTCTAATAACTCAGAGGAATTGCAGAACCTTTCAGCAAACAGACTACTAGACTTGACGTATATAACAAAAGGTGATAAATTATGTGTGTTAAGTTATTTTGTGTTAGCACAGCGTCCACACCTCCATGATATTAAGATGATAGATGCACCTCTAGTCCAACAGACTAGTCTTCAGAAACAAAGTTCACAACCAGTGCTTGAACCCTCCTTTACCCCCTGTTCCACTTGGATCACCATCCTCACGTGATAAATGGGTGCAGCAGGGATGCAAACTCCTCTAGCTTGGAGAAAGCAGAACTTCCAGCCTTGTAGTGCAAAAAACTGGACTGCTAACAGATTGAACCTACCTCCTGAGCATGTACCTCCCAGCTCTTGGGGGATTGGGAAGTCTATGTTATTTCACAATTCAGGCACAACCTCTACAAAATCCTCTTTCAGGTTTCTCAGACAACCTCCCAAATAAACATTATTCATTTTTTGAGTGAATCCACATGCTTATCCTAACAATGAGTTTAGATTACTCCAGATAGCTAAATTTTTCTTTATAGTTAAGTGGATTCTTGCAGGATCCTTCTTTGTGTGGCTTATAAAGTGAAGTATGCTGAGCTGAGGCAGAACCTTCTGCTGTAGTGCATGTTTTCCAAATTAAACAGGATTTTATTCTCATCTTTTTTTATCTCAGTGACTGCTGAAGTCTGTTTGCTTCTCTGCACAGTGTGTGAAGATCACATACTGCACTGACCCATCAGTGCATTTCTGGACAGCACATTTGTGCCATAGTGGGGCACAAAAGGATCTACTGGTATTTACTGGTTGTCGAGATACTGGACAAAGTAGAAATTAAAGATGTAGGACATTTTCTGCCTTAATTTGGTGGTAAAAGTAAGTGTAATGACAATATATATATTTGCAGTTGTGGCTAGATATCGAGGCTGGATGACTCTAACTACTCAGTTCCATCTTTAGTGGCACTAAAGATATCCTGCCCATGCAGAGGCAGACTACCCAAATGACTTCAGGCAGGGAGAGGATGTGGTGCTTTGCTTTATGGTGGTGGTTCTGCTAGGACTAGGACTTCTCAGGAATATACCTCTAAGCCCGAAGAGAGAGATGAGACTTGCTTATGTGCTGGGACAGTTGTCTCTAGCAATTCAAAAAATTAACAGTAAACGCTTCAGGTCTAAATTGCGCTGATCTTTCCCAACATAACTCTGTGGGTAACTAACATCACCTACGTGGATGTTCCCATAAAGCCATCAAAACTAATGTTTTCTGCACCCACCACTCATAGAGCATTTGATGAATCATTTCCTTGACTCCTGGCTTCATTGACTGGGGTTTTGAGAACAGTACCAGTAAAGGTTGTCACTGGTGCTGTGTTTCTTTGTGCTCTCCTTTAAGGAAGTATCTCTTGTCATCCTGTTTCTGCAGTGCATGTTGTGACTGTAGAGTGTTGGCCTCCCAAAGAAATGCAGTTTTCTGTCAAGGAACCACCCTCCAAAGCTGCTTTCCTCTTCAGCTTCTGAGCCGATGAAGTACTCCATTCTTTTAATAACTCCCAGGCCACTGGGATCATTTACTAGGGATCTTCCGTCTGTCACCAAAACAATAACATCACTTGACCCCCTCTTACTGATCTCGGAGGCCTCTTAAAAGTTATAAACAGCCAGTATAAGACCTTTTTAGTAGTTGCAGTGATGGTAAGTGCTGTATTTGCTGTTGGTCACCATGACATGCTTCTCTTCAGCTAGAAGGTTAAAGATGAGCATTCTGAGATCATGCTGGGGAGGCTTCAGATAGAATCCTCACTCCTCCTCGCTGTAACGCCACTTGAGAAGTGATTGGCATACTTGTAAATGTCTGCACATCCCATAATGTTGGATGACATTACTGAACACAGGCAGGAGGATGTGGTTTTTCTTGCTTACTCAGTCTCCCTTCCCTTGGCCTCCTGTCTCTTTCCAAGAGCTCTTCTCACAAAAGCTTGCTTTGGCTGGGAATCTGTGTGATGCTCTCTTGTGGTGCCTTATAGGCAAGGGTAAAGACCAATTATTTGCCAGTTAAGGAGAAGATTTCAGTGGAAGTTTTTTTCTTTTGCTGGACAGGGACCCTATTCCATTCTGCACTTAATCGGAGATGCTGCCTTTCCTTCATGACTAAGGATCACAGTCAGATAGTTGAGTATACTGTCAGTTTAAGGTACTGCCTGCTGGCCTGTGTAAAGCTTCCCAAATCCTAGAAGCGTGTTGGTGTTGGTGGCAGCTTCCCTTTATTACCTGTGATTCTCTTTCCCTTCTTTGACTTGATGATGAGGGGGGATTCCAAAGAATAAGTTCCTTAGTCCTGCCAGTGATCATGTCTCATCTTCGTGGCTGCCATCTTGCATAGAAGCAGCTACAAACAAAACAATGTGACTGGACACATAGGATAGTAAAGGATAAATTGGATTGTTAAATCCAGTCTTGTTTTTCTGAACTGTAGGGAGAAACTGTTCAGAAACACAGAACACCTGCTGAAAAACATGCTCAGAGAACTAAAGCAATAGGCTCAGCACCTTGAGTGGGAAAAGCTTTGTGCTGCAGTTTCTGGTTCTGTGTAACTTGAGGGATCAACCTGCTTTTTAAGAGCTAACTATCCTGTGCTGTTTAAATTGTGGATCATCTGAATTGTGTTTGAGAGAGAAGGGATTTGTTTTTCCTTTTGAGTTTTGTGAATGGACAGAAACAAGGAAACAGGTTCGGTGTGCAGAAAAGCCCTGCAGCTTTGGTCTGGCAAATCTCTGATTTCTTAAACCTCTGTAGCACGCAGGATAGTCTCTCATGAAGGGTGTTCTCATTATGGAGCTACTGTTTTATATCCTTGGAAATGCTAATAAGAAAGAACAGAGATTACTATGCAAGAACAGAGGTGTTGATTCCATTGAAAGAGCAATTTTAAGCATTAAGAAATAGCTTTTAAATTTTGGGAGCATAATGAGTATACAAGTTCACTTAAACTCAAGGAGCAGGAAACCCAGTTACCTTTCCTTTGGTTTCCATAGATGAAAGAGAACTTCTTTTCTTGACTGTCCTGCAGGATTTTTTGAATGTGACAGAGTAAGTAAGGAATGCATTTCGTTACAAAGCAGAGTGTCCTATATACCAGCACAAAATGTATTCAGAGCCCTTTGAATTTTCTGCAGAAAACTGCAAGAGAGTCCCTTACAGAGGTGATTGAAAGCCACTGCACAGGAAATCAACTTCTCATCCTGTACATAAACATGAGCCAATTCTACTATTTCTGGCTCTTGGAGCAGTACACACAGTAAATTGTTAACCCCGTCACCTGACCTAACCATTTATCTTTACCTCTTAGTATAGCTTTGGCAACTGCTGAGTAATGAAAGAAAAAACATGGAATGCATAGCTGTAGGAAAAAAAAAAGCACAACAATCAACCCCCTGTCCCCCTCATCAAAAAAAAAAACCCCACCCAACCCAGAAGCCCAACCACCCCACACCTGAGTTTCAAACAGCTCTTTAAAGCAGCAAACAACAGGAGAAGATGAGAAATTGCCTGATACAGTGGCAGAATCTTAAATATGGTTAGTATAGAACAGAATTAGCATCACTGTAGAATAACAGACATGTGAAGCATGGATTTTCAATCCTTCACACCTCTTGGTTGTGTTAGCACAAATAAATTAATAACTCCCCTGAACCTTTGCGGAACAAATAACCATAGTGCCTTTCAGCGTTTGAAATGTAAGCTCTGTGTGTTTTTAATGTTAGTTGTTATACATGAAGGTTGGCTGAAATAGGTTATTCTGCTTATGGAGTATTGTTCCCATATGAGGATTCAAGCTATGTACTCACAGCTGCTGCTCTCCAACATGGACTCTCAGTTCCACTAAAATCAATAGTTGGCACAGCAGGGTACAGTTGTATGGTGTGTAAATAAATGGGTGTCATTGTGTCTCACTTTTTTTTTCCCTTTTCCCCTTTCAGATTTAGATTTGCTCTTTTTCAGGCATACATCAGCATGTGTTTGCAATGCAGGCAATTCGAAGCATAACTGCTTGGGGAGAAAGAAGCTTTTCCCCCCTCCTTTTTATACTTCCCAATAGGATTTTAAAATAAACAGCAATTGCATTAATTATATTAATTATCTCTTAACAATGTCGGGGGGAAAAAACCCCAAATAAAACAGAAACCCATTTTGCAAGGGTCAGCTTTATGACAAAAAGGAATTCACAGTCCCCCGGCAGACAGCTATCTTGCATTCCAAGATGCAGGAAAAGTGTCACAGTAAGAATGTCTTAATTCTGTTACAACAATTTATCTTCCCTCTTTCCATAAGTCTTGCACCTATATTTGAAAATATGTGACAATTGTGGTTATGGGATGTAAGAGCTACAGATCTGCTTTTCAGTAAACTGACTTTGAAGTTCTGTTTCTTGCATTTTCTTTTTTATTCATGCATCTGGTCATATAGAGTGGTTTACTTTTTTTGGCTGCAGACTTGGCAGATACAAAATGCAGATGTTGTTCTTCTGACTTAAGCTGCTATTTTAAGCTTTTTGGCCAGCGGTTGGAAATTTTAGGTTCAGTTGTTTATTTGCTTATCATCAAAGTGGTTTTTGTCATATAATTCATATATGAGTATTAGCTTTCTGTGTTTACTTTCAGAGTTTGAGATTAAGAGTATGGTCTTTTTTTTCCCCTTTACTTTTTTTAAACCAGCATGCTCTTTTGATTAATAATGCAGTAGAATATGTTATGCTTCAAAGAGCTTTTATTTGCAAAGAAAAAACACCCCCCAAAAAGAGATCCCAACTCCTCCCCCCCCAAAAAAAAAAACCTCAACCAAAAACCAGCCCAACCCTCACACTGTGCTGCAGTGCTTTCCCTTTAAGAAAACCATATCTCTCTCCAGATGCCTGCATCTCTTTGATACAAAAGGGTACACTAAGTTCCATCTATAAACAGAATCCACTAATTAAGAGTAATTGCTTCGGAGATTGGTACGGACTATTCAGCATCAGATGCATGTTCCTCTCAGATATCCATTAGCCTCTAATAAGATAATGCAGATGTGCCAGTCTGTTTCCTGTTTCCTTCTATTGTACCTTTATTGCCGTATATGGACCAATGGGATGGGCTGAACAATAAGTGGATGTCCTTTTGCTCCCAGAGCCCTTCTCAAAGGAATGTTTGTTATTAGATTGCTTTTTCTGTTTAGTTTCACATCACTATGCTAATAAAGGAAACATAACACTCCAAAGGCCTTTTTTTTTTTTTTTTTTTTACTTCTGCCACAGTAACTAGTTTATTGTTTAATTAAATCTTGTTGAATAGCCATGAAAACAAAAATGCAACATCTCACAGTCAGTGAGAACTGGTTCAAAACAGAGTACAGCCTCTTTATGGAATAAAAGTTTCCATGCATTTTTAAGAGTTTAAAGGCAGTGTGGTTATCATGTTACTGGATCTGACTGATTTACACTTGAGTCGTGCTAAATCTGCTGAATTATTCAGTACTGCTGAATGCAACACCATCAGCCAGCATAATAGAAAGCATATGCATAATCAGGGATTTCAATACAAACTGTACATTAAATACAGTAAGGGTTCTCAAAACTTGACTTGTTTTGAAAACAGCATTAGAATATGTCTTGAAGCCAGCTAATAAATAGGAACTCCACCAACTCTGTCCCTTGGGAAAAACAGGTAATGTGTTGTTGAAAGGTTTTATATGCAAAATTTCTCTGAAATTGTTTTGTTGTTCTGAGAAGAGCAACTTGCCTCTCCTGTCTTGCTGCTCAGGCTGCCCTCCCAGTCCAGAGGTTCCTGTTTTAGCTTGAGATTTAAGGGAGGGGTGGGGGGTTTGGCGTTGGCAGGAAAATAGGAAATGAACTTAGAAGAGACTTCCTCTGTGACCCTGGAAACTTCGGGGACAGCAATGCTGCAGACTGAGGGCTTGGAGAAGCAAATTCCCAAGCAGCCAGCTCTGTGCAGAACATGTCCTCATGTTGGGGTGCCTCTTCTGCAATTCTGGTTTTATTCTCCAATTGTAAAGGAAGAGCAACAGCAGTTTGCTATGGCAGAAGGGTATAGGGATGGCAGGATGGAAGGATTTATCTTAGAAGTTTTCTGGGTGCTACATCATGGATATCTTAAAATGACTGCTGAATTTCAAACATTACCATAGCTAGGGCAGAACTCCCCACTGACCTTTTCAGAAGTGTGGGAAGAAAAAAAAAAAAAGACAAAAATCCTGCTTTACTTGTAATGCTGACAACTTAATTCCCTGCCATGGCTAGTGAGAGGGGAGGAAGAGGAATGTGGAATTGGGGTGTTGTTGGCAAAAGGGAGGACAGACTGTAACCTTCCTACTGACACAGAACAATTGGCCAAGCCTTCTGCCTTGGCTTCTTGCCTGTCCAGCTGTTGATGTGCATCAAAGTCACCTGTAACAGCAAAGGGGTTTTAGGAATTCAGATAAATCTTATACAAGTGAAAAATTCAGAAGGATGAGTTATGTTACAGTAATACCAAATATTGTTACCAAATGGAAGCTAAATAGCAATATAATGAATGAAGCTCTATACATTTAATGTATTTTAGGAGAACTGACAGATGTCTGAAGAGCAAAGCCGTTTTCTGTAGTCAAGCCTGTGAAAAATGCATGGGAAATTAAGAGACAATAAGAAAAGTTGGGTTACTGTTTATCCAGTCAAATTTGAAGCTTAAATGTGAAATTTTGTAGTTTTAAATTTCTGCTCAGCAGCACAAACACTGAGAAGAAATGTGGAAGAGACAGATACACCTGCTGCATTAGCTGCAGCTGATAAATATTCTGCTCTGCACTAGAGCTACTGTAGCCTCCTTCCCCTGTGGCCATCTGCTTTATCACTGAAGTCAAGTCAATAAAAGACCTGTAAAAACCAAAAAGGGGGAGGCATATGTTCTGTCAAAGAAGAGTCATTGGCCTCTGTTCAATGCAAAGTAGTGCACAGTATGATCGTCTCTTGGTGAACCTTCAAAGGAACTTTTCTGTATGATCCATTTCTATAGTGCTTGTACTAAGGGCCTTGTACTTATGAGCAGTCACTAAGGAGAAGTGTATGGAAGAGGATTTTCATTGTATGCCAAGGAGGTCCTCTGAAGTGCCTTGGTGACAGCCATTTTCTGAAATTTTTCCCTTCTGCCTCCAGGGCAGAAATCTATGCTGTTGCATCACATGAATGGTGGTTGTCCACCATCAAGGTAAGGTAAGGTTGTCCACCATCAACTCTGCAGTCAGTTTGGCTTTCTCCTTCTTGGTTAGTCCTCAGCTGTGGTATCTGGCTCTTCCTGACCCATTTGGGGTAGGCTCATCAGCTGTGGGGTATTTACCATAGCAAGTGACAACAATGGAAAATCTCCTTCACAAAGCTGATACCTGTACAGTGTTTTGAGCTATGGTACAGGTTTAGTTAGGCAAAAGAGACGTTTTCACCTTGGAATCACATGCAGCCTAGACATCTGTGCCTGATGTCCAGTGCTAGGTCCTCATCAGTGAGTTCAGGGATGTGAATGTGTCTATCTGGTGATACATGAGTGAAATGTGTCATGGGAGTTGTGCCATGGAAGTGGTGGGAAAACTGATGGGTTCCTGTTCTGCAGCAGTTTCTGCTTTGGGATATCCTCTGCTGTGCAGTGATGAAGATGGTGGGTCTGTGATCTCTGTTAGCAGAGCTGGTGAATTGAAGTTCCTTGGTAGCCATAGAACAGGGTGGCATTTGCTTCTGGAATTGCTGATATGTTGCTGTCTACCTACAATTTGCTCCTTGACCATCGCATAAGTGTTTAGCCATGTGAACTAAAGGGTGCTCCCAAGGGACACAACTTGGAGTCAAATGATACACTGTTTAGAGTATCGTGACTTTTACACTGTCTTCTCTCTCTTCCTATGGAAAGTAAATTTCTGAAGAAATCTGAGGAGGAACAGGTTCTGAAGGCTTACCTCCAGCATAGCTATCTGCAGGAAATTTCTGGCCAAGAGGGGTGAAAGGAAGGTGATTTTTGAGTAAGGCAATGTCTTGGTTTGGAAAAACAGGTATCTGCTAGGGAGGGGCAGGACCTTCTTAGAGATGGAGAGTTCAAATCCCCTCCCTCCAAATTATTATAATTTAGGAAAATTAAAGGGGCTTTCAGGCATAGGTATGGGATAGGAATAACTGGTATATATGATAAAACAAACAAACAGCAACAACTACAGCATTAATAATAAACAGAACCAAGAACCTTGAGGGCTTTCTTTTACAAAAGCGCTGGGGCAGTTTGATCTCGGCGCCCCTGCAGGGCTCCGAGAGGCCGAGCTGGAAGGGAGGAAAGTCCCGGGCTGGTGGATGAGATGAGGAGCTCTGCGCTGGCAGCTGGAGCAGCAGGGGTGTCCCGGCAGGGCTGGGCAGTGCAGGAGAGTAGCAGGAGAGCTTCAAAGCAGTGCCGAAGGAACGGCAGCAGTGGGACAGGGCTGGCCCAGCAGGGCAGGAGGAGGCGAGCTCAGCATTCCTGGGTACACGAGCAGATGATGGTAGATTTCCCAAGACCAGACGGAGTGATGACTGTGAACTCTTCCCGCAGCAAACAACAGCCTGACCGTCCTCCCCCATGCCGATGCTTATGCTGAGAGCAAGAGAGAGCAATTGCCCCAAAATGCGTGTTATCTCCCCGTCTGGGAGACAACTCCCAGAGACCCAAAAACAAAAGGTGTAGCCCGGTGCTACTCTCCCCTTTGGCCACTTCTTTGCTTTGGTCAAGCACTCACCAAGTACTCAGTAGTTAGTGTCCTAGCAACTTATGGGGGAACATTCTCTGAGTAAAAAAACCCAAAATCTAACCCCCAACAGTCAAGAAAAATTTACTTTCATGTAGTAATTTCAGTTTATGAATCCATCTCATGTAAAATTATAAGCATGCATAACTATAGGATTATAACCTAGTTTCTGCACTGTTAAATATAGGTATTTGTATACTGAGGAGCAATAACACTGCTATGTTCTGTCATCGCTAGTTCCATCACAGATCATGTTCCTTCAGTAATGAAGAACTGACCATAGAGTTTTCCTGAGTGCCTTTTTTCCCCTGTGTCCTGAAGGAGTTGCTTTTTTCTGAATGCTTTTCACTTAAATATGCAAATATATCTGATGTGCTTCTGGGAACGTTTTTCAGTTATGATGAGCTCTGCATTTCTCTGCCTAATAGAAATATAATTGAAGGTGTTAGATAGTTTTATAAGATGAATTTTGTTTCCAAAGCCCTACATCATTTAAAAATAGATGACCTTGTTCTGTTCTGTGTTTAATTTACCGCACACATTTTTAGGGCTGGTATTCATCAGCATCTCTCTCCTGTTCTTTTTTTCTCCAAACACTTAGAAGTGTGGTATTTTTGCCGGCTTTTGTGGAATTGCTTTATAAAAATTTTCGTGTTCCTTTGATACTTGACTTTCCTTGTCTCTTAAGCTTCGTAAAGCCTTAGCTAGGTAAAACAGGCACCAGTGATGGTTCATCTCATTTTGTGTTGTTAATGAGTCAATGTATTTTAGCTGTTGGGGCTCCCTCAGAAGATCTGCCTGGTTTCACTGGTCTCCAGGCGTGTGGTCCTCGAGCTCAGCTTGGCCAGCAGCTGTGCCTTCGCGTGCTGTAGCCGCTTCTTACAGCCTCATCTCTGCATATGTTTGCCTCCATTAGCATTAAAGGCATTTTGTGCATAATTTACACAGTTATCAAATACTTACAAGCTACATTTCAGTTATCCCCAAGCAGGCTGCACTCAGCAGAAGCTGCTGTCTGACAACATGCACAGCTGGTAACCTTTGCTGGTATTCCACACAGAGCAGAAACACTCCGCTGCTCTCTGACAGGCAAACATATGCATCCAAGTTGGGTTTTTTTCTTTTTTCTCCTTGCTTATTTGAATTCTTACTGACAACGGGTGTGCTGAGTAGCAGCAGTGATAGTCAGTATTGCGTTGTCACAGTTTTCTTTCTCTGGCGTCAGTTTCGCTTTGTGACCTTGACACATCATTTCATCGCTCCTTTATTTTCCCACCACAAAATCCTCTTGCCTTTGGTTTCAGGCTATAATTTCAACGAATTACAGATAAAAGTGCTATATTGCAGTGGATGTTGTTACTGGTCACTGACTGTGGCAGATGCAAGAGTGTAGGTACAGTGTCTCAGGAAACAAAGCTTTAAGCAGCAGTGGACTGCCTTACTTTTGGGTGGCTGAGTTTGCTCTGTGGCTCCTACTGTCTTCCTTCTACAGAATGTGTTGGAGGAGATGAGTAAAATCCTCGTGCAGGGTGAGCTCAGGAGTTGGCTGCAGCACTGCATGGGTAGCCACAGGAGTAGTATTAGCAACAGGGAGCAGTTGCAGCCTTCCCAGTGCTGTATGTCTCATGACAGCAGTAGCATTTACTGGTGTTTCACCAGCAGGCTGATTCAGAGCCCACCAGCCATTTGCTGTACGTAGACTTGAACTGCTATGGTGGGAGCAAATTTCATGGGAATATCACAAGAAGTGTCCTGTTCTCATCCTGAGGCTTGTGGTACAGAACCTGTAAAAATGAGGACCCCTTGAAAAGTGGCAGCTGTTTGAGCAAAACACTGAGGAAGGTGTGTGGACCTCTGCATGACTTTGGAGATGCTGGTCATGAGAACAAGCAAGTTCTCTAGCAGAGCACAGGAGCAGTGTGTTGCAGTGTATTGACTCATGTCATTCACTCACCCAGATTATGAAATAATGAGTGCTTGTTTGTTTGGGCAGTTCCTCCTACCCCTCAAAAAAAAAAAAAAAAAAAAAGAGAGAGAGAGAGAGAGAAAACTACTAATGAGGTGTCTCCTAAGGGATAATAAACTAACTGTTTTTTGTGAAAACAGTAATTATTAAAGCAATTACTGCTTTAACAGGCCAACCCAAAATCACCTTCAGACGCATACCTCAGTGTCCTGCCTGAGCCATGGCACTGAAGGGAGTTGAGAGCCTCCTCAGTGCCAATCCTTCTGTAGCTTTTAGGGGAACCCTGAAAGCTTTCATGCAGAGGGGAAATTTTTCACAGGGGAAATTTTCAGAAGTTGATTTTTTTCTCCCCCAGCATCAATATTTCAGGTAAATATTGATGCCTTGGTTTTAAATCTGGCAATTTTCACAAGACTGTGTTATACCAGAAATAACTTTTGGTGCTGTGCATAGTGCAGGGAAATCAGCTTAATGGGTGTTCTGCTGTTAGCTTCAGTAATAGGGTGAGGTTTTACCCCTAGGTAAATATCAAGCTGACCTCATGGGATACTGATGAATAAATTTTAACTTAACAAAAGTAACAATGAGGAAAAAAGGCTCTTCTGTGTGCATATTTTAAAACTATGTCTATTTTAATCACAATATTGTTTTCTTCCCCCAGACTGTGTCAGTATGCATCTGTAGAGAGCAACTGTGCTCCCAGAGAAACATTTGCATAAGCAACTGAACTGCACCCTGATACCAGAGTAAGAAGACTTTCTATCCACAGTCTGCAGAGCAAGGATGTCCTAGAAGAGAGAACAGTAGGAAGCAGTGATGAAATATAGGATGGACCTGATCTACTGAATTACTTTTTCGTCATCACGCAATCCAGCTTAAGCTGTACGTTCAGGCTTGACAGCCCTCATCATTTATAATTTGAAGTATCTAATTTGCGGGCCTGGAGTGATGCAACATAATATTTGTCCACTGTGAGGTGTTAACATGACAACCAGTAGCCGCACATGTCCAGTACCGGCCGTGAATGGACATATGACTCACTATCCAGCAGCACCATATCCCTTACTTTTTCCTCCAGTCATTGGTGGACTGTCACTACCTTCCCTCCATGGACTTCGGACTCACCCACCAACGAGTGGATGCAGCACCCCATCACCTGCAAGTAAGTGCTTGGTATTAATACCTTTTATTGACCAGCTCTCCTCTAATAAAGACTGATCGTTTTCATTCTGAAATTATATCAAGAGTGATTGCAGTTGTTCATCTATGATGTATTTTACTTGGGCAAAGAACATGCATTTGTTTTGAAATATCATTTTCACTTTGTCTTGTTTTTATAAAAATAAACAGGCAACTGTATGGCATGCCAAAACTATGGAAAACAAGAGTGACAAAACCTGCTATGCATTTTGGTATATCCTGCATTATTATATTAGCTGCAGAATCCAGTGTTGCTTTTAAAGAAAAATTGACCGTTTTGTAATCATGAATGGCAATAATTCATTAGTATAGAATTCTCTGAAGCTGCACAGTTATTAGAACTACTTTAGTTTTCTTCTGTAAGTAACAGTTTTCTTCATGTGCAGCTTCTGAAGAGCAGCCCAGTGGACAGCTGGTAGCTGTGAGCTGCTGTGGATGCAGAATGAGACCTTGAGTCTGTGGTTGATTTTCTGTTGTGGTTTAACCCCACATAGCAACCAACAATTGCACAGCTGCTGTCTCACATCTCCCTTCTCTCATAGTGGGATGAGAAAGAGTATTGAGGGGAAAAAAGGTAAGACCCGTAGTCTGAGATAAGAACAAGTTAATATTGAAATAAGATATAATATAACAATAGTTGTAATCAAAAAGGAGAACAGAAAGAGAGAAGTAAAACCCAGGAGAGAGAAGAGATGCTCACTAGAGTTGCTCACCACCTGATGACAAATGCCCAGCCATCAGCAACTCCTGGCCAACTCCCCCCACTTTATATACTGGGGATGGCATTTTACCTCATGGAATATCCCTTAGGCCTGCTCAGGTCAGCTGTCCTGGCCGTGCTCCCTCCCAGCTTGTTATGCACCTCCTCACTGTTAGAGCTGAAATCTGAAAAGGAAAACTGAAAAGCCCTTGACTTAGAGTAAACATTACTTAACACGTGATGCTTTAGTTGTTGCTATCAACATTAGTCTCATACTCAAAACCACATACAAAGACATTAGTCTCATACAAAACCACAGCACTCTACCTGCTTCTAGGAAGAAAATTAACTTTTCCAGCCGAAACCCGGACAGTTCTACATTTAGCACTGCTGAGTGTATTAGCTGGGCAAGGTTTTTTCTTTGCCTTATGACAAGCATGGTTTCTGCTTGGTTTTAGTTTTATATGTGGTTAAGTGGCTCCAAACAAAGCTGTCCCAGGTATAAACTTTTCAAGTAGGATCACTTAGGCAAGATATATCTCTGGAGGTCTTTGCCGTGGGTGACTGATGTATTTATTACCCAGGAAACCCAGATGTATACAGCTTTGCAGATCAGTTTGTTGTTGAAGGTGCTTGTCTAAATACATCACTGCGACTGTTGGATATGAGAAGTCTTGACTACACAACACATGTGTGGAACAATACACTTTCTACTAAAGGAAAAGGAGACTTGTTATATCAGTGTCCCTGGTACATCTTTCAGAGAGTTCTTCACAGAAATCGCACAAAGTTTCAGCTCCAAACTTAAATGGGAAATCACAGTGCAGACAGTACTTCTGAAGAGTAAGGTTGTAGGTTTTATGCTGTTTGGTTGTGAGGCTAATTCTGGCTTCACATCTCACATACACGTACTGGAATGTTGGGCAATCTTGAAGTAAATTAGTGTGCATTTTTTTTGTTTCATTGGGGTTTTTTCCTATTTGTGTGGACAGTTTTCATCCAGTCATATATGTGAAGAAGTATAATTGGGTCAGGTTTTTATTTGCCCTGTTCTATTGCAGGGTGTTTGTCTTTATTGGAAGTGGAAAACAAAACAGCCAGAAGGTCTACAAGTAACTTCAATTTTCCAATCCTATCAGAAAATATCCTGGTTGATTACCAGATAACCATCCTGAGTTTATCCCGCACTACTTCAGGAATACTCACCTATTGAAGAAATAGTTTTATTTGTAAATGGGAACATTTTACAAGGCATAGATTGTTAAACACCAAAAACATATGATCAGTGATGCAGAGTTTTTCTTTTCTGTGAATTATTCCTGGAGAATTAAAACTGTGTTGCTGATGCATTATTAATGATTAATAAACCAGTCAGTGCTCAGCCTCTCAGAAAAGCAGTGCTTAGTATGAATTTCTGTCAATATGTAAAATAAGTGGCTACTTCTGTATCTTGTGGTCTGTGTTTTTATGTCCCAGTCCCAGCATTTTCAGGTCAGTATTTTTGTTGAGGTGTTTTGCAGCACTGGCTCTCTGTAACTGAGCACAAAAGCAGGGCAGCTGTTGTGCATAGCTCAAGGCAATTGTGTTTGCAAGTACCAGCTAAAATTGGCAAGATAGGAAGGAGGATGACTTAAATGGGAATTTTTTTTGAGACATGGTCCAGTGCGGGATGATTCTTCTGGTTTGTACTACTCTGTTTTCATATCTGAAGTGTCAACAGTCTCTCTGTAGACTTCTGATTCTGGAGCTTGAGGTTTATATCACTGGATTTACAGAGATGAGTCCTTGGAAGCATTCAGGTTGAGCTTTGGGTTGTATTTCAAGGTTCTGTTCTCCACTGTAGATTTTGTTTGTTTGTTTATTTGTTTGTTTTCCCAATGAAGCCACCCATAAGCCAAAGACAGTATGATTGATGGTCTCTATTAAAGTTAGAATTTATACTGTGTGGTGGAATAGTAGGGAACTCTCTTGCAAAGACCTGAAAAAATTAAAGGTTGGCCAAGCCAGTGGTCTTTACATGCTTGAAGCTATTGTGCTATTTATCTTCCAGATTCTTTTCATTCATATAAAATCCAATGGAAATGAATTTACATAACAGGAATGTTATAAAGATCTCGTAATCTTTTTAAAACAATGCGGTTCAACAGCTTTTGTTCAAAATTAGTGCCATTTGAGTTTTCGTATTAGTGTCTTGTTTTATTTTGTTCTGTCTTGCTTTTAGACTTTTAATGATGGCAGAATAACCTTATATCAAGCTGCATTAAGTTATCTTAATCTACAGCTGGGGCAGGTATCTCCAATCCCATTAAACAGACAACAGTACATCTTAGACCCATGAACTGTGTGAGCACAAGGGGCTTGCCATAAATGCTCAGGATGGAGTGATTTAGTTTCATTGATGTTAATAATGCTGTTGCCTCTGTGACCTGTGACTCAGCTTCTGTTCTTATACTGAGATACATAGTGCAAAATACTTAATAATTGGAGGTCTGGTCGCAGTGCTAGAGAGGTCAGAGGATGAACAAAACCCCTTTTACGGGTACGTGAAGGATGCATTATCACCGAACGAGACCACGGTCAAGAAGATCGTTACTTTTGTGCAGTCCAGTTGATTTACCTACCACTATGTTACCCTGTGCAGCACACAGCAGACATCTTCACTCCTGACATCAGGTGGCACGCAGGCTTCCCATGCCATGTTAATGAATGAGGAGTTTCTTCTACACGGCAGAGATAGTTTCAGGAGGTTACTGTTGAGCTCATTTAGAAATGGTGAGAGAAGGCAGAACTGGGGGCACTCCTGTGCTTTTTGAGTTGTGCACCAGCCTGTCGTAGACCAAGAGGTTTTGGTTCTTTGCCAGACTGGGAGCAGCTATGGGAAATGGGCAAAAGTCCTGCAGAGCCTGACATGTTTGCAATAGGAAAATCACAGAACACTTATATGAAACATTTTGGGGAGAAATAAATAAATATGGGCAAATATCGTTATTTGACATTTTATTAAAGTAAAAACACCTTAGGTTCAGGTGAGTAGCAGTCACACAGACAATTCTTGTATCTGAGTGGCATCACTCTCCATCAGTCCTGGATGAAGAGTCAGGGGCCATCCGCCACTCTGAGACCTAATGCTGCTGCCAGAGGTCTGTGAGGCAACTGTCACAACAGGAGGATACCAGCTTTAGAAGAGTTTACCTTCTTTATAAAACATCTGTTGTATGGCTCTAATGGCACATTTTAATTTCTGGAAAAAGATTATTTATAAAAATTAGTCTTACAAACCCCCCCCAACTCCAGGAAAACACCCCTAATCAAGAGAATCACCACCTGAAATTTGAGAAGGAAGGTGTGTACAAGCCACACAGATCATTGTAGTGTCTCCATGGAGTTGAAAACTGGTGAGGAAAGTGCTGCCTTTATATTATGGCTGATGGAACTGCAAGGTTCTCAGCAATGTTGCAGTTTCACAAATATCAGCATGGGGAAGATGAAGCCCCTGCTGGTTGTTTGTGGAGTATCTTTGCAAGACTGGTTCCTGTAACATAAATTCACCAGAATGAGTTTTACAGAATTAGTTTAACATGGCTAGATACCACTACATAACTAAGCCAGTTGGTGTGAGCTGGAGGAAAAAGCTTAATCTGAGCTAATGCTGTGATGAAAGGAATCACTGAGTGTATCCTAGATCAAATTAAAAATAGGGTCTGGACAATAACCAGAGTGGGAGCCACTAAATAATAAAACACTTTGTTTGGCAGTTGTTCCCTTTTTACTTGGATTGACCATCTGCTTGAATGAGATGATTTGTGTAGCCCATGACATTTGCTGGGAGCACCCCCATATTCTACCTTTGATCCCCGCCCCACATTTTGGTCCTCGGGCTGCCAACTAGAGCCTTTGAATCCTTGATATTCCCCCTTCCATTTATTGCAAGGGAGGAATAGGAGTAACTTGATAAGGGGCAGGGAAGAGCAGTCAGTCTGATACAAGAATGTCCTGGAATTTATATAAACTTTAGTAACGTTGCTTCATCCAGATAGCTTGGGAAAAAGTAATCTGAATGTGTTATTTAGAGGGCTGTTGGGATGCCATGGAGAAAATTCCATATTAAGGTCACTCATTGTATTTTAGCCAAGCTTTTCCATTCTTTTCTGTCTGGGGTGTTTTAAAAGTGTGTTGTAAAAAGTAAAGGACTTTATGTTCTGCTTTATGTAAGTCTTTGAAATATGAGAAAATGTATGGAAAGTAAGATAATCTGAGGAACTCGAAGAGGTAGACCAAGAAGTACCTACGTCATTATTTCTGGGTTGTGCTATGTAAATACCAATGATTTTATTTAGTAGACAATATTACATATCAGGCTTTTCAGACATGCTCAGGGCAGGCAGATCGTTGTTTTGGGGATTGTGTTCTGCTGGAATTGTTTTCCTTCCATTAATGCAATTATTTACTACTTGAACTTCAACTTAAAGATTGCTTTCTTTTTTTCTTTTCCCCCCTCCCTGGGAAATGGATTTTCCACTGGTATCATTTAAAAAGTATAGTTAAATCCAGTGTAACTGGTGTAGTACTGCAAGATATTTTTGCCAGCCCCACCCATTGCAGGAATTCATTTACTTTTCCAGTCCTGTTGTTAATCATTATATTGACACAGAAAGTCCTCCCAAAAGCACTCTTTGGCAGATTGCATTAAATATGAATAGCAGATATTCATTACGATGTGTTGCCCCCAAGAGAACTCTAAACTATCTGCACTACTCATGAGCAGGCAAATACACTAATTCTCCAGCTATTCAAATTATTTCCAAATAGTTTAGTGTGTCTCTAATAAAAACAAGAATGTCTCTGTTTCCCTTAATTACTCAGAAGGTCAAGGACTCCCACATCTCACTTTACTTCATAAAATGGGGAATATTTCTGTTGGAGATTGGAGTATGGTTAGTACATGATGGATTTTCTTCCATTGGCATAGTTACTGAGGCAAGTGCTATCTGTAATGGACTGACACCCTCCCACCTCCCCCCCATCCACTCTGGCATTCTGGAATGATCTAAAATAGTATTATAATAGTTATATTGAATTAGGAAAAAAATACATTAATCAACCTTGTTTGATTATGTTGTTCGAGTTTTTTTCACAGACTCTGATCTTAGTGTAGCTGTCTCCTTTTTTTTCCAGTTCTGTCTCCCTGGGAAAGCTTGCTGTGTGGTCATTGACACGTATCTGCAATTAACAGATTACTTTCAGTGTACCTACTCAGTGCATGTGTTGTCCATCTTTATTGGAAAGAAAGAACATGTGTTTGCATTCAGAAAGAGGGCGGTCAACAGAAAATGCATCTCAGATTTCTTAGCCACAGCCAGTGTTGCCTCATGCTGTCAAGTCTGAGGAGCAATGTCCAGATGATACCCTGCAGATACCACTCATGACCCTGAAACCACCATTTCTTTTCAGTTCTTCCTTTATGTCATGTTGTGGATTTTTTCCTGGTGGAGCTCTTTGTGCACCTCGAAACCGTCCGTGTTTTGATTATTGAAATTACGTTACATTGTCATTTTCGGATTCTAGTTGATCTGAAACTATCAAAAATTGAAATTTGCTTTTTCAGGTTAGAGATTTTTTTCAGTATTGCCACTTTCAAATAAACCAGCAGCTCCTCTCTACTTGTGTCTGCTGCCACACCACTGCCCTGCCAGGGTGGGTCCTCAGCACCCTGTGGATGCAGCTCACTTCAGATTTTAGCGGGCAGCATGCTTATCTGTGAGAAATCAGTCTGGGTGTGTATGGACAGGAATTTGCTTCCTAGGAGGAACCATACTTAGAAATTTTCTGCTCTGGCAAGAAAAGTGTGTGGTGCAATACTGACATGTGCTCCATTATGGCTCTGTGCATCCCTTGTAGACATGCTGTAGTCTGAAGGAAACTGCGTTTGGAAGTCAAATAGGAGCTGTCAGGGAATTGCTCCTTCCCTCCCTATGGACCCCAAAATAGGAAATTTCCCAACAAAATGCCTTCTTATTTAAGGCTGGAAATATGTTTCTGTGGAGTATTGCAAATGACCTTCTCCTCTGCTCTGGCTCAACAAGAATACCACCCAGTAGTTCCCAATATTGGGAATGTCAGGAATGAAGAGTGAAGTTGTTGTAGTCCTCATTGTTGGTTCATTCAGGGTGACTCCTCTGCTGCCTCTCCACCCAGTGATGGTGTGTTTGATGTTGATTCCTCCATCCACTACACGTTCAAAAGGAATGTAATGCCAGCTCTGGGCTTGGCAAGGTGGCAGCACCCAGAGTTATGTAAATGTCTGATGTGTTTCCAATCCAAATAGATAGGTGCAATCCTCTGAAATTGCTAAGTGTGATAGTTCATGATAATAAAAGTCAACATAAGCTTTTGATTTGCCAGCTTTCTGTCTGGAGGTGTATATTAAGCAGCTACTCATGTCATTTTAGCTATGTGGAGAGTTTCCATTCAGTCATGTTGCCGCGTTCAAAAGGCAGGTCACTGTGTGGGTTAGGGGGGGATTTTGTAAATATCATTTTGTGTGTGTGTGTGTGTTAAAATGGGCCTTTTATTTTGCCTCAGTGCTGGCCTTGGTAAGACTTTACTACTTTAGTGTAATTGAATTGTGAGTTTGTGTTTACTGTGGTTTTAGCAATATGTGGTGTTTAATTGGGAAGTCTTATTTAAGATTCAGATGGGGACAGATTTTTCTTCAGGAGAGTTCAATTTATGGTTTTCCTCGGGTTGAATATCTTCCCCTTTTGTCTATTTAGGGAATATGGGGAACAAATTCTGTTATGTGGACTTTTCAGCTGTATCAATGACAACATGTTTCCCATTTAAAATGATAAATACTCACCCTATCTGATGAGCTCTGAAAGGGCAGAGAATTCTTTTTTCCCTTCCTTTGTCCTTCAGCGCTCTGTTTCCTTTCTTACTGCCCAGAATAGGCCTACATCAGTAATATTCATAAATGATTTACAAAAGTAATTCCTGTGTAATAGCTTGGGACGTCAAGATTTTATGATGCTGCCAGATGTGCTATCAAACAAAATTATCTGGTTCAAAAAACTTGTGATAAATCTAGTCAGGGAAAATTCCCCAGGGCAGACTCACCCTCTACAAAAGTAACTATATCTCATAAAATTGTTAGATTTGCCTTTACCACATGTTTGAAATCAGACTTAAAGCAACAATTTTATTCATGTCAAAACTTAGGTTTGGTATAAACTAACAAACAGGAAGGACTGGCCTTAAGCAACAGAAAATTCTCTTCCTTTCCAAACACCACACGCACTCAGAGGAAATGTCAGAGTAAATATCACAAATACTCAGAAAACCAGAACCTGCATCCCTAAGATACTCAATTGTTTTGTCTAGGTAATGCATTTTTAGAAAGCAGTCATACCCTAAATATAGTGGGTCTCACCAGGGTCGGGCTGCTGAGCTCCTGATGGCTGTATCCTGAGGTTGTGCAGTGAGCAACATGCCCAGCATCTTCCCTGGGTGTTTGATTCTTCACGGAGTGAGTCAGGAAAAGTGCGCTGGTAGCAAAGCAAGCGTTTTGGCTGGGAGTTTGGGTTTTGAAGAAGTGCTGGGGAGGCACTAGAAGTCCCTGTGTTGCCATGCCTCCATACTGGGGAGGGTTAGATAAAGGCAAAAATTGTGGCTTAGCTCCACAAATTTATAGTGGTCCTTACTTCTCAGGAAAGCTTGCAAGGATGTTTAGGTGCAAAAACAAACTTCACAGGTATACGTACTTCAGTTATATCAGAGGAGAAAAAGGTTTTGGAGCATAAGTTTCATCCCATAGTTCAAGGTATTTGGGAGAGGGGCTGAAAGTCATGACTGGCTGCTGGGAGCATCTGGTGCAGAAATGCTGAGTTCAGGTGATGGAAGAGTTTGGTTCAGCATGTCTTGGGAGGTTAGAGCGGAAGAGGAGAAGTGGGTCTGGGGGCTTGTCTCTGGGGAATGCTCTTCTGCTTTTGGAGTACTCTGAGATATCCATGGCCTTGGAGTGCCATTAGATAACACGCTTGCTTACAGCTTCAGTTAAAGATGGAAGTCAGGTAATTTGTGCACTTAATAGGTGTGGACCTCCAGGTAGAGCTTTGTCTTTGCTACTTTTCAGTGCTGAAGGCCAGTCAAATTGGATTTAACCTCAGTATTAGCTTTCCTGAACTTCATATGTTTCAATCTGAGACTTGTACTAAGGCTGATACTCAACTTTTTTGTAAGAAATGTGAATTGCAAGAAATTAAGATGGGCAGAAAAACCCCTAGAAATACAGTGGAAAACTCAGAAAAATATTTACCTCATCCTTTTAGGATGGATTTCCTCATTGTTTCTGTGGGTGGATTCAGACCCCCCAGCATGACCATACTGCTCCTGCAAGCATGGTGGAGACTCAGCCTGTGGTCACAACTGGAGATCATTTTTTCCTGTATGTGTGTAAAAATTATGCAGTTGGTTCTTAGAAATTAAGGCCTTGATCTCTCATCTAGATCAGTAGGAGCAGATAGCATTCACTCCTTAAATTTAAGACCTTAGATGCTTTTCAAAAGCTGGCTTTTACTAAAGATGTATTTTGATATTTACAGTAATGTGGAGAATATGATTTCTGAGATAATGAGGAGGAGGCAAAATGTAGGCTTACGCAGTTCTCATTTCTCAAAGTTAAAAGTTTTCAGGTATATTTCAAAGCTTCATAACACAACAGACCTAACTAGAACCTTTTACAACCTGTGATGTTTTTTCCAGTTAATTTTTTAAATACCTAATAGTTAGTTTGAATGAAAGAAATGCCAAAAGTCTTTAAATACAGCTGTAATAGCATCACTTTTTTCCTCTCTGTATTTAAAAATAAGAAGAAAGACATTCTTTACTAATACTGAATACTCCAGGGAAGAAAGGTGGTGTCCTATGGCTGCTCTGTGCAGCCTGCAGCTGTTACAAGAGGTTCTGCCCAAAAACCTCTCGGCTCTAACAAACTCTGCAACTGTATTTGAAAGAGAAAAAACTTGGCTCCTTTTTAAGATTGAAAGCATCCAAGCCAACAGCCAGAGTGCTGTCCTCACAGTCAGGTCCCTGTCAGTGGAAAATGCAGCTCAATTTCCTGTGCACTCTGATTTCAACTGGGTACTATTGCCACTGTGGAGCGCAGCATCTGACACGGGCAATTCCTACCCTTCTACAGCACAGCCAATGGAAATCCCGATTCTTTCTATCCTTATTCCCTTCCTATCCTCATTCCTTCCAGCCACCGAGCGATACTTGGTCGAGGGTAATGATCCTGGAGAGGGATGCACAGACGTTCATCTAGAGCCCTGAAACGAGGCCATGTTGTAAATCTGCGGTCTTTGGGAGAGCCCTCTTGCATGCCAGCACTACCTGAAAGCTATCAGCAAAGGCATTTGGTCGGAAGTGGGACTGTATCATGTTAAGAAATCTGTTTGTTATATACTACTTTTGTGTAGCAATTCCAGGATCAAGAGTTCTGTTATTTGAGAAATTAAATCCTGTGAGAATCATTAAAAGTGAAGAAATAGTGATGTCATTACAAAATCAACTGGCTATAAACCCGCAGGGTGACATGTCGATTCATAAAGGGAATAGCAAAACATAATGCAGGGCACATCTGCTGCTCCGATTCCTGCAGAACCATCAGCCTATTGGTATCTGCAGACCACTTGAAATTGAACATCTGTTAGAAGCACTCAAAAAAGCAGCAGGAGAACCTGTACACCTTGCAAATCGCTTTGCTGTCAGAAACATCATAGTTTCAATAGTGTATTCTTACAAAAATTGTTTAAAGTCCCCTTCAAGTCTTAGATCTTCCTGGCATTGTTTCTTAAATAGCGACAGCATGAGTAATGGTGAAAATAACACGGACTTTTCAAAAGATTTTCCTAACATTTTTATTACTTTTTATTTATGGTACCACTGCAACATGCAGACTGCTATAGAGTCTTCAAACAAAGACGGATATGATCTCTGTTCCAAGTAGCTTGGAAGCAAGAAAAGGAAGATATATGAAGAGTAAGAGAAAAGGACATGACTTCTGGGCCAAGTAAAGGGATGAAGAAAGGCTCGCATCCTAGAAAGGGGAAGCTGAGTTTGGGGCTTTAAGAAAAATGCTCGGATGCTTAGAAACAAAATAGCCTGTGGAGACTGACCTGCCTCTTGTGAAAACCAGCAATAAGATACTGCAGTGCATTTCACAAAACCTGTGTGCATGGTCGAGAGCCGATTAAGTATTGTAATTTAACTGCATCGTCTTAACTCTTACCCAGTCAGGATGACAGTGTGTTTCTCCAAGCTGCATGGTCTGTCAGAGTCCAACTAATTTGCAATTTTCTTCTGTTTAACGAAACCAGAAATATATATAAGCCACAGAGAGAAAGATTTCACTATTGATTAGCAGTGGTTGGTGTTGCAAAGTGACCTGACAGACATTTGGAATGCATCAGCTGCCTCATGGCGCAGCAGCCAAGTATCTTGAAGTGCAGTTTGCTCTCTTTCATTTTTATTACTTGCAGAAGAAGCAAACTCTGCCAGGGTGTTATTGGAAGGGATGTTTGCCATTTTAATATGTAATTACTCACGCAAACTTGATGAAAACATGTTGCAATAACTGATTTTTAAATAGGTAATGGTATTTACTTGTAGTAAAAAATAAGAATCATTATAAATTATTTGAGAAAGTGAACTAAAGCTTATAGCACAAGTCAAAGAAAATGCCCAGTTTTATTCTGTGAGTATCAAAGTATTGTTTTGGATATATCCCCCATTTCAGTTTTTATAATAACCAAAGGATTTTTTACCTTGTTGTCCAAGATGAAGCTGGAACCTTTCATAGCCAAAGCAAAGCCTAAGTGAGGCAGCCCAACACTAGTGCAAGGATATGGAGAGTCACTGACGTGGGCAGTTCAAATGGGGTTTCTGCCAAACATTTGTCATTGTTCTGAAGCACTCTGTGTGAGTGCCAGGGGTTTCTAATAGTGCTGAGAATTTTATACAATGGACAGCCTTGAATTTAAAAGCCTAATGAAGTGTGCAAAGGAAGAGCATTAACACTAAACCCAGAGTGAGATATGTGCATTTTTTTCCTCTTGAGATATTGTTTGGTGGTCTGTTTTTAAATCAGTTCTGGACTTCTTTGACTGCTCAGAAGACTCCACAATTATAGTTCCAATAAGAAAGCAATTAAGTGATAAGGAATATGTGGCCCAGTTTGATAAACTTTGTCTCTTTTTGAGGGAAAAAGAAAAAGTGTTTCAGAGGATGTTAATCAAATTGTTAAAGCTGCTCTCCAACAGCTGCAAAGACACTCTGAGCTGGCGCCTCTCCTTTGTTATCAGAGGTACTGAGCACATTTTAGCAGTGCTAAAATCTGCTAGTGGGTCTAGCAGATTTCTTCTCTTTGGAGGAAAAGAGTAATTTTGGGGTCAGATCTGTTGTTTGAGGCTGGCAAAGTGGAGCTATATCATAGAAGGAATCCAGTGCCCGAAGTCCCTTTCCTTACTTGAGCTTCAAGTCACAGTTCATTTACTCATTACCCAGGAGCTCTCTCTTTAATATTTTTCTTTATTTTCTTGTCTCTGCAAGTTGTCTGATTGTGTCTGGTTTTATTTAATTGATTTACGTGGTGTTTGTGTTCCATGCTTTTAATTCCATATATTTAATTACATGTTTCTGAAATGTTTGTGCTCCCTCCTTCCTTGCTGAGGGAATTGCTTTGTATTTATCCTCAAAGTGGAAGAGTGGCATCTTCAGTAAGATGTGCTTGTACACAACAGTGAGATGGATTCAGAAGAGGTTTTTTAGAAGGTTAGGCTGATTTCTTGGCAGCCAAGAAAAGGGGGAGCACAGTCTGTGACAGGGTTCATGCCTGGACGATGACACAGGAGCTGGCTCCTGGGATATGGTGTGAAACAACTTGTGAAAACATGTGAGCCAGTGAACAAATTCAATTTCTAAGTTTCTCTGAGATGACTCCAGCCAAGGGGTGCTCTTCACCCGTGTTTGCTGAGCTCTGGTCATCCCACAAGGGTAGTGAAGGAGGTGTTGGAGCCATGCTGCTGAGTCACATCACCTCTGAGCTTCCAGTCGCAAGGTTGATGGTAAGTGTGTGTGACGATTTGCAAAAAGTGCTGATCCTTTTCAATCGGCTATCGGTCCGGAAAGTTGGGAACCATTGACCTAACGTATGTCTCTGAGGTCGTGGAGACTGATTTGTGCCCAGGATCAGACATCAGCCTGCTAGGGGTAGCATGAAGAAAGGCTGCTGTCACAATGAAGTATCACTTCTTCTTAGGATGGACTACTTTCCCCTTGTTTTTTCCCCAGAATGCTTATTGTGCCTGACCTGGTTTCAGAATATCTTGTATTTTATGAGACACAACAATACTTTGGATCAAAACTGTATACTAGAATAGATGTCACAGGGTGAAAGTGGCTACGATGAGTTTCAGCTCCAACGGGGGGAAATTTCTTTGTGAGCCTGTTAATCACTTTAAACAAAATTGCTCCCCAATTTTAAACAAAATTTGCTCTCCAAGTTGTTGGGAATCACATGTTGGGAATCACACTCTGTAGTCGTGTATGCCTGTGCAGGAGGTGAATAAAATGCTGCTGCCTTGCTGGATGGCTCTCTGCAAGGACATCATTGACAGGTTGGGTCTGTCCATCTCAATGTAGGTCTTTGCAGAATGACCTTGGTCTGGATGCCTTTGCCGGTGTTTTTGTGTTCAGGAGGTGCATTGTTCAATTATTTTAGAAAATGTTAGTCTCAGTCAGCCCATGTTGTTTCTTTCCTAGTGAAAGGTTATTATTTTCTGTGCAGTGTTTGTGTTGCCGCAGAAGGTCTGGGACACCTGGGAGAAAAGGTTGAAGGAGGGCAGCCAGGGCTGCTAGAAGGATTGCTGGTGTTTCTGAGGGACAGAGGGAACAGCCTTCACCCCTGGCAGACATTTGTTATAGATTCCCTCTAAGATCAGGAAATGAGTACAGTCGTCGCTTTGTAATTAACTGTGAGGGGAAAAATCTCAGGAGATGGCTAAAACAGATTTGTCCACTTAGAGAAGGAACGCCGTGACTTAACAGGTGTATGATGGTGCCTGTACTGCACTACTTAGGAGTTCTTCAGGCTTGGCTGCAAACAAAATATTATCCAACTATAATAACATTGTGAACCCAAAGACCTTAACTGGTTTCATTATCAAGTGAGTGCCTGAGGGGAAATACACAGATGGAAAGGCATTCCTTTCCTTTGGTATAATGCTCTTGTGCCAGAGAATTTATGACCAGGACGTGGTTGGCCCTTGCATGGGCGACTGGTGGGGGAAATACATGAAGTCATTCTGATTTTTTTTTTTTTTTTCTTTTTTTTTTTTCTGTTATCTTGTAGCCTGTTAAAGAGGTGAGCTTTCATTGCTGTCCCCAAGCTTGGGAACAGCATGCTGCAAATTACAAGGTGGGGTTTGTGCCGTCCTCTTCTCTTGGCTGTGGACTTTGTTCTCTCCCTGGGAAACAGGGAGGGAACAGCCCTGTGTGGAAAACACGCAGTACGCTGACAGGTGGATTCAGGCTACTGTAGGTCAGAGTGATGCTCAGCTGGTGCTGTCTTCTTAGAATTTAATTCACTGTAGGATGTGCTGCAGAGCTGATCAGAAGTGGTCCTCTAAAAGTGAGGGGCTTTAAGGGGGGCTTTGGTTTTTGTTTGGGTGTTTGGTGTGGTGTGTGTTGTTTTTTTTTTGTTTTTTGTTTTTTTTGTGGGTTTCCCCCCCCCCCCCCCCTCCTTTTTCTGGTGCAGATAGATCTTGGAAAGATCAGCTTTTTGTTGTGTATTTCCAACCTGTGCTCTACTGCCTGGAGATAGCATCTATGAGGCAGAGCCCTATAGCTCAGGCAGTCTGAAAGGCTACACATGAGGGGGTAAAGAAAGAGAAACAAGGAGATATTAACTCATCATTAAGCTAGCTAAAGTGTCTACTCTTTCCTGTGGTTTCTCAATTATAGATGTCAGAAGAAAGGTATGAAAGCTACATTTTTTAAATCTGTGACCAGAGAGGTTGCTGTTCCCTGGAGAGGAGTCTGGTCTATTCATTTTGGAGAACCTGAAGATGAAGATGCAGAGCACATTAGTTGGTTGCCTAAAATACTGTTATGTTTTTCAGAACTAAACAAATACAAAAAGATGGAAATTGCATGCAGGATCTATGTTATATTTGTGAGTGTGTCTGCATGCATATTTAGACTTATTTGAGAACCCCAAAGGTATTGAAGCAAAAACTAAATAAATAATGAAGTTCAATTGTAAATGTTAATGTCTCAGTAAGAGACTGAAGAAGTTCTTTTATAAATTAAGATTGACTTGTTCTTTCCTTGTTTATTTACCAGTTTGCCCTCTTTTTGAATATTATATATGATTTCATGGTTAAGAGTTCACAAATCTTAAAATGTTGCCTTCTTGTCAGTGACACTGATCATACTGCAAAGGTCTTTTTAGACTTTCATACAGATCAAATAGCTCTGTTTGTTAAAAAAGGTCAGAAAAAAGGTCACCAGAATCTTTCATTGTTGGCAAAACTACCTATTTTTTTTTCTTAGTCTGGGTCATAAAAATAGCTGAACAGAACTGCTTCCACTGAATTTATTGATTAAAAACAAGCAACCACCCCCTTTCCCCAGCCTTCCTCCTCCTTCTAACAGACATCTGCCATGGCAAATGTAAGCTAGGTATTTTTATCAATGCTGCAAGCACCCAGGGTCTGCTATGATGGCTACTGCAGGGAAACATAGGAATAAGGAGCTTCAGCAGCTCTGTTACAGCCACTTCTTCGTTTGAAGATGTTTTGCGCAGGTGTTAAAATGCAATGCCAGAGTACATCTTTATATTAGCATACTGTACACTGAAGCCTGTAATTAACTACACCCACCTGTATGCTGGCGTTTTTCTGACTCTTGCCATCCTTTAAGATGTGTGTATCTGAGATCTAATCCATCTAAGCTTCTGGACACCCTGAACTACAAATGAAGTCAGAGAGCTGCAGGCACACAGCTCCTGGCAGGATTATGCACCCAGTGAGCTATGGCTCTCATTATGTTGCACTGCAATATATCATCAGTGTGAAACATCATCCTAATGATGCATTAGTGTAATACATCATCAGGGGAGTCCCACCAGTAATGTATTACTCCAAGTATGGTGCTACTCAGTGAGAAAATCATCTCACAGTCCTTGTGTTGTTTCAGAACAGCATGAGCGGAGGGCAAAATATGTTGCTTAAGACTGATGCTGCTTCCCAATTTCATAACTGTGTTAACGGTGTGGGTACCTTCTGTATGCTCTGAGTTTGTGTTTTCAAAGAGGTGCTGGGGCTGTTTTTGTTGCATTGCTCTTTGGAAGGAGCAGGAATTGATTCTTTAGATGGATGGCTGGAAGGCTTCAATGGGAAGCTGTAAATCTGCTGCCCGAGTGCCTGTTATATAGTTCCTGAGGATGAGGAGAGGGTTTATGAAAACTTGGTGCCAAAATTTGCAATTTTAAAGATTTTTCTAGTGTCACCCTGACACGTCTTCCTGTTTCAGTCACGTGGACTAAGATAGATACATTTAAAAAGCACGTCTTGCAAAAATTAAACCCCTCCATTTCATGTGTCAACCCACTGATTTTCTTTGGTCTGAAAGATCCTGCAGCAAAACAATCCATCCCATGGGAGTTGTCTCAAGGACAAGATTTACTTCAGGATGAGAGGCAATCAGGTGGTTTTGCTTTATGCTTTTGAATCACAGTTGTGATGCTGTGACATTCTCCATGGGCTTGCAGCAGTCCCAGGGACTGCCAGATGGAGGAACACAGTTGCCAGTGGTCCACCTAATATAATAGAGGGATTGCACTACTCCAGATGGAAAATCTGTAGTAGGATTGAAGGGAATGTTAACTACAAAATAGACAGTTCTGGAACGTGCTTTTATACGTGGCCAGTGTTTTCTAGAATGATTTGTGGATGCATCAAGTGAATGGGTGCAAGACAAGGAAACCTAAAGGGATTCTGAACTTTAGGGTGCTTTTGAAGCTGCATTGCATATTTTTGATACTGAAATGCTGCACACAAGTTGTTTTTTAAAAAAATCTTCCCAGTCACAGAAAAATTTCATCAAAACCAAGGGGGGTGGTTTTAGGTTGAGCAAAATTTGATTTCCCTTTGCTTCTGATTTTCTTGTATTACCATAAAATTAGTCTGAGGAGCATGATTGTGGCCTTCTTGGGATTTGTCAGACACCCCTTTTTTTCCTGTCATGCTCCCATAAGTTCTTTACCAACTGCTTCTCTCTGCATACTCAAGTCAGTAAGATACTATGACAGCATGACTGTTTTTGCAGGAGTACCTTCTGAGCCTTCTGTTACTGTAGGAAAATGGAGATTTTTTTGATGCTGTACCTTGTTTCATTCATTCACAATGTTGCTGTCCTGGTCCAAAGTATGCACATATTTGTGTAACACAAGGAGAGCTTTATTGGTGTCATTCTTTTACTGGTTAAGTGTTCTATGGGCTTATTTAGGCAGCAAAAACAGTATTGCAAGCCAAAAGAACTTCAGTTGAAACTTTCTTGAAGCCTTATTTGGGCAAAATATGAATGGCCTTAAAAGACAGTAACTAGTTTATTTCTTGAACTGGTGCTAGGTTAAGATCATCATCACAAATCACACTGTCCTCAACATCAGGATCTCCCTCACTGCTGTAAGGAATACAAACCTGTTCTTTTCAAGCTCCTGCTTGAGCCTGGTTTAGGATCTCAGATGTCCCAGTTCACTCTCCAGGAGGCTGGTGGGACTACCAGTGCAGCAAAACTCTTTTGTAGTGAGGCAGAAGCAGTGGAAGGAATAAACTTTTGTTGGTACATTGGCATTGGCAGAAGAATTGAAGTCTGGGGACTCTCTTCTCAGGATCAGCACCATGTCTGATTACTGCCTTTGGTTTTAAGTAAAAATGGAGATCAGCCTTGTTGGGTGCATTAAGTAAAGAAAATCCAATAAAAGCAAAAACTGTCCATTGAAAAGCAGGAGCTGAAAGGCAGAGATCATTTAATGAGTTGATCTTTATGGTTTTAAGATTAGAATGACTTCTTTGTTTCCCTGCTGTTGTTTGAAGTCAGGTTTTCTTTCCCAGCCTGCCCGAATTCAGTCCCAACAGTAAAAGGTTTTCATCAACAAAAATTAAAAATATTATAAACTTGATTTTCTCTTTTGGCTGTTGCTTACAGTTTGTTTTTTACCTTAGCTCTACTCAGCTCATGTCTTGGAACCTTCTTGTTAGAGAAACACTGCCCTTCTCTGTGTATACAGAGTGTGTAATGAATCAAGTTTTGTTGAAAATAATGTTTGCAGACTGAAGTGTTTCTGGCAAATTCCCTCAGCTTATTGCATAGTCATATATGGCAGGTTATTGTGTTAATAGATTATTAAACTCTGCATGTGCCCTTTAACCTTCTCTGAACTTTTGTTCTTGTCTTTTAGAAGGAATTAACTAAATCCAAATTAGTGGTAGGCAGTCAATCAGCAGTCAGATGGGGTTTTTGACCTCACCAGTATGTCCTGTTGCATTGTACTGTGCTTTGTTCTTCCATCAGGCTGCACCGTGACTCAGGCATCAACATGACACCTCAGAAATATAACGTGGTGTGACACGGCCAACAAAAATACCAGTTAAGGGTTCTGTGGATAGTTTCAATTCATTCAGTTCATGGCTTATTCGTTGTCCATTCATGTGTCGATAAAGGGTTCAGTAGTTTTCAACTTGCTGGCTCTTAAATGAAAGGAAGAACAGGAAAAAAAGTCAAAGGAAAAAAAAAAAAAAAAAAAAAAAATTGAAAGGAAAAACAGAAAAAAAAAGCACCTAAGCAACGAAAGGAAAGCGAAAATTCTCATCCTTCAGCTGGTTCCCCTGTGTTCAGTGCCCAGGCTTTGTGCTGTGGTTCCAGCTGGTGATATTTGGAACCTGTAAGTTAATTAGAAGGAGAAATTTCTGCAGCTAGCAATGTAGATATTCTGGGGAAAAAAAACATTGCCCCGGGGGAGGGATGATATTTGAGCAGATTTATAGTGCTCTCAGTGTGCATATGAATGAGATGATGGCCGTCAATGTGGCTTGCTGCTGTGGGGAACTGTCAGCTTTGCTCCGATGGAAGGCGATCCATGGAGGGGAGCAGTGAGAATGATGGGAAAATAATGATAAAAATTAAATTGCTTTTATAATTGGATTAAAAAAATTCTTAAAGTATGTAAAAGCAGACTTTCTTTTTCCTCTGGGAGGGAAGGGAATAAGATAAACACCCCATCTAGACAAGCATTGCAGATTAAGTCTGCTGAATATGGCAGTGGGGAGGAGATTGCTACATGATGAAGCCCCATGTCCCCCCTGCATACCAGTGAAAATCACCCAGACCAGAATTTGAAACATTCTGGTTTATTCTGCTCTGACAACATGTATTGCTGGTTTTGGTGGATATGGAAAGGTTGCAGTGGTACAGGGCAGTGAGAGGGAGGGATTTGCTGAGGACTACAGCCAGGCCAAGCCCAGGGATGTGTCGCACCCTGGACCACATGTAGCAATAAGTCTGAGATGCTCTGCTGAAGCATGCTGCAGGTGATGGTGCTGTGTGGGGCTGTGGCGCTGTCCCACCTCACTGTGTGGGCTGGAGCATGCTGGTGGCCAGCATCCTGAGAGGGGCGATGGATGGGCAGGGCAGGTTGGTTAATTACTTCTCTTTGACAGAAGAGTTGCATTTTCTGTGTAGACGCTGAGAGAATGTTAAGTGGGTCGGCCAGCAGTTTTAAGAATTGCTTTTGAATCACTCCTTTCACTTTTATCTTTCTCAGCTTGAATAAATCTCTAGAGGTTGCTAATTACAGCATGTTTTCTGTAGCACTGGAGTGGCACGCAGCACATTTGTAACCTCGCCTTCCACAGAGGTTTGGCTTCCCTTGGCTTGCATGTGGAGGAACAGTTGTGTGTTGCTAAACTCTGTCATTCAGAGGCCTTTTTGTTTTTAAATATTTCTCAGTGCAGCCTGCTGTCATTTACAGTGAGCCTGTATTGAGATCATTAAACAGAAAGTTTAAGATTAATTCCCTTTCAGGGCAAGTGGAGGAGGATAAATAACCAGTCCTGCTCAGTGTTCATTCTTAATGACTCCAGCACAGTGTGAAAGCGTAAACAGTTTTGACAAAAGGTGTAATTGATTGTTTGGGTTTGACTGATCACTCAAAAATGTAGCGTATCCTCATTGAGAAGGTGCTCTGTAAGGTAATGAATGTGATACTGTTAGAAAACAGGGTCTCTGCTAAGCAAGGGTGCAGTTTCTTGTGGAGGCTCTGCCCGTGGCCAGGCTGGTGGCTGCTGGGAGTGTTGGTGCTGCTCCAGCCTCCTGCACCGTGGTGGCTGCAACCTCCTTTTCTTGGGTGCCTCTCTCATCCTTGGGGAGCCAGTTCAGAGAACCAAACTGCTACCACATGTGAGGAAGTTTAAAAGTGAAATATTTTCTGCCAGTCTAGATCCCTAAACTGCTGTATCAATGGCCCAGGTCAGATGAACACCGAGGCTGGCATGAAGGGATTGGGATTTTGCAGCTGTGAGCTCAGGGGGGAGGAAGGTGGGACATGTTGTTCAGTAGTAAATGGCCAGTAGATGTGCCAGCTGAATTCCAAAGTATGGTAGTGGGACACGCTAACAGTGAAGGTAATGGTGGTGAGGTTATCCGTAGGCTTTCTGCATTCTCCAGCTGCCACCTCTAGTTTATTGGGAATGAAGATGAGAGCTTTAAAGACCACCTACTGTTTGCATCCTCTATGCCCTGTGGGCGTATTCATTCTGTTCACATCATGTCTAGATCTAACCTTGTCTTTTTCTGTCCCCTTTTCTTGTGTTAAGTTTTTCTAAATGCTTCTCTTTCATTTCTTAATGTGCTAGTCTTTATGCTGATTTCTGTGCCTCCATGATTTCCCTGTCAGAAGTGTGGGTGATAAGCAAATCAGCAGTATGTTAGAGATGAAATAACTTGTTTTTACATATCTGTGGAAGAGTGTTTCATATCCATGAAGGGGATGTGCAGCAATGAAAAGTGAGAAAATATAGAAGGGATACATGAAGCACCAGTGAATGGAAATGCTTTAGAATGCAAGTATTGAACTCCTGCCATATGAAAATGTTCTGGGTGTATACAACAAACAGAAGACTCGTATAATGCTCATGACCTTAGGATGTCCCTAGAAATGTAGGACTGTTTGAAAAGCTGAAACAGGGCCAGCCCATTCATATTATGGCTTTGTAATGCCAGTTCTGACTCTCTTGGGTTTAACTAATCCTTTCCTCCCTCATCTCACAAAACCAGAAGTAGAACACGTGCAAGGGACCACAAAATAAAACTGAAGTTAGCTGACTAAGTCAATGGTACCCATTAATGTTTAGATGAAGAGGATATCTAACCTTTTGGATATCTTTTGAAGCTATCTAAATAATAGTTTGTCTTATTTTTGCTATGTATTTTGTTTCTCAGAAAATTTGGGAAATTATGGGAAAAGCAGTACTACTGTGGTAGTAGGTGATGAGACATAGGTTTGAGCAACATCACGAAAGGTGCCCCAGGGTCATTGTGGTTGAATCAGGTGTGAAAAGCCCACTGGGTGACCAAAGCCTGACTGTGTCTGTGGCTAGGTGATAACTCTTCTGAATCTCTGGATTCTTCCTGCCTAGGGAGTGCTGATGTCACTGCTGTGGAAGGCAAAATAAATTGCAAGGTTTTCATCAAAATGATTGCTCAATGATACAAACAAATTTTATGGAAAAGCAAGCTGAGGACAGAGACTGCTCTGAGCTTCCTCACCAGTCAGTGCACGCACATACATAGTTCTTGTCTTCATTATAGATAGGGATGGAATTCTATGGCTGAAGAGTATGTTTATGCCTTAGGCAGAGGATTGCTGAATAGCTGGGAAAGAAAGCTTTCCCACTTATCGGAGGGACACTGTCAATGCCCTGCTGTTTGTAGCATCAGCACTTATGCCTGGTTAGCTGCTTCACATCTTAGTGCACGTTGCTTTGTACTTCCCAGTGCTGCTGCCTCCTCCTCTTTATTCCTTTCTTTCAGGTTCTGAGCTATGGAATGTAGCTGGATAATAAGGCTGATATTAGAGGAGAAGGGATGAGAAGTACAGTTTATCTATTTGTGTTTCCTTTTCCTTCATTGTGAGTTCATCCACTCAAGTTTTTATTGCTGTGCACATCTGGGATTCTTTCTACAGATGATGTGAAGTGTTTCCAATTTCTCCTTCTCCTTGACAAATTGAGACCTGGACTTGAGTCTCAGGCCTTTTTTTCTTTTGTTCATTCAGTTGGCTGTATGTGTGTGTTTTCTTTTTTATTTCTTGTTTTCAGAATATGGCAAAGTACCCAGAAGACTTGCCTTTTTGTTTGCCCTTTTCTGAGTAATTTTCAGCTTGTCAAACTCCTTTTGGAACAGTGGACGCCAGAAATTTTGGTGTGCCATAAATGCTTCATTAGCATCATTTACAGTTGCAAATACCGACTTCCTTCTCCAGTTTCCATATGTGAGAGATGGTTTCCTCTGTGACTGGTTTGTGTGTATTTAATTGTGTGTTTAATTGGTCAGCCACAGTGATAGTAAATGCCTTTAAGTCACAACTTTTCAAGTGCAGCCTGTGCTCTTTGTGGGCAAACTATTTTTTATTGGTACGTATGTGAACTTGAAATAAGATTATACTGGGAGGCTGGTTATTTGAGGCTGACTCTCCTCTATCAATTACTGTGCTTCACTCTCTGGAGCTGATTTGGTCTGATGTTCTCTTACCTTAGTACTGTTCTTCCAAAAACCTTTGTCGAGGATATAGTTACTATTAGTCACTTTATGCCCCAGTTACTGACAGAATTTGAACAACCTTGGATTGAGACCAAATCCATGTAAAACTGCCATAGAAATATCTGTAATTGCTGATAGCTTCCCATCTACAATTACATTTTAGGATAGATCAGACAGCTTTTTAATCTATTTTCTTCTCTATTGATTACGTCCACTGATAATTTTTAATTGGAATGTCATGTAAAACTAATTCAAATGACTGACAGTAGTTTTTAGGGTGTCATTTCCTCAACAGTGTTTCCTACCATATGTGTAATGATACCAAGCTTATGCAAGAAGACTTATTTTCCATAATACTTTGTTGATTTTCATTAGTTATGCTACCAACCTTAATTCTTTACTGATTGCATTTATAACAGCTTTTATGTTATTTTGCCTGAAATCAATACCAGGTTAGCTGATCTGTAAATACCTAGCTCATCCTGATTGCCCTCTTAAAATAGTGGCAGAAAATCAGCTTTTTTAGCTGGCTGCAACATCTCTCCCCTAGCCTGGGAGACATGATGGGATCATGGACAAATGCCGACCATGTCCTGCTGCATTGTCCTGTGAATGAAGTTTTAGAATGAGTCCTGCTTCATGTGTACCCCACAGGCTGGCTACAAGAAATATATAAATCAGCAGTAACCTATGGAAGGGAAAATGATCATATGAAAATTAAAGAAAATATTTTACTCTGTCTCTACTCTCAGTATGTCTGTGAGGTGGTGGTACCAATGCACGTGATGATAATGATCATACGCTCATGAGTGGTTTGATGCTCTCAGTCTTATAAAGTTGATGGCATCTGAAACAATGCTTGTGAAGCACTAAAAGATGCCAGATTTAAGAGAGTATACAGGAGGACAACAGGTAAAAGTTGGGTAGCTTTGCCCACTGGCTCCTCAATCAGCAGGGAGCTCTTTGCTCTGACAAGCCGATAGCAAAAATGGTATGTACAAGGTGGTAGGGTAATGAGCATGCTTGTACATGGATAAAAATAGAGTGATTTCTATGATAGAAGAGGAAAGATCTGGGAATAGTGATGAGAAAAATCTGTGGGCTTTGATACCAGTACTTTCCTGTATTTGGCTTGAGGAAAACTAATGCAGAATTTTGCACATTCTTTAAGTTGATTGGAAATTTGTCTTCCTCCTTATTTTGAGAGCAGTTCTGAACTGGCCCATAATTGTCAAAGTGAAAAAAGGAAATCCTGTCTTCTCTGCTATTATGGTTTAAAGCACTTTTTCAATTAAATTATCATTAGGGTTACATCATGAAAGGTATCAACATAATCCGTTTAACTATATCTTATAAGGCTCTTTACTACCAACAAAAATCTCCTGTCTTTCAGGTACCAAAGTTACAGGAATTAATCAATCATGGACTCCAGGGGAAAATTCAGCCTTGATGTAACTCAGTAGTAGGCATTCATTTATTTCATGCCTCGGCGTGTATCTTTGTCTATGCAAGGATTTTATATTTGTATTATCACAGGACTTTTGTGCAGCTCTTGCATGAGGCTATTACAGCGAGCACAATAACCACTCTGTACACCAGCATTCCCTGCTATTTTGGTTTCTATTTGATGTCATGTTTTCACTTTACCTGGGGAATATTTTTGCCTGAAGGAAATGACTGAGAAAAGAGGCGTATTTGAAAAACTAGGAATCAAAGAAGTGATAAAAAATATATCACAGCACAGTGAATAATTAGGAATTAACTCACTGTGTCATGGCTGGAGAGTATTTATTGCATGTAATTGAAAATTTTCTCCGAGATATACTAATTTTTTTGAGACCTTTGTGGGACAATCAATCCTACCATATCTTGTCTGGTTGCCTCAAATACATATGTTATTATTTTCAGAAAACTTCAGAGTGGCAAGGCATATAATTTTGTCCATGTTACAGCTGGGTAACTGAGGCATGGAGAAGATTACAGTTTAAAAACATTGCCATTCAAGACATGTGTTTGGAAGTCATTCCTGCTCGTGTGGGATTTCTTACCAGGAGAGAAGTTGGGAGCTTCATGAGGGTCTGCAAACAATTTTGAGATTTAAAGTCTTGTGAAGGAATAGACTTTCTCCTTTTTTTTTCCGCCTCTTCTTGCTTTCCTTTTCTCTTCTTGCTCCACCTCCCAGCTGATAATTGTTCCCCCTGCCAGCTGATAAGGTGGCACTCCTGTATGGGAGGAAACATTGCCAAGCACTGCCCCATTACACAGGACACTTCTCCAGCAGCTGACACAGAATTTCCCAGTGAGATTGGGGTGGGATCTGTTACCATTTTCATTCTCTGCTGTTCCAGACATCATAAACATGTCTAATTTGCAGTGATTTGAATATGTGAATAGAAGGCAGTTTCAGAGCATTGCTATTTATGTATTTGTTCCTGAAAAAGTAATCCATCACAAGTGAAGAGATTTTTGATAGACCTTATCTTTATGTAGAGTGTAAGTACAATATGTTTGGTACTTCCTGTATCATTTTTCAGAGAGGCAAACTGCAAATGAAAGCCAAAACAAATGAAAACCTTTATGATTTCCTGATGTAAAACAACATTTCCAATTTTAGAGGACAAATATTTAATTGGTCTGCATCATGCAAGCATGGAAGAGGAAAGCTACCTTTTTTGTCTTAGAAAATATGTAGTGCTGGTTGTGACCCAGAGCTAGGACAAGGCTGCTCATTCAACAAAAAAAAAAAAAAAAAAAAAAAAAAAAAAAAAAAAAAAAAAGAATCCTTAAACCCAACAGATTTTTGGTTGCTGGAGCACCGTACCTCTGTCTTCTATCAGAGCAGATTTTGTCTTAAAACAAGAGGTATTTTGAGTAAGTGTTTAAAACCACTAATTTGTAACTGTAAAGATTTTCAGTTTAAACGTCTGCCAAGTGATGGCATGTAGATTGGCTTTTAGAAGTAGGAGATTTTCTTTAATGTTGTCAAGAATCTGAATCCCCCATGAGTCTCAAGTTGCTGTTATGTCATGATCCGTGCTTGGAACAAACTACAGCTACCTATTTTAGCATTTATGTGATCTTTTGGCATCTCTTCCCTCATAGTGCAAAATGTTGTAGTGATTTCTGTCCAGCCATCCAGGTCCTTCTCAGCGGCATCTCTTGAACTTGTATTTTAACCATTCTGTATATAACTGATGTCAGTCCCTTGTGGTTTGCACGTTTACCTGGGGAATTAAAAGGCGAGGCTGTTTGTGTGAGTGGGAGTCTGTTGGTGCCAGGAGCATCCTCAGCACTGCACATGTGGAACTCTGCCATGGCTCCCGTCAAAGCCACTGATGGAGACGAGCAGGATGCCGTCAGCGGTCGGCAGGCTCCTTGTTCAAAATTCAGCTGTGTATTTATCTCTCAGAAACACTCAGGTCTTTTGTGAAACCGTGTAAGCTTAATTTCGAGCCTACAGCTGATCGTTTTCTCTGTTTGATGTGAGCTAGTCTCTTGAGGTGGCTGGCGTCCTGGAGTGAAGAGATGGAAGTGAGAGATCTGCTAAATCTGCTGTTGCTTAGCATCTCTGCCTTTGATACTGTCTCCAGAGACTGCACTGATCTCTTCTTTTCAGTCAAGAGTCTACATCCTCGCTGGGGTTTTGATGGGAGATTCCTTTAAGGCATTTTGTACTGACAAGGTTATTTTTTCCATGCACATGCAGTAGAATTTCACAGAAGCCTTCAAAGAAAGGGGTTTTTTTTCCACTTTTGAACTGAGTTCACAGTTGCTTAGGTTCTTTGTAAAATTACCAAGAAATAAATTATAAGATTGGGTTAATTAACAGTAAGTTAAGATGAAAGATGCCTGTTGTTTTTCTTCCAGTTACACCACTTTTTTCATAGATATCTATGGATGTTGAAAAGTGGCAGCTAGTAGAGCTGCCTGAGTTTTTTGCTGAACACAACCCCTAGTGAGCACTGGCATTAGGCATTTGATTTGTACATTAAAAGAAGAACCTGTGTGTTGCACAGAATTGCTGTCTTTGCAGACTTCTGCCTTTGCCTATGGGTGAGGTCATAGGTGTTGCCGTAAAGATTTTTTTTTTTAAACCAACTGTTTTAGAATTGTACTTTGTTGCAAGCCTGGGAAAATGCTATTTTGAGGGATTTTTCCTCCTTTTTGCAAGGAAGCTTTTCTTTCTTAAAGGGATGTCATGGGTTGACATTAGACAAAATGCCAATGCACCCATGAGGGTATATTTTACCTAATGAACTGCTGTGAGATGTGGTCAAGAACAGAGCAGAGCAGGCCTAATGCTTGAAACAGACAGACAATTTATTATATTACATAACAATGGACAATAGAAAAGGAAAGAAAAACCCAACCACCCAAAAGCAGAAGAGAAAACCTCCCAAAACACTGCTTCTCCTCCCCCCCAATTTTCATTCCATACATGCTCACTCAGTTGACTCCAGCACATTACCTTCATCTACTTGCTTAATCCCTCAACAACCCTGGGTTCCTAATCCAAATCATCATCCTTTAAAATTCAGACAATCCACATTCCATCCAGGACGAGAGGAGTCTCTCTCGCACCACAGACCATCCCCCCACAGGAAACACAGGTCCACCATCCCGTGTTCCCACGTCACCCATGGCACTGCCTAGAAGAGTCTGCCAGGGTGACACCCTCCTTTCCATGTCCAGCACTCTCACTGCCGTCCATGGACCTGAACTGCAACAGGGCTCTTTTTAAGGATGTTTTGGCCAAGTACCAAAAACCAGCCATCTTCTCATTTTGGGACTCAGGTCCCCCCCATTTACCCCTGGGGCCGGGGGCTCCAAGAAGCAGGCCAGAACGTCTCTGGGTTTGAGCCAAAAACATCCACCCAAACACAGTCTTATTTATAGTCAGGAGGGTCCAGGGTCCGTCTATGGCTATCATTATGCAAGAAAAGTCCAGCCTCATAAGCCACTCCTCTTCATTCCGGCAATCGAAGGGGCTTCTTTTCATCTCACATTACCCTCTCGGTCCCAGGCTGTCCTCTCTCTTCTAAAACCACCAACTATGAGAATACAGCGTCCAGGGATAACTCTCTTCTGCCTTAGAAAGAGTTAAAAGCTTTTATCTCCCACCACCAAGGTCAGGCACAGGCGATCGCAAGCACTGCAGTTCTCACAAGCAGCTCCAACTCGGCACCTTCTCTCTGTGGGGGGAGGAGAGAGACGGGACCGGGGGGGGGGAAAGGGGGGGGAACGGGATGGGACAGGGAGGGGGACGGAAGGCACCTCCAAAGTTCTCCCTCCACCCCTCCATTCTAGATGGAAGCTGGACCAGCTCCACTCCAGCTCCCTCTGTTCCCCACCCCGAGGCCCACCTTGCTCAGCCAGGCCCACCTTGCTCCCCTCCCCCACCCGGCCTAGCCAGGCCCGGGCAGGGGAGAGGAGAAGACGCTCCCTCTCCGAAAGCAGAGCAGGGAAAGAGAGAGTCCTGCTGGGAAATCCGGCTTTTAACCCCTCGTGTCCTCAGAGGCGTGTCCACCTCTTAGTGGCCAACAAAGGTGCCAATACTCAGATCTAAAGACTGATTGGTTTGACCACTACTTCCAAAAAAACTCACTTCCCTTCAAACCACGACAAGGGAAAGAGACAAGACAAATCGAAGATGAGATTTGTCTTGTCTTGATTTTCGATATGAGAAATCTCTATTGACTGCTTTTCAGTATCCTAACAAGAAAGGCTTGCAGCATCTTGGTCATATGTATGTAATTTTGCTTGTCTTTTAAGGAAAATCTCAGTGTTTTCGCCTGAAGTAAAACTGGTTCATGGTTTCATTGAAAAATTATTCTGCGATTTGGTTTGAGACCCAGTGGAGGTGACTGCTCTGAGGAACAACTTTTGTGATTTTTCCTTGTAAAATATTCTATTAGAGATTTTAACAACAAAAATATACTGAAGAGATTAATATTTTTTTTGCTAAATTTCCTTAATTTTGGAGTTGTTCTCCATGCTGTAGCTGTTATGTACCACGTGGCCAAACAGGACTGCTGATTCAGCTGTAGGCACAAAGGAGAACTGCAGAATCCAGTGTTATGTTTGCTCTGTGTTGATGAAATGCATTTCAGGGTCTGCAGCTATGGATACCTGCATGACAGCCCCAGATCTGCCCACAAAGCCAGGTCTTTTGACTTTTCCACTGGGAAATACTGAGAAGTTTGAGTGGGAACAGCTAGAAGAATAGGCTGCAGCAATACAGCCCTCTTATGTCCTTCTTATGGGAATTATCTCTGAAATATGGTGCGCTGATTTCCATTTGCTGTAGTTATTAAATATTCAAAACAGGGGATTAGGGGTATCATGGAAGTGCAGACAGATCCCTCTAAGTATGACTGTCAGGAGCATGCCAGTATGTGTCAGAGAGAAATTGCAATCCAGGCTATTTAGATCTGTGATAAGATCTTATTCTAGTGCCATTATAAAGTCTTGTGTTAATTGAGCAAATCTCTTTTGAAGTTGTTTCTTTTCCATCATTATGTGTCAGAGGAAATAATGGCTATTCTAATGTGCTAATTAAATTTATTTATTGATCTACCTTTTATTTAGAGAAGACAATCCAAACAAGATGCTGCAGTATGTATTGTGGAGGCACGTGGCAAAGCATGCCCACGATTTGGTACGTCCATGGCCGTGGAGAAGTTGCTCTGCCTGGCGTTTCTTTTCAGAATAGCTCAGAGTAGTAATGCAGACAAGTACATTAATCTCCTTAACTATTCAAAAATGAAAGACCGGGTACAATAACTTATTATTTATTGCTCTTCCAGCATGTCTGTTCCGTAAGATTCGCCATTAAAATTAAAATATAGGTGCTGTAACGGCTGGTTTAAGAGAGTCTATGGCTTTGCTGTTCAGTGCTGGAACATTTGTCACTGTCATTTCCAGCAGGTTTCCTGCCATGCTGGTGTCCTCCACCAGTAGGGTGGCAGAGGGTTTGCACCAAAACAGTGCCAGGGCTTACTCAGAAGGACCCAAGAGGTCTGGCAGCGGGCAGGCAGGGAAGGTGTGGTGTTGGTGACCCACTGACAGCTGGAAGAGGCAGCAGGCACAGTTCATTCTTGCTGTACAGTAGCTCAGCTGAAACAAATGAGAGTGGTTGTTTTGCCTCTTTTATTTTTTTTTCCCAGAAAATAACTGCTCTTTACTTTTGGGATCTTGCAGAAGGATGCACAAAGCCACTGCTTTGTGCAGCTGTTAAACCAGAATTAGGTGTGTAGGCATTTTAATGGCTACCTTTGCCTCCAGAATGATTTTGTGTGTAATAAACTTTTACTAGGAGGGGGACAATAACTATTCATTGCATGGCATAACTTCATTTTCATGTGTATTACAGATTTAGCCCTAATGTTTCATTACATACTTAAACAAAATTATCCTTAAGGTTCTTGGAAACAGATCAAGAAACTAAAAGCAGACCCTGTAGTAGGTGTCTCTGCCCATGCTACGCTGTAATGCAACTCTTCTGACTATTGATTGATTGATTTCACTGCACACGAATGTGCCAAATCCTATCAAGCCACAATGCTTGAAACACCATATGAACACACAGCCTCTGCTTTTAGAGTTCAACATTTAATCAGAGGAGATGGACAAATAGGAAGAGCCACGGTAGTGGAGAAGGGAAGCACAGGGATTAGATTTCCCTGCCCAGGGTAACATGTGGAATTTCCGGCAGAGCTAGAAACTAAACCTGCGTGTTCCAAGCTCTGGTCTGAGGCTGCCAACCCCATGGAGGATGTGGCATGACCTCTATCTCAGGTAGCTCATGGAACCCCATGAGGGCTCCAGTCAGGTTCTCTGCTGGAAGGAGGGCCAGCTCTCAGATTAGCCCAGCCTACTCCCAGCTTTTTCCAGTCTGGATCTGACTGGGGGGAGTTTTGCCTGGCTTCTTGCAGAAAGTATCCTCCCTTGTGTTCAGCCAGAGGCATCTGTGCCTGCCACCTTCCCCTCCTCTCATCTTGCAAGGAAAGGGTGATAAAACATACCAATTATTTCATAGGCTAATGGTGGATGGCCAAAATCAGACCTGTGGTCTATGGGCCAAAAATACCTTCAGCAGGTGTTTGGAAAACAGAACACAACAATGGATTTCAAAGAGGGATGGCTCTTCCCAATTTCTTTTTTGAGTTAACAATTGTAATATGAATGCACTTGCCCCCGGCCCAACCATTGCTTTCTTATGTTTCCTCTGAAGTACCATTTCTTCACCAAATTTACAAAAACTTGGCCAGTGTTGTGTAACAGGGTATTCAGCTGTTGGGGGTTATGTTATGTTGGCACTGAGTAGGTATTCGTATAACTGATGTTTATATATAGATCTCTCTATTGCTCTGCTTCTTGAGCTGCCCTTTTATTTGAAATGGCTTTGAAATTCAATTTATATTTAATTACAACACATGTATAAATCCAGGATTAAGGGTGAAGAGTTTCATTGTTGTCTTGGCCTTTTTTTAAAACTCATTTAATGGGATTTGTGGGTAGTCAGCACTGTTCAGGATTTTGTCTCTGATATTTCCCTTCTTTCGGTATAATAACAACTTGTCTATCAGATAAAGAGCTTTAAAATTATTATTTTTTTTTTAGCTGTCTGTTGAAGGTATGTGCCCAGAGGGGTCGGGTTATGTGAAGGTTGTGTGTCATTCCTGCTTTCTGTGCAGGGAAGTTTTTCTCAGCTAGGAGAAAAGCTGGCATTTCACCCTCAGACCACAAGTGCCCTTGGCCTTTGGGTAAGCCCGTGCCCGACAGAGGTGCCATGAGTGGTGCCCCTCCACAAGTCAAACCCTGCCAGGGCTGCACATTGATCATCACTGAGCAAAGCAGAATTAAAAAAACTACCTCACTTAGCCAAGGCAGCAAATGTAGCAATGTGACATGCAGTCTGGCCTAGTATTTCTTTCACCTGTGAAACTGTTCTCCATTTAAATTTAGCTATGAATAATCTGGCAAGGATGTTGGAAAAAAAAGAGAGCAGCTGACAACCTCTCCATTACCTGAAATCAAGTGTTTCACCTCTCCATCACACTCTTGCTCTGGGAACAGGAGGTGACAGTCCCTGAGCCTTCCTGTGAGCAGAGCTACTGGGAGTGCTGCAGTGGCTGACTCAGCCCATGGGATCAATGATGCTTTCCAAACCCTGCTGGGGTTTGGGCTGGGTCAGTAAAGCTGTGAGGGTTAGCCAGTGGATAGTCCAAAGTCCTGCAGACATGATAGGCCTGGCCCAAGGTCTTGTTTCCACATGTATTTGTGTTTCCCTTTGGTCTGAGAAAAGGCAAAACTGATGGACACTGGCTACTGAGGGTGTCTCAGCTGTACAGAAACAGAATGAATCACAGCCATGGGCTTTTGTCTTCCCTCACCCCTTCACCCTAGACCTGAGCACAAGGACTGTCCTACGCCCTGTGTTTTCCTTCCTTGCTTGTCACTACTACATTCCCACTGGGAAACACTGTCTCCTCCCTCCTTCCTTGTCCCACTGCACCAGAGCCATTGCCTGACTAAGAAAGGCACAGAGGAATGCTGTAGGCTTCTTATTTCCCCAACATGCTTGATCCTTGCTTCGTTCTTTGGCATTGCTGGTGGGAGCAGAAGGCATTGCACAGCTGTTCAGCTGCATGTGCTGCCTGGATGCACCGTCCCACCAGTGCACCCAGGGTAATTCCCTGCCATCAAGACTGGAGTAAGGAGAGAGGTCTGTGGATGTGAGTTGCATCTACACTTTTGCAGTGTTTTTCTTCATTTTCCCCTGCTCACAGTTAAGTCCAATGAAAAATTTGTCATCAAACATCTGTTGTTAAGCGCCTGCTTCCTTTGCAAAATAGTAAACAAACAATCCATGAATGGGCATGGATGGAACTGGCCAACAAGGAAATAAGGCAGTTCAAGCCAGATCTTTTTTAAATGGATGAACAGGAGCCTCCTCTAAATCTGGGTCTCCTGCATGTACCACCATTTGTCTCCCCTCTGATTAGGAATGCACTGAATAAATCGGATAGTGCTGTGTTTAATGTGTTGGTTGCCAGCTTGCCATTTGTTGACACAGCGTTGGCATGATGAGCAGCTGCAGGTCAAATTTATTGCCAGGCTCCCCTAAGTCTGCAGCTGCTAAAAATAAACATTTTGCGCAGGTGGAGGCTTTGGCTGGGCTTGTGTTTTGGCTTAACTTGCAAAGTTTGGGATCTTTTCTGAGGTATGCAAATCGCATTAGAACTATTTGGCAAGACAAGTCAGTGCCTGAACATAAAGGAATTCCACTTGAGGATCTGAAGAAGCTCTGATGGGTCTTTTGGCACAGCATCAAGTGCCTGAACTTGACAGTGTCTTCCATACCGCCGTGTTTTCCAAGGTTTTGGTCATCCTGATGAGGTGTTGGCTCCCTCTAAGAAAAGTTTGTCAAGGTTGAACTTGGTCACTGGTTTGATTGGTGATCAGTCTGCTGGGATATCTACCCTGTACTCATGGCCCTGGCGTTGGACTGCCTGACTATTGCAGTGATATCGATACCAGAAGGGCCACTTGACAGCAGATGTTTCACTGAATCAGGAAAACGAGGCAGCTGGAGGCAGAAGTTGGCGATGGAAGGACCATTGAGTCCATTGCCAGGGAGAAGAAGGTTCAAATCAAAATAGCACTGCAGATCAAAAGAGAATCCAGGTTTTAGATACCAGGGCTGCAGTCCTTGTAAAATAAGCATTCAGCTTCCTTGAGCTGGAAAGAAAAAGATGTTTTTCAAAGTTTGCAAATGGAATTGCCATTAGACAGCTAGCATTTAAGCAAGAGTTGAAGAATAATACTTGTGTGTATACACCTATGCAAGAGAGTCCATCTGAATTAGGTGGACTGGATCTCGTTTGCTGTCATCTGATGAGGAGATGATCCTTGAGCTTGTGGGGACCAGAAACAGAAAGATGAAAAATGGTTTCCTTTATCCCCACTGCTCTCCATCGCTGAGCTACAACCCCTCATCCAGAGACACCTTTGCATATTGCAGTCCCACGTCCCTTGGGAATTGTTCTGGGCCTCTGTGCTTATGCTGCACTTTCGTGTATTTCAGAGACCATCAGAGCAAGTTCACACAATTTCAATAAAACTGTCCTGGGTCAATATCTGAGATAAGCCTCTCGCTTTCAGCGATGCCAGCCAGTGAAGATAAGAAGTGATTGAAAAATTTCCTGAGATTTCATATACTTTCAAATAAATAAATAAGTAGATGAAATTTAGCATCTTTCCAGCCCTGGGAATCCAACATGTTCAATTAAAGAAAAAAGAAATCCCATTTTATCTTGTCACTATAAAATGAAATTAAGAAGCCTTTAAAAACCTTTAAAACTGGCTTCTAGATGTGTTGATTTGATTCACATGTATTTATGAAATGGGACATTCAGTGTGAGATTCAATAGCTGGTTAAGAAGAAAAAAATGATTGTTATAAATGCTTATTATTTTATTTCCTTCTGCTGTGGCTTTTTCAGGGAGCTTTCTTGCCTCACTACCTGACTGCACACTGAATTTCATTGTTCAGTAATCCAGACCAGCTGTTCCAGCTGTTAAATATTCAAGCAAATACTGGGTGTTTTTCTTAACAATTCATTTGTATTTAGTTACCTTCTTCCAGTGCAGATTAGCTACTGAATAACCAGGAGTTGGAATAAGAGCTTGTAATTTTAGATGCTTCCATATGTACTTGGCTTAACACATTATTTTTCCTCTAAGATTGCACTCATAGGTATTTCATATTAATATTTTTCTAAAGTCTTAACTTCTAGATACTTTTTAGATTTTAATACACATCAGGACTTTCAGCTAGTGTCTAATTGACACCATTCACTTTCTGTTTTTCTATTGTTTGAACAGATTTTTCTAAAATAGTATAGCTTATTAATTTAGGGAACTGTTGAAATACTGATGGATTTAAATTTTGTCTAGGAAATCATGTGAATATTGTGCTTAAAGCCTGAGGATTGAAAGTGCTTAGCTTTTTTTTGAAAAGTTATATTACATGCTCTGCTGAAGCTGTAAAAGGTTTGGTATTTGTTTGTTTTCCATTCTGATTAGCAATCCAAAATATTTTACTGAGAAATTCTGATTTTTCTATAAGAGTTTTGAAGAGAGGTACTTTTCTACAGTCAAGCTATAGGAGTGCTGTGTTGTTGCATGGTGTCTTCTTTCCACGGCTATTTCAGTGTCTTTGAGTGATAGTATTTCCTTGGCTAGCGCTAGATGCTGCTTCACTTCCAGCCAAACCAGGGAGCCTGGAGAGCCCTGTGGGACTGTGCAGCTTTTCTGTGTATTCTCAGTCTAAAAACTCTGAGCAGATTCTAACTGTGTTGTATTTGCTACTGTGTAAATAATATGTGCAAACCAGGTCCTTCAGACAGCGTGGTGGCATCAAGATGACACCACATTGCAAAGGGTTGATTTGCTGAAACAATTCAGTTTAGATTGAAGCAAAATTACCTGATAATTTGGATCATATTTAGAGAGCACTTTTACTTGGAGAAAGAAAAAAAAACTGGTGGTCCTGAGCTAAGAAAGAATTTTTCATCTCCAGATTAAAATTGAATATTAGGAGGGAAGGCTATACCCCTCAAGAAGGAGATATTTTTCACAGATTTTTTTTGATATTTAGTAGGAAAGGCACCGAAGCTTGCATTTTCCCTGCATTTGCCATTACTTTGGGATTGCAGTAGTAACCAGGCATGTCATAAGCCTAAGTTTAAATTGGAGATTTTTAGCAGATGGTTTCTGGCAGAGTGCTCTAGACATAAGGTATTTTCATTTATGTTTAACTCCTACTGAAGGTAGTATTAAATTTTTTACATATTCATTGCCTGAAAAGCATAGGAATTTGTATAGGGCCTGTAAAGAAGTCTGCACTTATTGACAGAGAGATGGGATATTTGACTTATCAACAGAAATTTAAAGACAATTTGGGTTTTTTTAGTACTGTTTATTTGAGTTGGTTTGGTTGTTTGGGGTTTTTTTGCAAATTTCTTGGTTTTTTACATTTGACTGCTAAAAGCAGTTCTTGCAAAGGGCCTTTCCTTTGATGATTCGTGTGTATGTTCATCTTCGCATTTGACCAAAACTGCTTGAGATGTATCTTTATTGTCTGGATGTAACTGTGCCTTTAGATGTTCTCTCTAACACTGTGCATTTGGGATTTGTGTCTGTAGCGAGTGGAGAAGACATGGCCGTTCTGAGGAAAGCCAACAGGGCTGTAGTTCCCAAGAACTTCCATTTTAATGAGGTGCGTGGCAGCAAAACCACGGGAATGCCAATTGGCTCCAACAAGGTGCAGGAAGAGAGGGCTTTGACAGAGCCTGTCAGAGGTTGGTGTCCTCATTCTCCTTATGGTCCCTGGGAGTAGGAGATGAGAGTTTGTAGCACTGCCTCTTTATTTGCCTGCCCTTGTTGCCAGTACCAGCTATTTTTCACAGCAGATGGGATGCAAGGGGAGTCCTGTGCCTTTTGCTCAGCACACCTTTGGCTGGTGGCATGGAGGAGGGAGGGCAGCTCTTGAGCAGGTCAGCCTGTGCTGCTCAATACTGAAATTAATAGAAATATCTACCTTGGGGCTTTACTTAACAGTGCTGTTGTAGTTTGCTCAACAAAAGAGTTGCTTTTTATTTGCTTCCACAGTAGTTTGGGTTTAGGGAAGACAGCACTTAAAGACAGTTGTATTTTTTCAAGGCTGTTTTCAATCAGAGATCATGCAAAATATCCATCAGTGAGATTTATGTTATTTGTACAACAAGGCAATGGAATTATCGTCAGTCTTGAGACTTGTCTTGCATCAATAGGGGAGGAAACCATTTGCTTGGTACAGTTCCTAGTGTAATTACCTAAATAATAGCCAGAAGAAATAAAGAGCAAATAGTTTTTGCACTGCCTGTGACAGGGTAGTGTAGAAAATACTGCATATGCAATGAGTGTAAGAAAGGCTGTGCCGGCTCAGACCCAGGGTCCGTCTGGCCCAGCAGTCTGTCTTCTGCACTGACTGAAAGCAGACACTTAGGAAAGAACAGGAAAAAGAGGAATAGATTTGTCTGTGATCCGAATTTAAGTCCTGGAATATTACCACTGACATTAAACATAGGGGCAGATTTCAGACACTCAGAGAAGTTCCTCTTGAAACTGAAAGGGATGGGATGCAGATGGGAAAGTGTCTTCCCTGTGTTCACTTTCCTCAGGATCTTTCCAAAGTGGTTTGCTCAAAGAGTTGCAAAAGGAGTTATTTTCTTTGTAACCAGAAGTCTCCACTGATGCTTAGCTAAATGTTTTCGCAGCCCTGTTGACAGTTGTGCTGCAAACCCTGATGTAAAGTGCTCCCTGCTTTCAGAAGCCATTTTGCTCGCCGTGCTGATTAAATTTGCTTGGAGCAGGTTTAATTAAGGTGGTGTTGAAAACTGTCACTCAAGGCAGGGAGTGCTGGGGTGTGTGCTGGGGGGCCTCCATGCTATTAGCAAGAGTTCAGCGGAATTAAAAAGGGAGGGCTTCACCTGGTTTCTTATTTGGCTCACTTGTTGAGGGAGGATCACTAGGGCCTCAATATTTATGTACCAATTTGTGTTATTGGTACCCACTCTGGCGGATTTCAAAGCATTTTGATTTACTTCCTAACAGGCATGACTTGCTTATTTAATGTAGGTATAAAAATGGAAGGGGAGACTGCTGGATAAATAGAACAATTGAAAAAAAAAAAAAAAGAAAGAAAAAGAAAAAGAAAAAAAAAGGATTGCTTGGTACCTTTTGTATCATAATAGAAGAGAAAATGCTAGAAAAGTTTCCAGTGCAGATGGGCTGTTTCCAGATGTGAATAAATATTTCTGCATTCCAGAGAAGTAGAGCTGTGGGTTGACCCCTGGCTCTGTGAATGGGCTGAATCAGCACCACAGATCCCTAAAGCTTGAGCTTTCTGAATATCATCCAACCCAACAATACTACTGGGTAAGCTTCCACCTTCCCTTTTGCCCAGTTTAATCTTTACGAATTACCTGAAAAATAGGATAATTTAAAATAGCAAAATATTCTTTCCTGGGCAAAGGCTGGAAGGCTGGTTTTATCTGTGCTGTTAAATCCATTAAGGTTGTTTGAGCTGCGACAGCTGGAAAGCAGAATATAGCCTTACGTGTGCTCTCAAATGGCAAAGGCATTTGGAAATTTAGGCATTTGATTTCCTCCATGCTAGAAGGTGTCAGCCAGCCGTGCATTTTTAGGTCAGGTGTGCATACGCAGGCACAATGGATCGCTGTGGGCCGAAAGTGCATCTCCATAAGGACTTGTTAGAGATAAAAATGGAAATGAGCTGCAGGTCATGCTCCAGATCCTTTTGATCTGTTTGCATGCTCTGTGTAAAAGGAGGAGGACAAGTATTATCTGGCAGATGACAGGGTGGCTGAGGCACCCTGTCCCCCAGGCTGGTTCTCAGTCCCTGCTGGTTGTAGCTGCTGGTGCTGCAGTGCTTCTCCAGTGAGCCAGAACAGGTCCCATATCCTGTGGAGAAGAGACCCTGATTTTGCTGCCTGGATGAGTGGAGTCAGCCTGTGGAGATGTCCTGGGTGCCTCAGGCCAGGACACAGTAAGCAGGGCAGTGCATAGTGAGGTTGAGATCTGGGGAATGGAAAAAGAAGAGCATCTCACCCTGTTCCCCAAACTGCACCCAGAAAGAACTTGATTTTTCAAAATGCTCCATATGTTCAGAGCAGGTTCCTTGTGTGTTCCTTTAGGTGACTGTGGGTGACAAACCTGGGGTCAGCTGTGATTTTCCTGTGGAGCCATACCTGCTGTACAAGCAGTTACTGCAAGGACTTTGCTGAAGCTTATAGTGTGTGTATGTATTGCTACTTCAATAATGCAGGAAGTATGTGCTCAGCTTTAAGCAGTTAGTGCTTGAACTGGTGTCGAAACACAGAACAGCAGAAGAATGCCAAGTTACTGGCTAGTTACCATGCAAACAAAAACATGTTATGAAATATGACATCTCGTTGGAACAGAGGCATGCTGTGTTGGGAGTGTTGCTGGAAATTTGGAGATGTATGTATACAATTTCTTTGTTCGTATCTGTATTGCATGGAAACGACCTGGAACCACTGTGTAAAGTTGACAATCCCAGTACAGAAGCCCTGGTGCCCAAACAAGTGAGGATGCAAAAAGCTAAGTCAGAAATCAAAACTGCAGCTTCTGACTTTGCAAGACAACTGCAGTGAATGTTAGAAATGAGTGCTCTCTTGTGGGCCAGGTGTCAGGTTTGGAAAGTACAAATTCTGTTGCATTTTAATGGACTTTTTGTAGGATCTGAAGTAATCCAGCCTGGAATATAGGTTATTATTTCTCCATATAGCTCACTTTCCTTTAAGTTAATATGGAGATTTCACTTAGATGTTCTGCTTGAGGCTAATGTAATCATTCTATTTGAAAGCAACCAACCACAGGCAAAATGGAAGTGCAAAATGATACCATATTCTGTTTCACTGGCCCATCATCTGATGCAAGTTGAATTCTGCCAGGAGCAGTAGAGTTGTACTTGGTAATCTCTGTTTTGTCACTATTAAAAACATTTTATTATGAAAAGGCAGAGATACAGCTGCTCCTAAGAAATTCTCCTTCTCCAACAAGCTGAGTTTCCTTGGGCATGAAATCTTGTTGTCCCCTCCTACCTTTTTTCTTTCTGATGCCCTACTCTCCTAGTCCTTGCAAGGAAATGACCCTCTGTCTCATGCAACTCACATTCTTGAATTCACTGCCTGACTGATTAGCCAAGGACACACACAGCCAAAGTAATGGGTGTGAAGCTCTGTTGCCAGACAGCTTGCTCAAAAATACTTCAGAGGGGAGAGGGAAGAAACCCACTTGCCAGTTTAAGGACAAAGCTTATTTACTATTAAAGCTTCTCCAGTCAGGAGAAGCAATACTAGCTGCAAAGCTGCATTTGCATTTATAGTACAAATATGAAAAATGAACTCTACCAGGAACATGTCCTTAAAGAGATTATAAATCCACTCCCTTGACTGGTATGCAGTGCACTGTTTTGATTGTTATATCTAGATATGTTGCATTTGAAAGTAGAGCGTATGGTGTGCTTGGAGAGACACTGAAACAAGGTTTTGCAGACGAAGTAATTTTACAGTGGAAAACCCTGTAATGAGAGCAACCCCGCTAGTACTGGACTGCTGTGTTGTTTTATTGGATACCAGTAAAGTTTGGCATTTGGTGGGTTAATAATTAGATACTCTTTGTGTATAGTTCAAGTGAAGGCCACCAGCTATGACTTCACTTTGGCTGGGGTTTCCCTGTAATCCATTTAGCAAATTAAAGAGATTACTTTGATTGGTGCCATTATCTCCTATTCTCTTGCGGTTGAACCACTTAACCTGTGCTTAATTGAAAGAGATAGAGAGGGTACAGTAACAAATACAATCAAATGAAAGGGGCAATAGGATCTGTAGGCCAAACAAATGATCAGCACTAGGCTAACAATAGCAGATTAGAGGTGAGATCAATTAATTAGAAGCTATTGTAGGCGTTGGGTGGCTGCCAAGCTTTCTAATAGCCTAAGCCATCATGCAGTTCTGTTTAGGAGGATTTTAATGACTGGGAGTTGATGCGGTTATTTCAATAATTACCTATTTTAATAATTACTTCATTAGAATATAAAATGTGTTGTTCTGCAGGCTCTGTGGGAAAGACAGTTTTGTTAACAGTGCACCTGGATCCAGAGATGGGTACGTACCGGCGCCGATCATGCCCTGCAACATCCCTGGGCTGGAGCTGCCAGGATAAAGGTCACCCACCGCCTTGGGATCTCCAGCCTCCAAGAGGTGCAGGCCACCTGCCTGGATGTATTTCCAGAAGTGCTGCCTATAGGCCTTTGGCTGGTGGGGGCTTTGAGCAAGAGCTTGCGAGTTTTTGTTGTCTGCAGTGCTGTAGGGGTGCCCAGGTATGTTCCCATTTCTGCTCAGCACCTGAGGCTCCAGGTCATAGCTCTAAGCAGCCCTGGTGGGCCCAGGCTGCAGCCATTTCTGAATCAGTCAGAGCAGATAGGGTAGGAACAGGTAGATAGGAGTAGGTGGTGGCTGGTAGAAGTGAGCAAGGCAGAAACACTGGCTATCTGTCAGGAGATGTGGAGTTGTTTCCCCCACTGGTGCAGGAGCATTAGTTGGACTGTCATCCCAGCTGTTGGGATAACCTAGTTCCATACCTGGTATATGTTCAAGTCAGCAAAGTTGTAAAGAACAAGCTTTGATCTCCTCAAATACTATAATTTATTAGGACTTCTTGTCCATACAGGTGTAGAGCAGTTGGTAGGTAGTGTGCTTTTTATGTGCAGAAGCAAATCATTTCTTTAAATGAACTTTCTAGGAGTCACTGAATTTGGTTTCAGAGACAGGAGATGGTAAATTTGAAAAGTTGTCTAGGAGCAAGGAAATACTGTAAAATCTTCAAGAAATATTTTACTGCTAAATACTTTTCTATACTTATATATGATGAATTTGGTGGCAAGGTAGATTTACACATAGCCATGTGTGTGGTGTGGTGGGGTTTTTTTGGGTGTGGTATTTTTTGGGGGTTTTTATTTGTTTGTTTGTTTGGGTTTTTTTTTTTGTTTTAACGTGCTGAAGAAGGCAAATGTTATCTCTGGAGGTGTGGAATATCCCAAGGAAGTAATATTTAGATCTCCAGAGCAGAATTTACCTGAAAGTTACTGTTTAAAATACAAACCTATTTTCTTCCATTGGAGGGGGCTGAGGGAGTGGAAAGGGAATTGGAGAGAGAGAATTTTTTCCAAGACACTGAAATTATTTAGGTGCAAATTTTCAGCAAACTTTTTTGTGACTTTTTTTCCGGCTGGTGATTTTATCTGGATGGGAATTATGCCAAGAAACTTATATAAACATGCAATTTTATTGTAGCTTTAATTCTTGTTGTTGATGTTTTTGCAAAATGGTAAACTGGGTTCTTATTTTGAGCATGTGCATGAACAGGAATTGCTCTGAACTGGGATGCCAGATTCCCAGGGGATTAGCAGTCAAGGAAAACCTGTAATAGAATAGTAGCGAGTACTGTTCTGAATTTGGACAACGCCAAGTGGCAGATGTAAACAGAGATAAAGAAGAGAGCATAGACTCCAGGAAGTAGGATTCCTTGTAATATCATTACTCTGTGATAATGAAGAAAATTAGAGAGTGTGGTATTTTGGTAGTGCTTGGTGAGGCTGCATGTTTGGGTTTGTGAGTAAGTGCTCCAAACATCTTGGGGTTTCCCAAACTATACAATCCTTCTGCAATGCTGTGTCAATAATCTCCAGATGTGTGAGAGGATATCATGGAAATAGCCATCCTGTGCCCTTTTCTGTCTCTGATCTTGATCAGAAACACATAAAATGCACATGCGTATGGTAAAGCAAGATAGTTATTCAGTGTAGTTAAATTTGTTATAACTTCAGGACAGACCAGCTTTATCCAAAGAGTGAATGAAGTCACTCTATTTAATCCAAACTGCTTTCTCCCTTCTTCTAAGGGAGGAAAGCAGTCAGTAAAGAACTCACAGGTATCCCTGGATGGCCTTGGTTCAGCAGAGACACAAGAATGGCTGATGCACAGAACAGATGCACTGAAGTTGGACTATTGAAAGGAATTAGCAGTCAAACCCTTTTACCAAGTCTTTGTGGTACTGAAGTTTTCTTCAACATTTAGCACTGGCCATATTAATTTTTGCAGTACAAGACTGCTCAGGTTTTAATGATATATTTTTCATAACTAACATCTATGTTTCTGAAAATAACATGCATGAATGATTAATTTTGGAGAAGAGGATCTAAACCCCTTAGCTTGGATGAGGCAATTTCTTTTAAATGAGTAGGTTGAACAGGCATCAGAGCTAAATATCCTCTTACTCCAAGGGATACTAACCCCTCAGGGCAGGATTCAGGTCATTAGCAGGTCAGTTTAGGAAAGCATATACTGTTGCTGCCTCCATCCGTCCTGGCCTGAAGATAAACATAAGACTCCAGTTTCCATTGTTACCAGACCAGGAACTTTCACAGGCCATAACAGCAGCTTAACAATTGTTAAAATACATTTGTGAGTTTAAAAGCTTAGAGGTTTTATCGGTGATAGAAAACATAGTGGGTTTGGTGGGTTTACAAAGGAATGCATTAATCGAATCCTTTGTGCCCCATCAGAATTTTATATGTACATATCTACTTACATACTCCAAGAGAAGTGTATGTATGAAGAACAAATGACACACCGTGGACTGGTACCTTTAAGATTTATCAGCAAGCATTTAAGATGGCTGCAGTTTAAGGTTACACACTAAAAGGACAAGTAATCTGGCCATACCAACTGTATGCCAATAAACTTGTTACACAACGCTATCCTATATTCATTTATATGCCATATGGGTTATAGAAAAGCTATTTAAAAATCTTTTGGAGGGCTTTAAGTTTTATTGTGACTTTTTCCCCAAAATCCTGCTCCTGCAGAGTGAGGAGGTATGCTTATTAAACAGCAAAACACCTTTAGAAATTACCTAAGAACTTTTCTCTTACAAGGGTTGATGTTATAACCTTCGAGTTTTAATTGGTGAGCACACCAAACCTTTGTTGCTCGCTGGTGGAGCTGAAGGTCATTGTTAAACTTTCACAACAATAAAGAAGCTAGATTGCCAGAGTTGTCCCTTCCTGCATAGATCAGGGATAAGATGGCCTCTTTCTCTACCCTCATTGCTTTTCATGAAATTACAATGCACAGCTTTAGAAAGGACTTAACTGCATTGAAACTGAAAAGGACCAGAAGTTATCAGGCAAAAGGGAGGGGATGTGTTCAGTAAATTAATTTACTATATGATGCAGCACCTTTCCACATGGATATTGCCACCCTTTTATGTTTGCTTATGTATACCATATGTATGTATATATAGAATGCTGTATCCTGTAGAGTGACAAAAAGTAGAAAATGTATTTTTTAATATGGTTAGGGGATCAGCATTAAGTGTTCTTTGTCTGCACTATTTAGAACACCTAAGATATTGGATGTATCAGGGATCTTCAAGAATTTAGAGATCCCAGGTCTAAAACTGGTGTTCTCTTAGTTAGGGTGCCAGACCTTGTGTGACTCCATGTGCTCCTTGCAGATCTTCCAGAGGTGGATGTGCATGCACATGCATAGGGATGTTGTCTAGAATGTGATTTTAATAGTAGTATTTCTTGCCTTTTTTTTCCCCTCCCTCTCTAATCCTCTGGATTACTGACCTCTCCAGTCAAAACGTGTACCTTGGAGAGACACAAATTGAAATTTTAGTTAAAAACCCAAATCTGTTAGTAATCTGGGTTGAAATCCTACCCTGTGGACATCAGTGACAAAAATCCTATTACTTCAGCAGGGACTGGATTTCAGTCTTTGGGCTTTTTATGTTTATAAGATTCGTGGAAAAGCCAAGTTCAACACTAAAAACACATGCAAGGTATAAAAACAAAATGCCGACATGCAGACTCTCAATAAAACAGGTCTAATAAGTAACTGTCCAATCTGGATGACAGATATTGTGTAATACTGTTTTAGCAGTCAAATGTGCCTTCATCATGATTTGGAGTTAAAGCAGGAGATGGTCAAAATATTCCCAGTGATTTTAATGTAAAAAATAAATTACAGAAAGTTAAAGAAATGTGTCAAGAAGGAGGCCTGAGGGTTCAGCAGCAGTGTAATGGATTTGATGGCTCCTGCTTTCCTTAGGAGGAGTCACTGTGTAAAGTATTTGGAGATAATCTGAGCAGAAGGGCCACAGCCAAAGCCCTGTATTTCTTTTTCCAAGTCTCTGATGCAGAACATTCTTAGTTCCTTCACTGGCCCTTGATTTCAAATCCTGGCTTTGTTAGCCCAAATAAAATATAAATCCAGGATATATTTTAGTTCCATCTGTATGTGCTGCGTGAAGTACAACAGGTGGAATCTATTTGCTGAATAATTACTAGGATGCAAACAACGAGGAGTTTTACAAGGAAGTGAACTCTCTTCATCACAGCTCTGCTGTTAAGACCGTATTTGTTCCTGATAATCAGCAAAATTTCAAAAGAGCAGTAATGAAATAACTCGGAGCCCTCTTCCCAAAAGCCATATGTTCAAACAACGAAAGACTTGCTGTCCTTTCAGCAAAAATTAAAACAAATCCTTTGAAGATTACTGCAATTATCCTCCTGTCCCCTTTTTAACCGTAAGCAAGCTTTTGCTGCTTTCTGCTCTGACAGGGGGTTAGAAAGGGAAGTTCATTTCTGGAGAGGCTGAACTCTGGGTGCCTGACGTCAGAGCTCCTCCTGCCCATGCCTCCATCCTGCCCTCTTGAACTTGGTGGCAAAGCTCCTTTTCTTTAACTTCAGCTGTAAAAGGTCAGACTAACCTCAACCCCCCCAGTCATCTGCCTCTGGAGAGTCATTTGTATTTGCCTTAGCGAGAGGTAACCATTTATTCTCTTACACCTTTTAATGCCATCTATGACTCTCACCTCTCTGTGTTGGTAAACTTTGGATTAAGCTGCCTTTGCACATGGAAGTTACTCCACCTACATGCATCTCATGCTGTGCTGCTGCTGCCCTCTCAGCCATTGGTGGCTCCAGATGTTTGGTGTCCGCCAATATCATCTTTGTTCTGCAGACACTAAATACACCTCAGGAACTGAAATCAGGGAGGAATTCAAGCCATAACTATTAAATAAAGGGTGGTTTTGGTATTTTTCATTGGTGATGAGTGCAATTTAATTCTGCCTGGGTGAGCCTAGTGAACTTGATGGATTTGTGCAGGGTAGAGAGTCAAACTGGTCTTTTCTCCTGGCAAGAGGTAGGAGTTGCTGGTTAAGGAGTGTGGGCTGTGAATGGAGAGATCATGGTGAGGGGAACTGTGGGATTTGCTCTGCCAAAGCACCCCTGTCAGCTTGTACTACTTCCCTAAAAATGATGGGGAGCCATTATGCTTTAATTTCTCATTTTCATTGTTCCTCTCAATTTCTTTCAAAATTTTAATAGTGGGGTGGAAGATAGTGATAAGTAAGGAAGCTTTGAGGCACTGCCTTTTAAAAAATTTGTTAATTTGATTAAGTCACTGTTTTATGAATTACAGATGCCTTTTTGATAAGGACAGCCAATGGAAATTCCTTATTGAATCAAGGAGCCACATAGAAATAATTGTTGTGAGGTTTCTTTTTTGTGTTAAGTATGGTAAGAATAATATCTCTAACTCTTTTTTCTTTTTCAAAATATTTTTTCAGTTTTTTATATTTGATACTGTATCTGTCAATGCCAAGATGCAACTAAAGAAAGACTGGCATCCTAAATATTCGCTTGATTTGGTTTTGTTTGGTTTTGACTTGAAGCTTATACTGCTGTGCAGATTTGCAATTTTTCCTCTGGGATTGCTATTTGGAGCATTGCATAGGTTGATGATTTCTTCTTCATCAAGCTAGGACGCTAGCTTCTGCATAGCTACCTATTGTCAGAGTTTAGGCAGAAGACCTGGTCTTATATTTAAAAGTCCAGGTCTTGAATTGCCTGTGACCTATTGACATGCAGAAGTATTTCATGTGACTTCAACATGATATGTTGTTTCTCAGTAGCATGTTCTCTGAGTGTTTTGAGTTTCCTGACAAGGGGATTATTATTATTATTCCTATTATTATTATTATTGCCATTTTAGTTGACACCTACCTGCCCACATTGGCATCAGTTGTTGCAGAGCAAAGGTTCTTCCTTGTGAATGTGTTGTATGTTTTGCAAAAACCCTCACAAATAAATGACAATCTTGCAGTGTGCTGGAATCCTGCTCACACGTAATTACCTGCTGAATAAGAAGTGGATCAGTGACAAAACCCAGCAGAGCTGAAGCAGCTTGCTGCAATAAGATTTTTCAGGGTATAAACCATTTGTGGGCAAAGACTGTGTAATAACTCTACAGTATTCCCAATCAATTCTTGAAAAGCCTTAAATCTGATCTTTAAGTTTGACAGATATGTATATTTGTGTGGTGGTTTTTACCTACTGTAGCTCTGTGTCCTCTGAGTACAGCTAAGAAAAACCTGTGAGATTGTTAAATGGGAGCTTCACCTGCCAGTCTGTACTGCAAGATCTCTATAGCAACCAAACATAAATCAAGAAAATGGCCCCTTTTGTAAGTTGGTTAATAGGCACAACATGCTTCTTTAGAAAATCCAACTATTCTTTCAATAGACTTTGATTGAAAGTCAGCCTTTTCTACAGACACATTCACATTCACATCTAGTAGCAGCTTGTATGGCTGTCCAAGGTCTAATTTATTACCCTTTAAAGATTGGGCAAAGAAAAAATGGTTCTCGGAACAATGTTTACATTCAGAGGCATAAGCACAGTGCCACAAAAGAGCATCCTTTTGTTCTGAACCCAGAATATTAATCTTTAACCTACTTCTTATTTCAATTCCTCCTGCTTTTATTTGGTTAGTCACATTCTTCCCTTGTAATTGAAATCTTAACAATTTAATACCTTATTTATTAGTGGTGCTAGCAGAACAAATCTCTCTGCTGTTGTTTTTCCTAAATCTTTGTGTATTGATACATTCCTTAGACTTTTCTGCTAGTACTGTGAGCTGACTCTTCTCCTGAAGAGGTTTCCAAAGGCAAAGGCAGGCATTTTGGCTATTAGTGTAGTCTGCTAACCAGGGTGTAATCTTCTTCCTTCTTTATTTAGAGAGTTATGCACTGGAAATATTTCTAACAGCTATATTGTGTTCAGGCCCCCATAGATGCCAAAGGAAAACATGCAAGTGCAATACAGCAGAGTAGTAATTGGATGCCTAGGTGTTTTTATGTGAGAGCTGGAGCTGACTTGATAACCAAATTGTAGATTTTCCTTCAAAGGAGATGGAAAATTTTTCAATTCCCCATTTCTTTCTGGCTGTGGGGGAAAAATAGAGGTACATCTGGTTCAAATATACTGCAACAGGAATTAACCCGCTTACTTTCAACTAAGACAGGAAGCATGGGAGAAGTGATTTTCGGGGAGTAGATAAATTAAATGCATTTAACTTGGCGTGGGCTATTGCATGTGCCTGAGCATGGAGGCATCTTCCCTGGACGGAGGCAGAGAGGGGAATGGAACAGAGCACTTCAGGCACCTCCTTCCTGGCCGAAGTGGGAGGGATCAAGTGATGCCTCCTTACTCTGAAAGCAAACTGAAGAGACTTTGGGAGGTGGGGAAAGAAGTACTTTGCAAGAGCAAACTAGGGACTGTCTTCAGCAAAATGGTGAAAATACCCCTTGTGGTTCTCCTGAGAAACAAAAGGATGTAAAAATATTCTTTGCCTCAGAAGTGTTCCAGTGATCCACATATGGGTGCCAGGAGATCTGTGTACATACAGATACAGATACAGATACAGATACAGATACAGATACAGATACAGATACAGATACAGATACAGATACCGATACAGATGGGTATGCACACGCACAGCACACATTAGTGTTTGCATGCCTCAAGTAGGCTTACTGCTGCCTGCTTTAGATGGAGGCATGACACATAATTTAAAGCCTCATTTTACTTTTCTTTTAAAAAGTTGCCAAAGTGTGCAAAGTTGTGTATGAAGCTATTGGCTTGTTAGTGCTTTGTTCTGTGCCACTTTCCCTTTTGGCGTTAATGTGGGATATTACTTGGGGAGACTCTTTGGCAAATGGTGCCAGCAGGCACAGTGTCATCACCATGCCATGTGCCAGAACAGTTTTCACTCCTTTTGTTAGTGTGCAAAAGGCTAGTTAGTATATGTTACCTCATTGCATTAAAAAAAAATCACAGAATTATAGGATGGATCAGGTTGGAAGACACCACAGTGGGTAATCTGGTCCAACCTCCCTGCTCAAGCAGGGCCACATGGCACAGGATTGTGTCCAGGTGGTTCTTGAGTATCTCCAGCGAGGGAGACTCCACAGCCTCTCTGGGCAATCTGTTCCAGTGCATGGTTACTCACTCAGTAAAGAAGTTCTTCCTCATATTCAAGTGGAACTTCCTGTGCATCAGTTTCTTCCCTTTGCTTCTTGTCCTATTGTTTGGCACAAGTGAGAGGAGCCTGGCCTTCTGACACTCTTGACACTTTCTATGCAGATACTTGTAGAAATCCATACGGTTCCTTGTAATTTTGTTTCATCTTGAGACTGAAAATGCCCAGCTCCCTCAGCCTTTCCTCATAAGAGAGATGCTCCTGTTCCCTGTTGCTCTTTGTAGCCCTCCGTTGGACCTTCTCCAGGAGCTCCATGTGTCCTTTGTGCTGGGGAGCCTAGAATTGGACACAGCACTCCAGTGGAGGCCTCACAAAGGCTGAGCAGAGGGGCAGGATCACCTCCCTTGCTCTGCTGGCAACGCTCTTCGTAATGTCCCCCAGGACACCATTGGCCTACTTGGCCTCCAGGACACACTGTTGGCTCATGGACAGCTTTTGGTACATCAGGAGTCCCAGGTCCATCTTTGCAGAGCTGCTTTCCAGCAGGTCAGCCCCCAGCCTGTACTGGTGCATGGAGTTATTTTTCCCTCAGGACAGGACCCTGCATTTGCCATTGTTGAATTTCAGACCATTCTTCTCTACCCATCTCTCCAGTGGTATACAGTATATGTCCTGATGTTATTAGCTGTGTCAGTAATATTGTAGCTAATATTTGTTAGACATCTGTCACCCCTCAAACTGCAGTTGGCGAAATGCTGCAACCTGCAGTCCCTTCTCCATCCAAAAGCCAGTGAAAATAGATTAGCACTGCTCACATTATTTCACACTCATAATGGGGAGATAGGTAGACTGCTTCAGAGTAGTAAGCATATGAAGGTTGTTTCTTGGCATGTTGAGGGGGCTTTCAGTTCAGCTCTGCTTTCATTCCAGCTCTGGTAGCCTGCCTGGTGCACATGGTGGTGGAGGAGGTGTCTGCTGTAATACTTTAAAAACTCCTCAAAAACCCACAAAACTAACAAAGAAGAAACACCCAAAGCCAACAACAACAACAAAAGAATAAGCAAACAACAATAAAAACCCCAACACGTCTTTCAGAAGTGGCCACAATTTTCAGAACCTTGGCAGGTGTGTCTGTCTCCATACTCAGGATCAGAAATACCTTTGAAAAGTTCTTGGGTTTACATATTAAACCCACCACCTTGCTGTACCTACACGGTCTCTTGTGTGGACAGATATCACAGACCCGCGCACATCAGGGCAACAAGCTTCTGGCATGAAACTCCATTAAGTCAGCAGTTGACACATTCTGCATTTGTTTCTGCATTTTGTTTTGCCCTGTGGAGAGTGTGTTACAGCAGTCCAATTCCAAGTTGACAAAAATACGGATAAACTGTGACAAGGTTTGCGTGGAAGGGAATAGGTCATGCCCTTTTCACCGGTCTTGAGCAGAGGGAAGTGCTCTTGGGCATGACCGCTCCATGGGTGCCCAGGAATAGTCTGCAACCTAATACACAGGTTTTAAATCTATTAGGAGCTGACAAGTTGTTTTATTAGTGGCAACGACATAATTTTCCCCAGCTTTTCCAACTGCTTTCTTCTGTGCTGTTAACACTATCTTAGTCTCATCTTAGCCACATTAAGAAGATGATATGAAAAAGGGGGTTTGAAAGCAAAGTGTGACCATAAAGCATTTCTGTTTCTTTTGTACTTCTGAAGCTTCCACTGAAAGTAATATTTTGTACCTAATTTTTTTTAATGTTCTAGCCTAGTCTCACATGTGGGATTAATTAGACAAGACAAATGGCTGTGAGGAAACTCATCTCTTTCTGGGAGGTTGTTTTCTGATGTTGTCATCCCATTATTTCCACTTTTCAGTTGCTTGTTTGAATGACTGATGGACTCAATCGCTTCTTATGTTTGATAGGCAAATACAGCACTCCACTTTGCAGTGTGTGTGTGTGTATGTGTGCGTCTACAATAAACATTCATTTTTAATTTACTCTGTTTACCTTGAGGGACTGCCAAGAAGTGATTCAGATATTCCAGTGCAAAGGGTTTTTCTATTGTGATACAGGACAAAGGAATGTTGAGCATATGCTCTTTCTTCAAAGAAAAAGAATATTATTTATTTGTGCAGCTACAAGAGGGCTGGTTTTCCTATGTAAACAGTCACTTGATTTTGTTTGTCACACAGTCTACTAAATCTTTTATTCCTGTGTTTAAAAGGAAAAGTTTGCTGTGCAATGACAAAGAATTTCAGTGCACAGTTCCAGTGTTGCTGCCCTCCATGTGCAGTTGCATGGTGAATATTATAGGTTTCATCCATCTCATGCTGCTAGCAGTTTGCTTTGGGGCAAACGCTTTCCTAAGGGACTAATTAACGAAAAAAGATCCTTCTGCAGCCCTGTTTAGTCCTGCAGACAGCTGAGTGTTGTACACATCACTGTTACTTCAGAAAGCAGTGCTGGCCCGCTTGTATTTGGGGACAGACTGCCTGTCTAGCTGGTAATGTGGCCCACTGGACCTGCAGTGGTACTTGAGAAAGAGATACAGATTTAGAAACAGTTCCGTAGCAAAATCTGTCTGAATCCAGATGGATGGATGGATAGATTGATCAGTGGGAGAAAGCTTAGAGGGAGAAGAAGCCTGGTGTTAACTTAATGTGGAGTCTTTTTGGTGGCCAAGACCAAAGTACTTCTTTGTATCTTGGGCTGATTCTGAACTTTTTCCTTTGAAATTTGTTTTAGAGTGGGTTACTCCATACAGTTTGATGGTTTGGGGACCGGGTTTTTTGTGTGACAGGGATTCAAGGGATTTGAGTTCATGTGTCAGAAGAGCTTTTTCAGGGTGTTGCATTACGACCTGGGATGCAGAGAGACTTTAAGCCATCCAGTGATTGGTGTCACTGATGTCTGATGCCAATATTTACTGAGAAGAGAGGGAGTTGGCTGATGTTACATCCACTGCTTGCATGGTAGAGAGTGATAAAGGCATTGCATTGACTGAAAGGCCACTAAAGATCTAACAGAGCAGCAGAACTTCATAATAAAATCATCTGATTAAAGACTTTCCCGATTAAAGGACTTACTATCATACAGGGGCAATAAAAATAACACATAAACTGGAAAACAAAGTCAGCACCACAACCTGTCCCATTAAAGTTCCTGGGATTGCAGTGTTCATGGACTTTATTCTGAAGTTTAAATATGGGTTGATGATGATTTATGCTTATGTGGTACAGCACTGTCTTCACACTCCAGCCTGCTTTTTCTCCTTTTCCTATGATTTATTGTCCCAGGAGGTGATATAACAGATTAGGGATGGTTAGCCAGACTGCAAAAAGGATATCTCAGTGTATAGGATAATAGTTTTTTGAAAATAGATTAATTTCACCTTTATCTGGTTAAGCTCTATAAAACCTTTATTTGAATGGTGCATAGAGTTTTTATGAACTGTCCCCAAGCATCTATTAAAAAACATCATTATGATTTGTTCAGCACGATTAAGGAAGAAGCTTTCTCAGAAAATTAAAAAAAATCCTGTCAGGCCACAGCAGTCACAATTTAACATGCAACAAACAATGCGATGGATGGAGAGGGATGATGACATGTCTTTTCTTTTAGATTTATTGAATCAAATTTCTATATGGCATCTCCATTCTGGTAGGCATTAGAACAGAAGCTGAAGAATACAGATAATTTTGAAGGGAAGATTCTAAAATGTGTGTAAGTTGAAGATGTGGTAGTTATGTCCCAGCCTAAGAGAGCCAAGGCTGGACTGCAAAAAAATCCAGCAGTCCAGTTTTGGTCTTTTTTTGTCATATGCTGAGATTTTGTGAAGCTGCAGTTCACAACTATGATTTTGCTTGGAGACAGACTGCAATTTAGGTCACATTTAGTAAATATTCCTTGGAGCATTTACATGGTAACAGTTATCCTTAAGCTGGAATGGAGATACCAGACAAATACAACAAGGTATAATTTTGATTTCTTCATATAAACTAGGAGTAAATAAAATAAAAAATTAATGACTAAATTAATAAGGAAGCAATGACTCCCGCATTTTGGTTGTAAGATTCCTAGAGGTTATTCATTCAGCCAGTTATCAGCACATCCATAACACAGATTTCAAGTCTATTCTGCACTCAATAGGCAAGTAATTCATTGCCATTGCTATTATGGTTTCCTGGAGTTAAGTTAATCCCCTTTTTCTTTTAACATAGCAAATTGTCGTAGATACTGGTAAAATAGAAATCTTTTTGTAAATGCTGTGTCTTTGAAAATACCTTACAAGAATGTTCCTAGAAGGTTGTTGTATCCATCCTGTTCATACTATTTTAATGTGTTTCTGTAATCTATATTACTCTAATACTGGCTTTAAAAATACTTGGGTATTTCTAGGTGTTGCATTGTTAGAGCCATGGTCAGTTAAAGTAAAAACTGAGGTCAGATTTGTAGTTTTAATTGCGCCTGTCTGACGCTGTTTCCTTGATGGTGGATGGAGAAAAGTTTAAAGCTTGATATTGTAAGAATGTGAGAAAATCCCCAGTGCAGTGTGTTTGCTGCTGAAAGATATCAAGCACAGTTCTTTAGGCAAGAATAACTCCACTGATTGGAAGGAAAATGGTCAAGCTTTTGTTTGTTTGTACTTGCGTAGGAAATCGCTTTTTGTTCCAGTTCTAGGACATACCAAGTGAAAAGCCCTTAGTTTGCTGTGTTGAAAAGTAAACTGATAGAACTACAGATAGATCAAAATATTTGCCATTTAAAAGGCCTGTGACAACAAATAGACCATAGTGATGAGCTGAGTGTAACAGCCATGTGTGGACAATAAAAAAACAGACAAAACAAAAAAGCTGCGAACCAGGCAGTGCATATTTGCAGCAGGAAAATTTCCTTTCGTGTATTTGCAGACTTTTGTGTGCATTTCGGCGTGCCTGTGCAAGATGGTTTTGGTGTCAGCCACTTCAGAGACCCAGTATTGAGACACCAATGCTGAATTTGTGGGCTCCACACACCCATGCCTTTGCATTTACCATTGTCTTACCATTCTGGGAACGGAATACTGAGGCCTTAAAGAAGAATATATGTGTGTGAAAGAAGAATATAATATGTGTGTGTGACCTGCGTGGCAGTGCCTTGTCAGAGGTCTGTGCCATGAGTTGGCTTGGTCAAGCCTCACACCAGCAGCAAGAATTCGCTCCCCTGACTCTATCCCACAGCTCTCCCTTCCTTCGCCCACTGCTCTGGAATCTCCAGGGCTTGCAAAAGCCGAATCTTCCTTCTTCTCTCACTCAAGTCCCTGCTGGGAGGAGGGATGGCTTTGGTGCATTGGGTGAAGGTGGGAGGAACACAGATAGTCCTTCCTTTGATCCAAGGCATTGGTAGGAAAACTGAAGCAGCCAGGGAGCAGGAGATCCCAATGGCCCTGCAGCTTGGTAGGCGGTTGGGGCTGCTCGGAGCCAGAGCCGGGCAGGAGCTTTGAACACAGCTGTACTACAAGTCTTGCTGCATGTGCAGCAGGCACCAGGTAAAAGCTGAATTCTGCTTGACTTGAAAACAATAAAAAATAATAAGAAAAACATGCAGATAACTCATGTCATTAGAAGTTAATTAGAGAAATGTGACTAATATTACACCCACAGCTCTGGATGCGAAATCATACTGAAGCAGCTGTTTCACTCAGGGGAGACATAGATGAGGGCTAAGAACTGCTTAGTTAGGGAGAAATAACAGTAAGTTCAATATAAATTGCTACCAAACAAATTTATTGCAAATGTTTATTTTGCTTGATTGCCTTTGATATATGCATACTTTTTAGGGAATGGAGAAGGAGTTGTCTGCAAGGAATTAGGCAAGTGACATAGTGAGGGAATTAGCCTCTGTTAGATCCCAGCCCTAATGGCTCCAGCTCCCTCTCAGTAGAAGCCCTCGCCCCACATCTGGCTGCCAACTCCATCTCCTGCTTTTCATTAGTGCTCCAGCCTAAGTTGCTAGAAAGAGCGAGTGTGTAATGCATCCTCTGCCTCTCCTCGGGACGGAGCAGGGTTTAATCCAAATGTGAAAAACACTTACGGCTTGCAACTGCTTTTTTTTTTTTCCTCTTCTTTCTTTTTTGAGCAATCTGTCTTTTGAGAGGTGTGTCGTGCAAAGGGAAAACCAAAAGGTGGGTGGCTAACAAGCGTGCAGGGTAAGTCGGAGCAAGTAGAGACACGACGTACGAGGAGCTGCGTTCGTTTTCCCCTGTTTTTGCAGCGCTTGGCTGGCCCTGCCCTGGGTGAGAGACGGATTTGTTGACTCTGCAGCATGGGAAAGAGCCGACAACAGATTTACTACAGAGATGACTTAGCAGCCCCCTTTAAGTGTTATGAAAAGAGTTTAAAATGTTTATATTGGCCCCTCCGATGTACAATAAATTGTTATCCGAAACAATTGAGAATAAAGAAGGGAAAAGTCATAATTGCCTCTCAGGAAATGCAGGGGCTGTTTCGGCGCGCAGGAGCGAGAGGGCGTTGGGTTTCATTGACTTGGTCTGGCTGGAAAGCAGCCTGCCCCACAGGAAGGCCGCGCATTCCTGTCCTCTCGGTGAACCTGCCTGAAAGGAATACAGGAGTTATTGGGTAATCAAGGCTTGTCAGCACCTTGGTTATGCAGCGTGGTTCAATCCGATAATGTGAATGGAACCTGTAATAGTGCTGATGAAAAGCACGCCAGTTTGAAAGGGGCCTTGAATGATTTTTTTGTTCATTTTCTGTTTACATGTAACGCGTTATTGATGTCGTTGCCTTCTAATGTCCCTGCTTGTTTCATAGAAAAACTGGGAATTATTCATTATTTTTAAAGAAGAGGGAGAGAAAAAGAGAGAGGGAGAGGAAGGAGGAGTGAAAGAAAGAACCCTGTTACGTGAAGAAAATTGCATTCGAATGCTGCGACTGAAACATATTGATTTTCTGGCACAGACTTTTTAGATTAAAAATGCCAATACTAAATCCTTTCATGACCTATAGTTCATATGAAGTTCACGTGTCATTTACTATTATTCTGGAAAAAGCAGAATCTTTAATGAAAACAGTTTGAAGGAATGTCCTGCCATCCCGGCATTTGCATGCGATTGTAATAAGACTTGATTAAGAGCTAAACATGCTACTGAGGCGGAGGTTTAGGGTGTATTTTTGTAAATTGAAGTCCATATATCTTTTTTAATTGTTTGCTTGTCTTTGCCCTCATCTCAAGCTTTATATCTCATTTCTTTAGCTTTGTTTTCCTTTATTTTGCTCATTTTTTATATTATGATAGGAGGCCAAAGAAACTCATTTTTCCCACTGCTAAGCACTAAGATCTTGCTTCAGATTTTATGGCATTCAGGGGATCAATGAGTCAAAATGCTATTTTGATCTGCAGTACAGCAAACATTTCTTGTATGAATTCCCAGAGATGACCCTGACTTCTCCAACTGTTTTTACCCCTTCTTAATAGAGACTTTAAAGGTACTGATGCCGTGCTAGCGTCAGATTGGAAAATTTAAGGCCAAATCCCTGGCCCAGGTGATTTCAAACTGCTGGCTATTTCCTGTTGTTAACAGGGCTAAATTTCACTTACAATTTCTTTCAAGAGGCCTTCCTATTTGTGGGGGGAAGGCATTGCATTAGGAAACTGCTGTGTATATGCTGGCTTCAGCACGAGTGGATGAGGGACATGTTCCTCTCGCTGTGCTGCCCTGGCATTTTGGCTCATGCAGGCTGGTCCACATTATACTTAATGCTGGCTTCTGAGCGGGAATGTGCCTTCACAAAGGGGCTCTTTTGCATTTTATCCTAAAACCACACATCCCCATATCACCCGTGGCTGTAGTCATTGGAATGAGCATGGGAGCGCGTATTTATCGATGATATGGCTTCAGCATGGTATGGGTCTGACTCAGGAAAGCAATCGAGCCCTTCCTTATTTAAAAGGGGCAGAGGAAATCTGAGTGATAAATGTATTTACTTTTCCACAGGTCTGTTTGCCAGCGGCACTGGCAGGAAGCGGCTGTTGGAATTCAGCTGCCTTGCTGGGGAGGCAGCGGGAAGGGCCTCGGCGCCCCGGCCCTGGCAGGGATGTCCTCTGGGAGAGCTACCTCACGCCAGCTCCGGCACAGCCTGTGGAGAGAGGCCCCGCTGGGCACGGGGAAGCTGGCCTGTTGGCTGTGGTCATTCACTCCAGCAGGGAGAGCTTCTCCCTGTGCAGGGAAGGGGCACCACCCAGTGCCCTGGGAGTGGGCAGGGCTCTTTGGGGGCTGCAACTTCCAGGGAATTCAGAGAGAACTTAATACCTTAAGGGCTTCTGTCTCTCTTTTAAAATATACAATGTCTTACGCCTAGGCAAGATCAGTATGTGGCCCTTTGTGAGCACTCTGTGTCACTAAACATATGTAATTGTCTGGATGTAGTTAAAACTGTGAGCTCTTTCCTGGTACTGCCTGTGCCATCCTGCCTCAGGGAGAGCGTGGCTGCCTTGTGGGCAGGCTCCTCTCCTGTTTGCAGTGGGCATTGTGCTGAGGAGCCATGGCAGCAGCAGGACAGTGCCTGCCTGTCATGAGGTGTTGCTGGCAGGACGTGAGACTGGCCTTTACGGGGTGGCACATTCTGATCTAGAGTGCTGTGGTGGCCACCAGGTTTCTGAGCTGTCCTAGCCCCAGTCTGCATGGGCAGCCCTCAGCCCTGAGTACAGCCCACACTTTCTCTGCCTTCAGTCAAAACATGCCGTGCTACTTTTGTCACTGTTGCTTTCATCTCCCACTTGTTCTCTTGGCGAGGACCAAGAAGGAAGGAGAGCTCCGCTTGATCAGTTTATGCTCTTTGAATATTCCCAGTAACACAGCAAGGTTTTTCTTGGGAGGACTCCCGTGGCTGCCATAACTCCTGAGTGATCAGATGTCCTCGCTGTGCACCACTTTCCATTTGGGCACTGTGCTTTGGAAAATAGTTTTCCCTTTGGAGATGTCAGATCAAGTAGCTTACTGGCTGTAGCACTGGCAGAGGGGCAGAGCACAGCCCAGCACCTAAAGCAAGCAGGAATTGAGGTTCATCTGCATCTTGCCTCTGAGGCTCTGTCCTGCCTCAGACAAAACTTTACAGTGGCTTGGTTAGGTACACACCTCTCAGGACTCCTTTCTGTTCCTGTATCACATGTGTGAATGTGAGAGTCGTAGGGAGCAGTGTGAGGCCGAAATGGGATGGGAGAGTAGCTGCCTTTCTCAGCTGCTTGTTACACAGCTCTGCTGGACGCCTGTGGTGTGAGGTTATCACTGAGGTTTGAATTCTTCTCATGATATATACAGATTTTTGGGGCTTGTTTATTGAAAAGAAAGCTATTTATTCAACAATGGATGTTATACAAAATATTTACTTTCTCTCCCAAAACACACAGAGCTGGCTGCATTGTTCTTTTCTTGGTGGCACCACAGCAACTCCCCTCAGTCAGAAACTGTGGAATAAAAACAAACAGGTCAGCTCACATTCAATAGGAATTAGGAAGAACATTTAAACCAGAGCTGAGGTTTCTTGCATTCAGCACACCTTTCACTACCACGGCTCTTGTGCTATGGAGTAAAATATGAACACAGGGTTGGAAAAGCAAGCTTCTGCATTACCTTAGTTAGGATGTCCTTATTTGTCTGAATATATTTAACAATTTGGAGCCAAAGCAAAATTTTATTTTGAATTTGTAAAGAATAATGTGTACATTTGCTCTTACTTATGTGAAGTCTCATGAAAGGTGCTGGCATGGCAACTAGACACTGAATTATGTGTAGATGCAGGGCAAGCAGCAGAAGTGCACCTAGGTGCACCACCTAGCAGTGGTTTGCCTATGAGCCTCCAGCTAGACCCCCTCAATTACTTCTAGAAACTGCACAAGGAGTTACACTCAATATCCAATCTTAATATTTGGCCTCCATGGGAAAAAAAAAAAAAAAAGATGTAAAGAAAGTGATGTAAATAGGCCTCTACAAAAAGCTCTAGAACAACTGGAAAAGGGAATTTCCAGTGTACATGTTTGCAGATCTAGCTAATAAGCCCCTTAGGAAATTATTTAAGTTAATTTTGTAGTTTAAGTTAATTTAAGTAGTTATTCTGGAAAAATTACAGAAAATAATAGAGAACTAACAGCAATAGGTAAGAGCAGCTACTCTGGTAGTGGTGAGCATTGAGTTCTTATATGTAATTTCTGTTCTCAGGAAGAAAAAAATCCAGGCAATAAACACAGAGAAATATTTCAAGGATAATGGAATTTATGCAGAAAGCAATATGGTTTTAAAAATACAAAGCAGCACTGTGAAGTTTGGGCATGACATATGTCAGTTCTTCATACGGGTGATGCCTGAGAGCCCTCAGTCTTCTTTCTCCTCTGCACCCGGCTGGTGTCAGGCATCTTCAGGAATCCCAGTGGTCTGAAGTGCAGAACCTTCCTGTAAAAAAACAATCACTGTCTCTAGCATGTAGTTGTTTTTAATACTTGGCAGAGCACTAATTCTGAAAAATGCTAAACTGTGTTCACAAGCATTTGAGATTGCTTCTTGGTCTGAGGCCAGAAAGTTACCAATGGCCCCTTTTGTGGGACTGTGCAGAGACATTGCGTCTGGAGGAGACAAACAGGCTTTGCCCTCTCTTGTCGCTCAGCTCAAAGCTGAAAGCACCAGTAAGGTCTGGACATGTTACAGGAGTTTTACCAAAACTGTTAAAAATGGTTGGAGGGAGTCTGAAGTACATAAAAGGAATCTAAACGAGAGAGAGCTAGAGAGGAAAAGCACTATTTAAAAAACGTAAGTAGGATGTAATGCACCAGGAAAATATGGGAAATTTTCACATGATGGAAAGATAACATAACCAGTAATAACGGAATAATAATATTTTAGTAGACACTGCTTTATAAGCATAACATCCCCTTCTCCATAGAATACGGCAAGTAGAGAGAGGAGGGTCTGATTTTCCTCTGTTACTTGTTTATTCCAGGACAGTTGTCATCCTCCCTAAATTTTATTTAAAGTTCACAGCAGTCTATGCAGCTAGTGCAGTTTTAGGTTAAGCATATTTTATCCATAATTGCTATATTTGGTTCTCAAGTTATTATTGTAGTTCCTTGGGGTACATTTAAATCCACCTTATTGTAATAGATTATGGAATATAGTGGCTAATGTGTCTAATGTAAAATAAATGACTATAATGATTTATGATCCAGCACTTCAGTTTTATTGAACATAAGGATCATTGTACTAAAATGGATGGTGTATTGCTGGTTTAGCATAAAATACTGAATAACATATTCAACGAAATGAATGGATTGGCCAGTTCATAATATTCTGGCCCTTCAGCTGAGAGGTCTTTAATAAGCAAGAGTGTCATTACACTTGAAAATGTATGTGTAGGTAATCCATTATCCAGAACAATGACAGTGATCGGATGAAGCTCTTATTAAAGAAGGGCTCTCTTTACAGAGAAATACAGAGCACTTCCCTGCCTGCGGGAGGCTGTGCCATGTGTCTGTATGTCTCTGATTTTGTTAAAGTGGCTAAAGCAGTCTTTAGTGTTGTTGAATTTTAAAATTTCAGGTTTGGGGTGGGGTTTATAAGGTGCTTTTAAAGGTGGAAAGCAATGAGAGTAGGCTCTGGTTTGCACAGGCTGATGCTGAGGTGCATGTTTGCTGGTTGTACCTATAAGTTACATTTTTCAGCTTTTCATTTGTTTCTCACTTGAAGGCCAATACAAATTACACCTTTGCAGGCACCTTACTTCTGTTTACATCGAGCTTTGGCAGTATTGTCTCCTACTAAATGTCAGGAAGATTGATGAATGTTACAGAGGGTGATACCACTGGGAGTATTGCTGGGACAGCTTGCCTCAGTGCCACCAGCAATGCTGGCTTTTGGACAATCACAGCCAGCAATGTCCTGACTTAAACCCTTGACTTCCTGGGATTTAGCTACAATTCTTTCACTCTTTGACCTCAAAAAGGAAGAAGTGTTTTATTAGTAGGAGGGAAAATTAATAAGAGTCACAATATAGACAGAATACTTGAAATTTTATCTGTCTATTAAAGCATGTCTTTAAAAATAAGGAAACAAAGCTAAAATTATGAAAAAATACAGAGGATGGAGATGATGTTTTAAAATACTTATTCAAAGGTAACTGTTAGAGAAATATAGATGATTGTGTACTTTATATTCATATTTTCCTACAATCAAAATAGGATATCAGGTTGTAAAAGACTAGCTTCCAGGAGCGTGTTTATAATAATTTATAGTAAAAGTCACATTTTGTTATGTAATGGAGAGAGGAAAAAATAATATGTTTTGGGGATGTTATCCTGGAATAACTCCACATCCATTTTCTTAATAGAGCTCGGATAAAGCTGAAAGACACAAACTATTAACAAAGCATATTTGCATGCATTATACCCATTGTAAAAATGAATAAAGAACTCCTCTTGATATAATTACAGCTTAAACGTTTAAAATAAACATGATCAAAGTACAGTAGTTTTGTTACAGCACTTGCAGACAAGTCATCTCCCCATTTAAACAAGACCTCACCAACATTTTGAGTGGGAAGGAGTTTGTTGCTGTTTTGTCATCTATTACTAGCTTTTCCTGTCAGTGAACACATCTTTTGGCAGGCGTGAAGGGAGCGTTTTAAAACAATTCAAAATTATTTTGGCAAAAACCGAAGCACCTACAGTTGCAAAAACACATCTTCAAATTTTTTATGTATCCAAAAACGTTCAGGCTGGCTTTGACATGTAATTGGATCTTCTTGGTTTATAGCTGAGCCATTTCAAGTTTTCAATATCTTACATCTTAGTGTTTTAAGTAGATCAGTCATACCAGCACGCTCAGAAAATCCTAAACTAGCTGCAGCTGTGCTTCTAATGCAGGCACAAGTTGCACCGATAGCTATGGTGGGCCAATCTGCCTTCTTCTAGTCTTAATTATTCTACATATAGATATATAGTTTTGGTGGTAACAAAGTTAATGATATTACTTTGCTGAAGCCTGCTATCGAAGTTTCCTTGCTGCCTTAGATTTCCAGATGGTAAGGTGTATGTTTTGAACGAGGAAAGTAGCTGGAGAACATGTTGGCTCTTTGTTGACTCCAGGCTCAAGTTTCTTCTCAGCATCATTGCAGTATGATAGCATGTTGCCTGTTTTAGTGGCCTGGGTAGGCTTGAGCAGAGGTGCCTAAAGAGCTCCTAAACTAAGCGTGCTGGAGCAGCATCCCGCTGCTGCTCGTGCGTGGTTGTGCTGCAGCTCACATCCCCAGTGGGGTGGTGAAGAAGCCTCTTGCTCGCCTTGTGACTTGCTGCAGCTGCTGTCACCACCTGGGGACATCTGCAGCGTGGTGACTAGGGCCACATAAGCTGACGCAGGATGATGCCCACAGCTGCTGCCATGCTGGCTCTGCCCCTACCGATTCCTGGGAGGTGAGTGAGGTGGCCCTGCTGGGGTGTGGCTGTTGAGGGAGAGTAGGGCCCCAGCTCACCACATTTCCCCCTTTTCCCCCATCCCACAGTGAGAGTGCAGAGGTGTTTTATCACCTATCCCTGCATGCAACCCCCCTGCCCATCGCCAGGACCCATCACAGAGAAGAATAACTCAGTCTCTGAAGCCGAATTATGACTCTCCCTGTTTCTGAAAGCCCTTTGAGTCTTTCCTTTGCCATGGACATCTGGTTTTCACATCACAGTTACTTCAGCCCATAAGCTTCCACAAGAATTTTAAATAAAATATCACTACTAACCAGATCCGTGGGGGAAAGCAGTGGTTTTGCTCACAAATAGGCACATTGTTGAGACTGGAGAAAAAGGGGGTTCTTTCATTCACACTGGGTTACATCACTGAGCGCCAGCCAAATGGTGGAAAATAGCAAGGGCTGTTATAGGAACAAGTTTATGCGCTGCAAATGCAGGAAACATCATTGCTAATGGGGCACATCTGATGTGTATTCAGGCCTTGGCTGTAGCATTTCAGGAGTAGGAGATGGGCCAAGTGATGGCCTGGGAGCTGTGGGCATCACATCGCAGGAAGGTGGTGGTGGCCCTCAGGCATGGCAGGGAGGTCTTGTGGGTTTGAAAGAGGCTTTCCTGCACCTCTGCAAAGGCATATGTGAATGTCTGGATTTATCTCACCCAGTTTTAGACATCCCTAAAACTTATCCACTAACTCATTACTGTAAGCCCCCTCGACAGACAGTGAACAAGCACTTCCAGAGTGACTGTCTAGACAGGATGATACTGAGGTATGCTTATAAATACCTACTAAATGTAGAAAGAGCCTTGATTGACTAACTGAGAACTAGACATCTAACTTCTAGATGCTGAAATTAAGCCAGATACTGTCTCCTCTTTTAGCTCTCCTTGTGCTTCTTTGTGTGTATCTTACAAGTCTCGGTAAGTGTGTGCGGAATAAATTAAAAGGTCTGTAACTGCCTCTGTACATATTTATGATTTTAAAATAGTAACAAGGTCTTGCTGTAGAAAAATTTTGTAAAATCCCTGTTTAGTGATGATCAGTGACAGCCCAAGCACAAATGTCTCCAGATACATATATATGCATGTCTATCTATCTATAAAAAAACCCATGTCTTTATATTTTTGTAAGAAATTTTTCCTGTTAGCATGATTTGCTGAATGCATTCTACATTTATTCTTCTGAATGAGTACAATATAAAAAAAAGACATAAAGAAATAAAACAGACATTTTGTGATGCAGGAGAAACTTTAGCACCCCAAGGTTTGTCAAAGGATGAGGAATATTCTCCTCTATCTGAGCATGGATACAGTACTTAGATGTAGGATTTCTCATAACAGAAAGACTTTTATACTGTATAGAATCAGTGTAAAAAATGAAAATAAATTTAGTGACTTATTGTTTGCATTAAACATGAGATCATTTCTGTAGTGTGTACATCCAGCCTTTTTGAAATTGAGTGAGATTTATTCACGGATTTCCATGGTGTTTTACAGAAACTTTTTGTTACAAAACATGCATTTGACTGTGTCTGATGATATAGAATGTTCCTGCCAAGTGCTCCAATTTTCTTCACATACTTGCATGGTTTGTGTGTGTATGTGCAATGGTATGTGTGAGTTATGCGCTCTTTATTATTTAAAACCATGTGTGTATATATACACACACGCGCGTGTCCACACCTATCTGTGTGTGCACAGCATATAGAAAGGTGAGGATTATTGTTTTATTTCCAGTTTCCAGGTTGGTTTTGTTCCTCTCAAGGAACCATCTCTTTTTTGCGACATGAAATATTGTCACTGAGTGGGGACTGCACTGGCCACGTGCTGCCGAGAACTACCATACCTCTCTAATTTCTGTGGGAAGGGGTCACAGCTCTTCTGGTACCTTGTCCTGGTAGTGCTCCTGCTCCAGCACGTGTCGGCCACAGAGGGACAGAGTGACAGGGAGCGTTGTTGGTCTGAGCTCAGCTTGCCCACCCTGCTTTCTGCTATCAGTAAAGGCACTCGCTGGTACTTTAATTATTTAAATGACAATTTCACAATATCAACTGGCCTCTGTAAAGTTGCACACAGCAATTTCCCAGACTCTCCCACTCAGTTATTGTTGCACTTTCTGCCTTTGCATTTGCAGAGGTTTCTTTTAGAACAGTGCATTTCCCACCATGCTCAGACCAGGCAAGTAAAACCTGCATAATGCAGCATGCATGGTTAAAAATCCCTCACAGATTCAGAGGGCAAAGGAGAGCTTCATCTCTCCATAGTTCCTTTCTCTTCTATGTGGCCTTATTTGAGGTTGGTAGGATATTCGACTTGGTTTACAAATAGAAAGCCCAGCCGGGCCTTTTCCTGGCTGTGGAGCCCAGTTTGTAGATGGAGTTAAACAGTTTCACATTCCTGAAGAGAACAAGAATGTTTTCACAGTGGAATTTGCTCTGTGTGAATTACAGGAGTTTATTTTTTCAGGATGAACTCCTTGGACGGGTTTTTTTTTGTTTGCTTGTTTTTTTAAAGAGGAGATGATATGCTATGAAAATATCTACTGCAGTAACTAACGGTGTTGTTATTAAGGCTTGATTGGGCAAATTTGGGTTAGAAAGTCCATGTGCTATTGAGGAGGGACAGGAAGAAGCATGTTGCAGTATTTTCTCCTTGGTTCTGTGTGCAGAGTAAGCTGTGCTAAGTTCACACAGTTGTGCTGTGCATTGGTTGCTGCCAGGTATTTCCTGGGGAGCGGGACACGATGATGCTGCATGGGGCACATCTCTGACCAAATATGCCTGTTACTGAGGCTCTGCCAGTGAAGAGATTCTGTGTCACTGAGGTTCTTGAAATGCTTTTTCCAAGCAGGGTTTACTTTGGTTTTAGAAATAGGACATGAAGCTAAATATTAATTTTGTTGGCTTTCTGGCAAGAAGGCAGAGGAAACAGAGGGAGTTACAGCATGCAACATTAGCTGGATGTCACGTGACTATGTGTGGAGGGAATTTTTATTATCTTTTAATTTGAGCTCTAAGGGTAGGATTGAGTTATGTCCTTAGACAAGTTCTCTAGGCTCCCTGTGGGTCTCAGTGGGAGGTTTGTGTGCTCACCCATAGGCAGAAATCACTTGCAGCTTTGGAGTTTCCACACACAGACATGCTGCTGTGAGGGCCTTCACTGGAGCTGTGGGGACTGGCCTTATCTCACAGCATCTTTCGCAGAGGAATTAATCAGCCTCATCTTTACCACAGGGTACACACAGATGGATGCTAAAAAGCAGCCAATAGGAAATAACTTTTTGTCCCAGTTAAAAGGTTCACATAGCCGTGCTGAAGTTCTGTTTGGGTTGACACATCCTCAGAGATGGTATTAATCTGATATATGCCACTGATGTCTTGGGGATGAGTGGTCACTCAGAAAGACCTCAATTCCCTTGGTCTAGGAAGCTGGAAACTTGTTAGCGGCACCAGCTCTGTTTCAGGTGCCTTGGATCACCCACAGGAGGACTTTCTCCTTTCAGATGTGGTTGCCAGACAACTGGGAGATAAGATAAGGACAGGACAAAGAAACAGCAGCAGCACATGGGAGCCGGGGACTACTCTGAACTTGTGTGAGAAATGGTGTGCTGTCCTCTGCCAGAGATGGCAAAGGTGACAACAACAGCTCTGGGCCACAGAACCAGTTTTTGAGCTAATCTAGTCAACACAGGCACTTTGTGGATGTTCCATCTCCTTTTCTGCTCAGGGAAAAGTTCAGGAGAGCTGTCTTGACCTTCCTCTGAAAGGGGAAAAATATTTGAAGGAAATAAGCTTAAATGAACTTGAAAAGGAATTCAGGAAGTCCTTCTTTAGGGATTTGTGATCACATGTGGCATTATCCCATGTATTTCACTGCTGTGCTGCAGTGAAGGACTTCCTATGCTGTCTTTTTAACCAGACCAATATACTGCTTACATTGACAGAAAAAGTGAGATATATTCTGCATCATCATCTCTTTCACGTTAAACCTAATATGTATTTCAAGGCAGTGGCAGAAAAAGTGGAATTGTAAGCTACCCCCTCTGTCTTTTTTAGCTTTTTATATCCAGAATGTGACATGGCCTATCCTAGAAACACAAAAATAAAATTAATGAATTGCATAGGTTGTGTGAGACAAGCTTTGATCTACAGAGGTAACATAATATGAACATTGGATTTTGCTGTATTAGACATTAAAACACAGTCCTAATCAGAAACCTTAATCAAAAAGCTTATGGTGAATATTAGCTTCTGTTACAGAGTAGCAAATGCTTTACCTTTCATCATAGAATCAAATGATCCATAGAAGCTATTTCTTATATGCTGTATTTTCACTAGGTTAGGTTATTTTATATGCATAACTTGATAACAGCCTGTTTTGTAAATGCACTGTCTAGAGGTAGTGATTTTTTTTTTTTTAAGCAAAACCAAGCAGTGGGCTCAGCACTTCCCACACATTAAAACTGGAACAATTGAAATTTTATGCAGTAGAGGACTGGAAGCGTGTTGTGCAACAGGAGAACGAGTGTCAGCTCGAAGAAGACATGGAGAGGGGAGGCTGAAAGGGCCCTGTGTGTTTAGTCTAGCAGAGTGCTGGCTGGGCAGTGACACAGTGAGTACCCCAGAGGGGAAGGCTGCTACAGGGAAAGGTGATGAGTTGCACCTAGAGGACAGTGTGTGCACAAGAGTAATCTGGGAATGCACAGGTCTGAAAATGAATGCAGTTTGTAGAGGAAAGGAGGCTTTGCTGGCCAGCAGAGGAGGGAGGTTCCAGCGCAGCCTCCCAAAATCATCTGCAGGGACATAAGGTGATGTCCCTTGTGTTTTGTGAGTGGACTTCAATAATACAGTTTTGTGGAAAGATGCTGATTGGAGTCTGTAATCTGGCATGTCCTTTACCTTTCTACAAGTCCACGAGTCCTTTGAAGATTCACTTGATTATGCCACATGCAAACGTGTAAGTTTTTTTCGCTTAAGACTTAAAGTTCACTGAAAGAAGCAAACTCATTGATATGTACTATTTTTGAGGAATATGCTAGTCTTTCCTCCACAAATAGGAGGAGGAGAAGGCACAGATGGTGGGGGGAGGTGCCTTCTGCTCATTGCCACTAACAAGGCAGCGTAGGTGAGGGCTTCTGTGTGTTATATCCATGTTTATGTGCCAGTGATGGACATTTCCTGTTGCTGCCACATTTCTTCTGGGAGACTGCGCCCCTTCATGGCTTGGGATTGGTCTGTTCTTTGGTGGGTTACACACAACACAGAAGCATTCATAAGGCTGGAAAGACTGAAGGATTCTCCTAACCATTTGTGTAGCACAAATGCCGTTCATGAAGGTATGACTGGTCCACCACAACATGCCTGGGTTTTCCAGAGACATGTAGATACATCCAGGCACACTCATTAATATCTTTCTCTTCATGTTTCCATGTGATTTTTCTGAACTGAACTGAATGGCCTGAATTATGGCACTCATTACCTAAAGGTTAATGTTAGTACTGTGATGATGGAAGTATTTTGTTTTTTCCCTTCTGTACCACAGACTGTTCAGGGAAAGAGAAAAAAACACTCAGGCCTTATTAAATCACTCATGGACCTGGTGTTAGCATGTCTCACCCCTGTGTATTGTAATGTTCCCAGGGCTGTAGTAGAAGAAGCACCATAAGTAACATCAAATGATCTGCCTCAAATTGCAAATGTGGGGATGCATGCAAGAGTAAAGAAGCATTTTGACAGATGTGGTAGCACTAGAGGTTCTCAGTTTTTAGGGATAAAAATCTCACTTTAAAAAATAAAAGGTATGCTCAGTCATTTTGGTTAGGGAACCAGGCCACTCATACAAATAGAAATATGGTCCTTGTTTTTACTACAAGAAACTGTCCAAGGATCCTTCGGTGATGCTATATGGTGTTACTGTTCAGGCTATGCAGTGAATCCTGGGTTTGATGCATGTTTCTGTCATCAGAAAGTTCTGCAGAACATTTGGCTGTGTCACCATGGGCTTAGAAGTGTCTCTGTTCCCTTGACTGGACAAATAACACTGAGTTTTTGGGGTCAACTGAGGCTACATCATACAGACATAAGGTGGATATCTAGAGATGGGCTACAAAGAGCTCAGGCAGAATGAAAGGAGGTGTGAAATTCTGCAGAACTGAAAGGATACAACATGCCAGGTACCACTGCACTTACAGGGCAGTGTTTTCTGTTGGGGGCGGCTTTTACTGTATATGGGATCAGAATACAGGAATTAGGGACCATTGTTTTGATTGATTTCAATTGCATATGCAATTTGATTGACCATTGTTTTGATTGTTTTGATTTTGATTGATTTCAATTGCATATGCCACAAATACTGGATTAAAAAATCAGACTGTGGTATTTCTACCTAAATGTTTCATGAGTTCTAGTTATTTGCATCATTTCATAAAAAGCAGGGGAAATAAAGAGGTTCTCAAATGCACAGTAATTCTGAAGTTATCTGAATGGTATAAAAATAATAAGCAAAGACCTGTGGGGGTAAAACACTAACCATATTTGTTCTCAGCCATATCTGCAGAGAATGTATGGCAATTTTCAAAGCAGGCTGACAGCTACCAACATTTTTCTTCAAAAGGGCAGAATTTGACTTTTACCCTTTACAAGAGCATTGAGTCGCCTGTCTGAGGAATCTTCATTTTGCCTGCAATCAGAAGGGGCACTGTGTAGACTAATGTTGATGTCATTTCTCAGCTGAAGCCGGTTCTGTCTAAAATATCAGGGCCCAGACAACCTTATAGCAGCAGAGCAAATGAAAATACTTAGTTCTGTTTATAACTTCTCAACCGTATTCACACTTTGGATGCCAGTTTTTACAAATAATTTCTAGATACTGCAAGAAAAACATTCTCTGTAAAGGTCAAACACTGGACGAAGCCTGTTTGGCATCATATGCGTGATTCCATACGTTCACATGTACGGTGACCCAAATTTAACCTTGGCCAAAGATAGTGAAGCACTGTCAGAGTCAGTACTTGCACAAGGATTGCCTTTGACATGGTATTTCCTAGATCATTGCAACCTGTGGGAGCTGCTAATTATCTGTGGATAACCAGAAAGGTAATACCTGTAATTTCCTTATCACCCCAGGCTGTCTACTCACAGTTGCAGTGTGTTAGTATGGGATGCCAGTATTGTGCAATGTGGGTAAAATCTACAGTGACAAATGACTTATGAGCCATTTTCAAGGTGACATTTTGATCAGGGAGCTTGTGCCAAGTGTTTTCTATTAAGCATTTCATTTCACTGCATGGTTAATCAGCAAAAGATTCCTCCAAAAATCCATTATGTCATATGTCATATGTAATATGTCAGGACCATTTCTCCTTGCTCAAAATGAAGGAGGGACAACAAATTCCTGAAAAATAGCAAGTCTTTTTTCTGCTCAAAAGTAAAAAAAAGGCCAAATAAACATGTAGCTTTGCTTCTGACCTTGTTTAAAAGCTATCTAGATGAGAAACCAAAAATGTAAAGGGTTACACAGCTTGATATGTTATTCATTATGCAAATGCTTTCAAAAGCAATGCTAGCCTGTGTAGCGTTGATATTTGATAAAATCAGTACTAACTATGTGTGTCTTTTGAAGTTGTAGTAAGTCTGGGTCATTTTATATGACTGCAAAGACCTCTTGAAATATAGATCAAATCCCCAGCATGTTTTCCTTTCTTAGCAAACCCTTTTCTACATCTAGAAGGCTCAAGTACTAAGACGACCCTCAAGCTTGAATCAGAATTGGTCTGTCTTTCTGTCTTTCCTTTCTGTGAACAAGAAATGAATTTTATATACACTTACCAACAATATGCTTCTCTTTTAAGTCAGGGTCAGCATAGATTCAGTTTTAAATATGCTTGAACCTTGTTCTTGACTAGTTGATTCTGACAGGACTACACATGTATCTTGTTTACTTAAGGCAGGAGGTAGTCTGAAACTTGGTTTCCTCTTACTGACCATCACAGTAAGATGTCTAAATGGTTTCCAACTTGCCAGCTTTTAGCTCAGCCTGAACTCCTTTGAAACCTTCAAGGACTGTACAATCCATAGATTCATTTACAGTCCTCATTTCTGTTTTGAGTGCCAGTAACAAACGGTAACAAACAGCTGGGCAGACTGGCAAAACACTCTTGTGAGGGCACACAAAATACTCTGATTCACCTCAGCCATCCTGCTGTGTGATAACTGCCCCAAAAATGCAAAAAGAATCTATGTCTCTTCTGCTTCAGAAAATCTCAGATACTTAGCAGTTTTTTGGGACTATCAATTAGGGAGTACCAAAGTGGGAATAATTTTTTCATGTCTTTCCATGTGCAAAGTAAAGAAATAGGAACTTTACTCCTGAAACAATCTTATCTTGTCTATAAGTCTTCCTATAAAGGCTCTGGTGAGGTTCAGGCATATATTAGGAAAACAGCCTGATAGTTTCCATGTGCCAGTCACAAAGACCTGCTAATAGACTGTGGCACACTCTTCTGGTTTAAACACTTCCAGCAACTATTTGCATTGGTGCTGGTCTTGAGAAGAGACCTGGACAGAACCAGATGCTTCCCAGTAATGGTCCAACTTCGCTGCTGAAAGTGCATTATGCTTTAAGCGTATTGCTGGAGGTTGTCTGCTCTCATTTATATTCTTCATGTATCACCTTTTCCCTATTGTCTCCTGACAGTCATTGCCTCTGAGACCTGTTCATGATGCAACTGAGAAACCCTTGAACTTCTACAGAGTTTAATTTTCACTCCCAAGCTTTGTCAGGTTGTCTGAGCAATACAGGAGCCACCCACAGTGGATGCCACTGTGGTCCTTCTTCCAGTGATGAAGACATTCACATACTGCAGGAAACAAGTGTCTACCATAAACACTTCCCGTATCCACCCAGTTCTTCACTTGGACAACTGAAAGTGGAAAAATCAAGAATTATGCAAATCCTTTTTACAAAGAGTATGATGTTAAAGATTTCTTTTGATTCTCTTTGAACTATGAATTATTTTCAGCATAAGAACCACCAGAAAATGATTTGAAACAGTTTTACAATTCTCTTTCAAAACTAGGCTTGATGGGGCTCTGGTCTAGTGGAAGGTTCCCTGCCCATGACAGAAGGGTTGGAACTAGACAGTCTTTACGATCCCTTCCAACCCAAACCATTCTATACCATGTGAACTCCATGAGACTTGATTCTGTAGGGAGGAGCTATCACAGAATTCCTTACATTCTCTTGTGGGATGAGGTTTATTTTGACATCAAACCAAATGGATGGACAATCCCCCTGGTCAGTGTATCCTCCTATATTATAACTCCTCTATTATAGCCCTTTTCTTGAACCCTTGTCAGAAATTTCTTGAAGTGAAGACTTTGGTGGTCAGACTCAGTCTGTAGTGAAGCTTCTGCTTCTCAGTGTTTATCCATTCTGAAGAGGCTTGACTAGTGCATGGTATCTCTGCTGCAGGGCATGGAACTACTTTTCTGAGTATCCTGCCTCCCTCTGAAACCACTTTCTGCGCTATTACCTGAAACTAGCCTGTAACACAGTCCCTATGCCTCTGCTTTCTGAGGACATAGACCCTATCAAGAGTATCCTCAGCTAGAAATTCACAGTCAGACGTTGCTCCCCTTGCTTTGCAGTTGGAGAGGACAGCATTGCTGTTTTAAGGTTTCCAGTAATGAAGAATAAAGGCCAGGGGTAGAAGTCACAGAGGCTAGTTGGCCTAGGACATCTGGAAAAGTAGAAACGGGTGAAAAACTTAAAAAGCCCATTACAAACTTGTGTAACTTATTATTTCTGTATTAGCAGGAAAAAGCAGACTGACCTGGTGTATTTGTGTAAGTTGTATTGTCCTGACTGGCTTTAAGCTGGGAGGATCAGGAGTGAAACTGCACCACAGCAGAGACAGATACCTAGGGAAAGGACTGCTCTTATTAAGAAAATCTTTGTTGCAGTTGTGCTTATTTGAGAGGCTTTGTCCACTGTCTTTGTGGAGCTAGTTTGAAGTGATTTAGAGGGCAGGCTGGTAGAACCCAAACTAACATCACAGCTGCTATAAGAAACATTATACAAACCCTTAAGATTCATAGAAATAGTGTCTAGATTTTTACTGGAGAAAATAAAAGTATCAGTTAAAAGCCAGATAAGAGATGGGGAGGAGGACAATGGTCAGCAGGGATGAAATTCAGTGAGACTTTTTTGTTCTCTTGAGACTATTTTTTACCTACCAGCGAAAGTGCCTACAGCACTTTTCTCCTCTTTTTTTTTTGTCCTCTTATTGTGCAAATTACCCTAAATGATGCATTCATACTCTAATCATTTGTTTCTTCCTCATAAATGAAGGCACATTTATGTTTTCATGCTTTAATAAAGCTGTTACTGTAATTTTTTTGCAACCCCCCTTGCTTAAGGTACCTTAATTGATGCAGGTGATAATACTGTCTGAGCCTGGCAGGGCGAATCGGAAATCTTACCACAGTCTGTGAAAGTAAGTAGCAATTCACCTCCCTCCCTACTGGGCAGTAAGTAGGAAAACATACACTCACATACACCAAAATGTTCTTTCCTTAATATCCTTGTCTCTGGTCCCAAGGATAAGATTTGTTTGTTTCCAGATATGTTCCTGTGCTACTCATAAAAACACTGTCAGAGCAGTATTTGTATGATACATTTGACAGGAACAAATACTGCGCATACTTGATCCCTTTAATCTGTTCAAGAGGCTGACTTGGGAAGTGCTGTGCCCTCAAAAGCCCTGGTCGCTTTAGGAGATGCCAGAGAAAAAAAACAAAAAACAACAAACACATTGGCAGTATGGGCAGCTGTGTTTGAAGGTTAGGGGTGCCATTTCAACAAGAGGAATAAGAGACAGGTTTCTCTAAGAAGGAAAAGTGAGTGGTTGTTGAGAAGGTAAAATAAAAGAAAACAGGAATTGAGGAGCTGCTCTGTGTATATGATGATGGATTATTACTGCTTTTTCTGGCTATGAGCAAGACTTTTCCCAAGTGTGGGGGAGAGTGGGCAGTGAGCAATTTGACAGGGCAGTAAGATCACTTAACAGTAGAGAAGAGATTCTCAGTTAGCTTTGCCAGACAAGGATGAAATAAGTAGTATGGCTAGGCACAAACCTCTTTTTACTAGATCAAACATCAGTGAGCTATTCTTTTATTATTTGTAAGTCAACATAAAAGTGTGAGGATACTTACTGAATTGGCCAATGGTTCTCACAAAATAGTATGGGCTGAAGAACATGAGGACAAGACTCTAGGTATGAAGAGAACAGATGGATGTATCAGTGCTCATGTCCTTCCTTAGGGGAAAATATGATGTCCTCATTAAGTTATTGCTATCTATATTTCTTAATTACCATGTACTCATTATATAGGCTGTTATTACTGACCATTTATACAAGAATATATTTGAAGCAGTATTAATCTTTCAGACATGTACATTTTGAATTCAGTAAGCTAGTTTTGATTTCTTTTAGTAATTATTTTTAAATTGTACTCAGATTGTTGAAAACATCCTCTGTGATTCATGTGATTATTTTTTTATTCCATCATGTTTTTTTTCTTTCTTTTGGAACGCTAATGCTGGTATTAGTGTTTTTGCTAGCAATTGTTGGTTCTTTCCCACATGTCTGGAACTGATTTTGTTCTCTAGGTTTTTAATGGAGCTGGAGTGAATGAAGCTCTTTGTTTAGCTTTCTTTCTGTGCCTCAATATCATTAGGTGTCTGAAAAATGTAGAGCTTCTGTGGCACTTCACAAACATTAACACTGACCATGCCCGGCTTTGCAGGAATTTTAATGTTGGCTTTTGCCTTCACCTGGCACATAACTCAGGCTCGATCCAGCTGTGTTTCAGAACCACTGGGTATCTAATAGAACCATGTAGCCCTTGTGCATTTGCCTGTGTAATCAGCACCCTCAGTAACATCACCACTCACGATTTTGGTGTCTGCTCCGTGTCTGCTGCTCTCCTAGTGCTGCTTTCCCAATAGCTTTGTCTCAGTGAGCAAGACTCAGTCCTCCTCTCTGCCTTTCCATTATTCCACCCTGCAGTGTACCTCTTGGATGACACAGTTTCTAAAAAGCACATTTAAAAATAGTAGTGTATTAATAAATCTGTTTTATTAGGGGAAACACATTCAATCATGTAGAATTTGAAGGCTCACTGCTTGCCAAGTAACTGCTGTGCTCAATTCCTTGGCACCAAAACACTAAGATGAAGGCTGCCTTCTGCAGGTTGCTGGATGGTGTGCTGGGAGGGGCTGGTGTTACTGGTTGTGTAGCATTTTCTGTGGCAGTCATTGAATTCTGGACCTTTTTCGGTGATGTGTGCTGATGTGCCTCTTCCCTCATCATTCTTCTCTTCCATCTCTTCTCCTATCCTAGTTTCCACTGCCCTCCCCCCCCTTCCTTATGCTTCTCCACTATGTGATCCTTTTACCTGTTTGAGCCTTGCCTGTTCTTTCCTGCTGCACTGCCTTCGGTAGCCTTATTTTTCCAGGGCCTCTTGCCTCCCAGTGACAGCTCCACTGGCACAGGTGGTTGGGTCTGTCCACCATCTCTTGGTTGCATTTGGCAAGTGCCAGAAAAATTCCTTCTATTTCCATAGTAACAGTTAGAATTACAGAGGACAAGCAGTGCCTTGTAATGCTCTAGTTCTTCCTGGTCCTGTTGGGACTGCAACTGCGTGAGAGCTTGTGGTCTGAATGGTTGTCTCGCTGAAATAAACCCCTTTTGAAACCTTGCTGATGGCATCCCAAGGGCTGTGGGCATATGAGTCCTGTCATGAGATGGCTGTTAGGGCACTTGTCTGTCCTTACAGCCACAGCTGTTCTGGATTTCTCTGGAGTGCTGAGAAGGGTGTGGTGGTGATTGTCCTCCGCCTTGGCTGGAGGAGGCAGTGTGTTTCTTCTGCCACTTTCTTTTCTCTAGTCATGCTTTTCTGCAAATACTCTTCTGAACATTTATCAACAGCATTAAAATTAATCAAATTTTCTGAATTGGTTCATTTACCTATGGCTGAGTGACAGTCTACATTCTGGATTTGGTGTTAGTGAAGGTTCTTGCTCATTCCCATTACATTGGTGGAAGTGGTGTGCTTGTGTTTGGAATTTTTTTGGCTTCTTCATGTTATTTTAATTTGATTTAGATATTATGATTGAAAGCTAATTTTTACTTCAGATCTTTTGCTTTGACCAGGTTATTCTGTCCAGTTAAGTCATGAGTTTCATATTTTAGAGTATTGTTTGAAGACTGTTTTGGGTCATTTCCTCTCCTTACTGTGCTGGTCTTTCTCCATGTTGCCGTGTCCCACCATGGGAGGGTTCCTGGGAAGATCTCACAATGCTCTGACTCCAACCACCCCATCCTGGCTGTATCCTGCAGATATTCAGTGCTCATGGCAAAGCCGTGATCATGCCCTTAGGAATGGTCAGTGGTATCCATGAGGCCATAGGGAATGCTTTCTTTCCTTCTGCAATCATGAACTCTTCTGGATGGTCCTGCTGCTCTGATACTGTGCCTCCGCTGCAGAACCCTTGCTGTGGTTGCCTGACATTAGCCTTTGTGCTTCGCTGTGCTTCATTTCTTCACTTTCTTCTATGTGTGTATATTCTAGAGTTTTCTTAATGGACTTTTTCCCCACAAACACTTGAGAAGACTGGCGGCTGAAGGGCTGTTTGGACTTTTTGAGTAATGTTGTTATGAGCTTGGCTATACTCTCCCATACTAAAAACTGCTGTCCACTGTGTTTAAAGGCTTGGGGCTGCTGGGGAAAATCTGATTTATTAATGGCCTCTTTTCAACTTCCTCCTCATCTTAAGAAGATATAAGCAGGTAATTAGCTAGTTTCCAAGAAAATAGTGAAAATAAACCTTAGAATTCCTTCTTGTAAAAAGATTTATCTAACAGTTTTATTCTGACATGTGTGTTTTATGTTTTAATCATCTGTCTGTGGCTGTGATACAGGCCAGGTCTCTTCATCTTCTCGTGTTAGATTTTAAAGGACTATTACTACTTGGTTTTGTGTTTTGTTGCTACATGTGAGCATTTATGTTGGCTTTCTGGTAGATGCTTAATTGGATTGTAACTGATTTTACACTAAAGACTGATGTCCCATTTTCTTTTAGTCCTATCTGGATTGCTCTGGTTTCTGGAAGGAATCAATATTCAGAAATGTATTGAACTCTTTTACTGTGGCTTTCCTTCAGGGACGTTACTTACATTTGATTATCAGTTGCCCAGGGTGATGGAGGTGTTCAGGTACCTTGAGTAATGGCTCTGTTCCTATTACAGTTGCTGTTTGGAACTGGAGTTCTGGTATCTGCAGATATTTCCACCTGAATGCTGATACAAAGGAAAAAGGCTAGCAGCTGTTGTCAGGGCTCTTCCAAGTGCCTTTCATTCCCTTTCATCCTTCCTGATCATTTCCTTTGATGGTAATTCTCTTTTTCCAGTTCCCAAAGCTCATAATCTCAAAGTCCTTTTTCAGTCTGAGCCTTCTTCAGAAGCTCGTGTTAATCAGATTATTTGTGAAATAGCCTTAGTATCACCCCAGTAATCTTTATAGGTATTGAATGACCTGTACCCTTTGTCAGGAACTTACACTAGGTACACAACTCTCTTGAATTATCCTCAGTTACCTGCAGGCAGTTGTACTTCTGCTTCACTCAAGCATTTTCTGTTTGTACAGATCTCATTTGTCTTTCAGATCATCAGAGTCTCTAAGCATCTTTCTTCTCTGCTGAAACAGACACAATAATGTTTGAAGAAAAAGATTGATGTCTGTAACTCATCACTTGCCACTTTTATTCACTGTTAGAGCAAGAATATGAATTGACCAAAAAGAAAAATCTCTTTCTTAAAACCAGAACCTGGAAAGACTTTTGTTTGAGGTGGTGAAGATTTATATTTACAATTAGACTCCCCAGGGAAGGCCAGAGGGATTTACTGTAAATATCAGGGTTTGCATCCAGAACTGACAAACCAGCTTCCTTTTGATAGATGGATTCATTATCACTTTCTAATTACAAGCAGATTTCCATGTGTGTTCACCATGTTATAAATGAAACCTGTCCATTGTTATACAGTGATGGCCTCTGGGTCAACCGTAAGGGATCTATAGCTCCTCTTCTGTCATATGACCAAATTAATCAGATGTATTTTTAACAGATAACCTTTACAAAAGTGACTGATTAATCAGTTGGTAATGCGGACTGCTATCAAGTTCATCATCTCCAAATAAAGGAAGGAACTCAGCAAGACTACAGTATGTCAAATGCATCATTCTCAGTGTGTTAAAATACTTTCAGGTCCAGATGCTACTTTTCTAAAAGGATCTAAAAGAAATCTGCTACATCAAACATAGATATTTTCCTGCATCTGTGGGTCAGATTCTGTGCTTAGATGAAGGCTTTCTGGTTATGCAGGCTTGCTGTCAAATTGAAGCCCCATGCCTGTACATGCAAGGACAGAATTTGATCACTACAAAGTAATATAATTTCTACCAAATTCTGTCATTTGATTATTTTAGAACCCTGGTTTTTAAGAGGGTATTGAAAGCTGTATGTATCAGTGAAACACAATCAGTCTTCTTCTAATCCTATATCCAGTGATAGATTTAAGAGTGATTTTCTATGTTCCAGTCACTTCTTTTGAAGATAAAACAGCCTGTCTTTTAATTTCATATTGAAGAATATGCTTGACATCTCTTAAACTGAGATTAGGTTAGCGAAGGCATACCCTCGCTTATGCTGCAAAATGAAACAAGTTCCTAATTGTCCAAAGATTAATCCTTGGCAGTCATCCAGGGCAATATTTGCTGTAGCAACTCGGTATCCATCACAGTTACGGACCAAAGGTCTTGTCATATATGTATTCCTCGCAGCAGTGCCGTAGCAGGGCAGCACAGCCTCACTACCCTGGGCTGTTAGTCCCAGGGAAACTCTATCCATTCCTCAATTAGTGCCCTCATGGGGGTCACAGTCTTTGATGACTGAGCTATTTCTAAAGACTGAAATATAAAGCTTAGTAATACAAGGGGGGAAAAAAAATTGGTGTGGGTATTGCTTCTTGTGCATTGCAGTGTTCCATGTTAGAGGTTCTTGCATTTACTAGAAGTTTGCTCCATCAATACTAATAACAATAATATTAGTGAAATGTGAGGCTTGTTTTACTGTGAATATCACCGTCACTTGCAGTTGATACTGCTTAAATGGGATAATTTTTAATTTTATTTTTATTTAACTCACTTGGTATTGAATTGCCAAGCTGCCATAGCAGCATCTTCATCTGCCAGGATGGCCAGTCCTGATTTTGAATACTGTCTTTTTCCTTTGGAAATTCATGGGAAGAGCAGAAAGAGGGACAAGACTTTGTTGTCCTGCAAGTATAACAGAAGGACAGGTCAGTATTAGAAATGCCTCATATAAATTACCAAAGGTAGCAGCCCTAAGTCTTCTCTTAATGTAGCTAAAATCCACACAAAACCACAGAACACTGCCTCCATATCCTTCTTTCTGTGTGAGCCACTTCTGCTGTGTTTTGGGTGATTGCTTCACTGTAGCTTTAGAAAATTCTTCAAAGGAGGTTTTATCTCCCTTATTCATCACAGAAATGATGATTCAGAAAATGGTCTAATTTGGTTTGGTGTTCGTCATTGCTGTGTACCCTTTCACTTTTCATTCTGATAGCTGTCGGAAACTGCCTGCATATTTGCATGGCAGGAGGAAAAATAGAAAAAATTCAATCTGCTGTACATTGAAAATTTGGGGCAGGGAATGGGGGAGGTATTTGAAAATGGGGTGCAGCTTAATTTCCTTTGACTCCCATTTTGCACTGCTGAACTTAACAGGACGGCAGGATGCGGTAGGATCAGGACTTGATCCCTCACTGATGAGTCTCTGCCCATTTAGTGCTTTATAGGCCCAAGGGAAAGGGACAAATTGATGGAGTGTTCTGGCATGCTGCAGTCTATATTTGGATCCCTGATTTAAAGCTGACAGATGTATAAAATCCTGTGTAGCCAGAAAACTCCCAAGTGAGGACACAGCTGCATATATCGATGAATCAAAGTTAGTCTTGTTAAGGCTGGCATTAATTTATATGGGGCAAGTTCCCTCCAGATCTGGTCGTGTAATATCATCACTGAGAGTAGTTTGGGCTTGTTCCACCCTGCAAGCCCTGTACTTTTTGGATATGAATGGAGAAGGCTTGTAAATCCAAAGCGCTGCTCTTCTCAGTTGCTGGGTGAATGCCATCATACCCTCATTTAGATGTGGCAGCTGTTGTCAGTTACTTAATCTCATAAATAAAATAAAGCCAAATTTCCACAAACTGAATCCGCCTCTATCACATGGCCTCCTGCAATGCCTTAAATGAAGTGCATATTTTTGTTTCTCAGGAATCTCCCTTTATAACCCACTATACTGCTTGATTATTTCCTCTATGTTGTACAGGAAATGGTAAGTGATTAATAACCTGCTTCAGTTTTACTTTCCCCTCTTGCTGCAGCCTTGTGAAATAATGTGACCCACAGATGTCTGAGCAAAACAATCCATTGCTTTAGTGACAGATGCTGTTGGGGCTTGCTCAGTGAAAGTGAGCTACCACAGGCAGAGACGCTCAGGTATTCCTGCTACTTTGATCATCTCTTTTTTTCTTTTGCATAAATTTTGAGCGTGCCGAAAACTCCCAACAAAGCATGACATAACCCACTCTGGAAAACAGCCTGGGGTGAGTACTAGTCCCAGAGGCCCAGGAGGGAGCTAGGAAGCAGGTTTGCTGAAGAAAGGCAGATTTGGCACTAAAAATTGGCATTCACTAGCTGTAGAAATGTTGGGAGGGATGTGATGTGCACCATGTATGTCAGCGTTTGCTTGCTTCTTCCATTACTAAAAACAAGGTAATGGAAAATAAAGACTCTGCATGTAAACAAATGAAAACTCTCTGTCAAAGTTTCATATGATATATGTCACCCTTCACAATTTTTAACATTGTCTGGAGTGAATGAGTGATAAATTAAAATCTCAGAACTAGATTTTCTAGGGTTTAGTTTAAGGCTGGTGTATGGCGATAGCTGTCAAGGGAAACTTCCCAGTAGTAACACTCACAGAGTGGGGAATATTCAGACTGTCATTTTCATAGAGCACAAGTGCATACTGAGCCAAATGACAAGCTGATTCAATCTTTTAAGTATTGCTAATCGTTTCTACAGTCAGTCTTTAATACACTCTTCAACCATCAGCTAATGCACTGGAGTCAGCTGGGCTCGTACAGCTGGAGAGTGACGGCAGCAGGGGTGTGTCGCCTGTGTCAGGCTGGCTAATTGAGGGGTGTCACCCAAGCGCTCCGCCAGATCCTTGTTCTCCTCAGTGGCTTTTATTAAAGGCATGTTTGAGTAGTAGGGAAGAGCAAAGGTATATTATATATGGCAGCAGCAGAAGTGTGAAATTGTGCTACCTAAAGTATGACTAAGTGGTGATACTGGCCGCTCCTTTTTATGGCAAATCAGAAAAGGAAGCAGAGCACACATGCACACAGATTACTCATAGTAGCTAGTTTGATCCAAGATAGGGAATTCTACACTTGAATTCACTGTGTGTGGAAATAAATGGTTATTTAAAATTTAGATACCAAGTGGTGAAACCCAGAAAATGGTATAGAGGCTCAGTAATCAATCAATTTAGCAAGGAGTTAACCAGGGCCCCAACGCCTGGGGGATCTGCAGGGATTTCTGCTGTCGGGGGGAGTGCAGTGTGTGTGTGTGTGCGTGTGCGTGTGTGTGTACCTTTTCCACCATTACTATTTCAGAAAATTTCCACTGCTGCTCACAATATCAGTGCATATCAGCATGTCATTCATAAGCATTTTGTTTCCCGTCAATTTGTTAAAATAGCAAGAAGAAAAAAAAGTGAGTTGTGAAAAGGAGAAACTGAAATATAATTCTGCAGTGGATAGAAAGAACTGCCGTGCTTTGCAAACCCACAGTTCATACAATCCAGTGCTTAATATAAGTAGCAAAGGTCTTGCTCTCTTGTTTCCAGAAGGCTGAAAATTTGTTTTAAAGGCCTTAGCTCAAGGGAATGGAGGATGTCCTGCTTCTCTGTGTTTCCTCCTTTCACCCTTACCTTAAGGTGCACCATTATCTTGCAGTAATGAAACCCGAAAACAATGGTAAAGGGTTAACATCAAGGACTTCAGCAAAACCACACTACAATCCTGCTCTAAAGAGCTTTCTATAGAAATCTGAGTTAAGCATGGCAATTACAAAGAAGCTCAAGTGGTCTTTGCTTGAAATTGCAAATGTACCACATTGCATTATCACAAGAATTCGCATACAAGAACAGTTTGCAGATGGTTTGCATTGGCATACTTTATGTAAACGCTCCAGGGAACAGATGGCATCATGGGTTCTTGTGGCAAATGTGAATTTATAGCGCTCACAACATGCTAAATTCTTTTGCTTGTAGCTGAAAAGCAACAAAAATGAGGTGGAAACTCAGCTCTGTAAATCAGTTTGCCGGTGTCTTTGCCATTGTAGCTATGGATAACATTTAGTTTAGTCTTTATTGTGAAATTTGGGTTCTTTTATTTGCCATCTACTTGCAATTGGGTGTGAGTGCATGTAGCATGTGTGTATGTTTATTTGAGTATGCATATGCAGCTTTTAAATTAATATACTGATACTAAAGAACAGGAAGTTGAGATCCCAACCATCATTTAATCTAAAGCTTTTGAATTTTTGATCCAAAATTGAATTCAGATAATTTAATTTTCTGTTAACGCATAAATTGCTCTGGGTAAATAATCTGATTTTAAATAAATATTGGCAAATGTTGTTAGAAAATAACAACATAGGTTAGAATTGTGATTTACTGACCTCTCAGTCATTTTGCACATATGCATGCAGTTGGATGAGCATCAGGGCACATTAGTATAAAGAGTAACAGCTCCTCATTTGGACACAGGTTGGAATTTGAACATCTTCTGTAAAGAGGAGGAGTTATTTAAGAAGGAAGACCTGGGAAGGGAGGTGGTAGGAATTGTGTAAACAAGCAAGTGATACACTGAATTTGTTTGGAACTATTATATTGAACTTAGAATATAATTATTATTGCAGTATATTCCCTAATTATTTAGATGCTTGTAAAAATTGATTTTATGTAAACACAGCTTGTTCTAAAACAGCCAGGTCTTTGCAGTGAACATAAGTTGTTTAAAATTTATTGACCTGTCGTTCACATGTGTTACTTTACTAGCACTTAATGGTCTGTTTAGATAGTCTTGGTGTGTATGAACTCCCAGTGCGCTACTCCAAGCACCACACGTTGACAGGTAGCTGCCATGTAGATAAAATAAGGGGCCCTACTCCAAAGCATACAGGGACACACAATCATTAGTTATTTTCTAATCTAAAGCAGGGATTTCCTTGGCAGCCAGAGGAAAAGAATCATTCTGATTTTGCATTATCTCTGCAGCTGAGCTCGGCCCTAAGTCCTGAACCAATATGCAGGAAGGCCGAAAGCAAACAAGCAGGACACCCAGCCTTGCACCAAATGGAGTTGATTTAAGGAGCCTGAGCTTTGAGGGTTCCTTTTTGAATGGGTCGTGTAGACAGTGGCTGAGATTAGAAACTTGCTTTGGCTTTCAGACTCTCAGGAAAGATTTAAGACTGATAATGGAAATGTAAATTACTTTTGTAGTAGATAGAGATCACCTTAAAAACCTGCTTGTGTTAAAACTTTCTGCAGTGTTTTTTTCATCCTGTGTATAAATAAAGCTGTCCAAAAACAAAAACTAAAATAACAAAAAGTACTACTTTTCATGGTACTTATTTTTCTCTGGCTCAAATGTGATTTATGCCCTTTTTCTTAACTTCTAAGGCTGCCATGTATTTTGCGAGTTGATACTGCTCTTTTTAATCGTTAAGGTCTCATTAAAAATTTATGCTAATGATAGGATCAGACTAACCCCCAAGTTACTGACCAAACTTTGCTGCTCTGTTTCCACCTACATGAGACTAAGTATTTTTAGAGATCTTTGGCTTTTCATGTTGTGATTGTGGATCAGCAGCATAGTTACATTAGTTTGATACAAGCAGGGGCTGCATCCCTAAAATTCACTGCTGGAGTGGATCTGTCCTGCCCGACTCAGTCATTTTCAGTGTGTCTGTGAACCATAAATACTTGGCACATAAAAAGATATTTATCTTAGCTTTAAATGTTTGGTTTGAAAATGCTGGCCCAAATTCATACTAATACTACATCATACTATCTGAAAGCCTATTGTGGCCCTGAAAATTCAGCAATGAATTTTTAATAGGAAAACTAGTTTATGTCAGTGTTTAAATATTTTGTGAGGTTCTTAAGTAAAGAATATATTATGTTACTATTTTCTTACATAAATGCAGTTGCAGAGTTGTTCTTCTGCCTTCATGTCAGGTCAAATTCTGGTATATTGGACCAGCAACAATTCAGAGTAACTATTATTTCCAGTGGATTTACAGCTATGTAGCTTTTTGTGACATGTACAGGATGGATAATAAAAATCAGTATCAGGTTTTGTTTACTGTGACAGTAAAGATGTTTGTTCACCCAGTTTTCCAAGTACACTGACTTCTCTATAGACTGAGCAATCTCAGTATCCCTAACTCTTAAAAACAACAACAGAAACCCACAACTGTTAAATCCTTCACTTGAGTGGCATGCACTTGGCTTTGAAGGCATGAATTTAAAACATAAATAGTTATGGAAAACGCTTTACATATAATTTTTTTTTGCTCATATAATTCTGTCTAGGCTCTTTTCCTCTAACACAGGATTGCAAATTTTATTACTAGCCATCCATTAAAATTGACAATTAGAATTTTAAACAAGTAGGCCATCCTCTGCCTGATATATTTGAACATAGTCTATCAGCAATGGAAATGTCATGTAAAGCCAACAGATTATATATTTTGAGATCAGAATTGAGTTCACAGAAATGCTTAAAAAAACATTCTGCTCAATAACTCCATTTTATTCACCTGCAAAATATGTCAATTTTGTGCTTAAGTGTCATATTTCTTTCATAGTTTTTGCCCTAGGAGCAGCATGATTAGCTCAGGAGGGTGTTTAGGCCTAGATTGTGAAGCCCTAGTACTGTCTGATTTTAAATGGTTCTACTTAGTGATAAAGTATTTGCTGTCAGCCCTGTTCACAAAGAGGTGGTCTCATTTTAATGTGCTGAACGTGAACAAACCCTGTTAAAGATAAGGAAGCTGCAGTGCTTCTGACAGGAGAACCTAAGGAGATTCTAAGGTCTGGAGATTTTGCTGTTAAGAAGTCCCCTTTACATAAAGCTACACAGTCATGCCTCATGCCAGCTTCTTCCTCTCTGACTAGCAGGTGTGCACTGCAGTTGGCTTTCCAGTGGTTCCTGCTTTTGGGCAGGATCACTGAAAGGATTTCCATCCCTTGGCCATAGTGCTCAGCTCTGCACCAGTCCATTGTGAGGTGCTGTAGCCTTGTCCCTGGGGGTTACAGGCTAAAGACTGGCTGGCCTTGGCTCCTTGGCTGAGGGATTGGCCTTCATGACAGCTGCCAAAGAGTGTATCCCTTCCCTCCTGGCATCTTAACTAGGTGACCAACACCGTCATGCTGGAAGCAGTCCTGTCTCCACGTCGACAGTGGACATCCTGGGTGGGCATGGAGAGCTTACTAGACACATTAAATGATTGCTTTCTTGGCGAAAGTTCTTTTAGCTAGACATGGGCAAGGGTAGTGATGGCTATGATGACTAGCTAATAAATAGACAGAATTGGGACCAAACTAATGAGAGGAGATAAGGTAGGTTCCTCCCAGAAGGGAATGTTTTTTTGGTGTGGTAAGCTTAAGCATCTGGGTTGTCTCAACACCAAATTTTACACTTAGGGTAAGCATAGCAATTTTTACTAACCAGGGTGGCACCTTTTCTCCTCGCTATTATGAAACCAGTAAAAGCTTCATTATACTAATAAAATGTAAGTGACCAGCAAGATCACCTCCAGTTTCATGTGCCAGTGCCAGTGCCAGCACTAAGAGACATGTCGTGGTTGTAGTTAAACTCCAACTAGTTGACTGGAATTCCCATGTGATAAACTGTCCTCTTGGTGTGTTCAAAGGGTATTTTCCTACTTATTGACCCTTTAAGAATGTCTTCAAAAGAGGCATTACATCACTCCTATGTAAGCCAAGCCCATTTGGAAGCAAAGCTTCCCATACATGCTGGAGAGAAAAAGACAAAAACCCTTTTTTCACTCTTTCATCAGATATATCTCCATATCTCAGCTCAAGAGGAAGATGATGTCACTGAAGGCACTGACTTATTGTATATAGGCTTAAATATTAGGCAGTAAAAAACCCATAAAAATTCTGTGTTTTTTAATAAGGGACTGTTATATAAGATATGTGAGTACCCAAGATAGGCGAACAAGTGAGCCAGCTGGAAGCTTCCAAAGTTTTTGGATGGTTCCTGAAAGTAGTTGATCAGATTTCATGTGTGGATCCAGTTAGCATATAAAAATGTTGCTTAACTACTTCTAGCCAAGTGGAGGTAGCTCTTCCCCAAACCATGCAGCTCCAAAGACAGCAAAGAGCACTCATGGAATGACTCCACCCCTCTGCAAGCAATGATGCTTAAAAAGACAGTGGCTGTTGCAGTTCTTGTTTTCAGGAACTTCTCGTGGGCTTGAAGTCTCACACCTACTCATGTGAGCTCTTTCTCCCCTAGAGTGTGGTGAACTGTCCTGAGAGTCAGCAAAAGCCATAGGAAACTCTTAGACTTGCTTAGTTCCTGCTCATGTTGGTGGATAGAGTGAATTGAAGGGGTTTAAAGGCTATCAGAAAAACAAGCAGGGTCAGGGCACGGGCTGAGGTCATGTCCTGTGAGTTGTCCATACTGACAGGTAGCACGCAGGCCTCCTCTCCCCAGCAATGCCAGACGTGGATCAGGGGCATCTGAGACAGGAACTGTCTCTGTAGTTATCCCCAAGCCAGTGCTCTAGTGGACAGGGAGATGCTTTAAATGCAAGCTGAGTCTCAGGGCTGGAACTGAGCTGTGGCCCATTGTATTTATGTAGATACAGTCAAAAGGAATTGTCATGCCTGTGCATAGACCCTCTGGAATTCATATGGGAGAGTTGGTGCTGAAGTATTGGTTTAATACAGATTGTAAAAAATGTTCAGAGAGTCAAGTGTGATGCAGGGTGGTGACTGCATCTCAGCTAAGGCCAAGCCTGATAAACAAGGCAGGTATATTTTGCTTTGCTTTGCTTTGCAGACATAAATACCCATGTATTTTCTTCTGGCTGTCACAGCATGGAATGCTGAGCAGAAAAGGAAATATTTCTTTTTGTGTGTTTAACTGGCTGTTGCCATATGGTCACTAACAGCAGAGACCTGGGTCTGGTGTCTTCATATAAGCTTTGAACATCCTCATGTTCGTGACTGCAGATCTGGAGGTGGGGGGTAGGCAGGCTGGACTTGCCACCTTTAATAATATTCATGTTTTCCTATGTATTTAGACATACTTAAGTCTATTGTTAGATTCAGGTCCCACGTGTATTAGCTTTTTATTAAAAATTTTCTTGAAAATTGTATCTTCCCACACTGAAGGCCTTTTTTTATGAAGATACTCTTCTGGTTCCCCTGGCAGGACCTTATTAGCAGCATTCAGAAAGCCTCCCAACAGGAAAGTCTTGAGCCCTGAAGCTGTAGCTTTACTTATGTAGTCATTCCCTGCTCCTTCTCCATCATTTGAAGGTCTGTAAGATCTTTCTTTGTATTGTTTTTAGGATTATGTTTGTTAAAGCTAGTAAACTGAGGGATAAATCAAAGAGATTTTGTGATCATAAAGATTTAAAATCATCACTGTATTACATACTTGAGTAGGGTTAAAATAACAACTCAATTTTAATTTAGAAGGGGGATGGGAGTAGTATATAAAGAATACTAGTTTTTATGTAGTTGTCTAGTAAACAATGATTGCATAGGTCGGACAACAGTTAGTAAGGAATTCAAAGCTGGTCTCAGAGTGTTCCCAGTACCTTTCCAGTACCTTTGTTGTCTCTTTTGCAGGTCCTGAATTCACTTTAGCATATCTGAATTACTCAGTGTCGTCAGCCTCAAATGTAAAATAAATCTTAATGCTGACATACAAATTAAAAGGCTTAGTGCTAGTAATTTAGAGTACTTCTTCCTTATCCCTCCGTTTCCCAGCCTTTCAACGTGCCAGTCTGGTCGTGTTTGTAGGCCATTCTTCTGAGTCCTTAAAGCTGAAAGCTTCTCAGATGAAAACTGAGTGGCTTGCTTGACTGATGAAACTTAGAAGAAGACAATAAAAAGATTCTTTAAATCTCACAATGAATTTTATACATTTGGCAATATTTTTTAAGATTCTTCCCATAGTTTAGTATCTTTCTTTAAGAACTAAGTGGTAAGATGTGGAGTCTTACTAAAACCCCTTTTGTTTAAAATCTTTAGAGCATCCACTGTGACTCGGCTTTGCAACAGCCATCACAGATCCTCCTCTTTGCCTTACAGTTGCCCAGTGTAGCACACATCACAACAAACTTCCCTTCATACAGCCAACAGCTCTAATATGCAGAAGGTATTCAGCCGCCAGAAATACCTTTTGTAATGAGGAAAGAGCATGGGAGCTTGTACCTGAAATTGGTGTGCACCCTCCCTGTCACCATGCTGTAAGTGGTCCATGCAGCCAAGAGTAATTGTGAGAAATGTGTTGTTTTGTGAAGCACAGTGAAGGCTCTGTACAAGCCTGCAAGCAGCTGAAGAGAAACCCAAGCAGTGGGCGTGCATAAAGTCATGTTGGGATGAAGTAGGTGTGCATTCAGGGGTAATTAAAAAAAAAAAATTGAATAAGCCTTCTTTGGATTCTAAAGTGTGATTTTAATTTAAAAGAATTAATATTAAACCAGTCACCACCAAGAGGCTTTGTTAGGGTTCTTTTGGTCTTGTATAAATGGGAGTGATACATGAAAAAAAGAAAATCGAAGAATAATGTGATTCCATAAAGGACTGTCTATATATTGTTAAAGTACTACCAGTATTCTCAGACCAGGCTCTATCACTTCCCAATGAGTGATGCACCCAAGTTCCAAGAGTTAATAAAGGCCTCTGCCTTTATTAACTCTTATTTAATAATGGGACATTTGCATCTACATTTTGACAGACTAGCAGAAATCTCACTTATAGGTGCAGACCCCATTTCTGCACTTGTATTTCAGTTTTGTTGGGTCTATATCTAGAGCTTTAGAAAAAGTGAGACACACTCTGAGTATCTTAAAATAGGCTAAACTCACAGGCTGGCTCTGCATTTTTGTGTAGGACATCACAAAGTATTTTTGTTCTGGACATCCTATGATCTCCTACTAAAGCTGCTACCTTCTAGTGTCTAATATCCTAAAAATGCCTATTAACTGTTTAAAAAGCTCTGCTTTATCAGTTGACTTTTTGTGGTTCTTGTTGTCACTCTACTGTCTGTTCTCCTACTTGTCATCTTTTCCTTCTCCTTGAGTTGGGTGTTTGAAGTTAGTTTTAAAGGAATAAAATTACACCCATTTATTTACATAGTCAAAGCACAATACTCTGTTCTCCAGAAGTAAGCTCACAAAAAAAGGTTCATCCCCCTGGTTTGCTATCTCGAAATTGCAGGGACTTGGGTTTTCTAAACCCTCTTCCTTCATATGAGTAATGATTAAAAGAAAAAAAATCTGCCAGGAGCATGAAAACTTGAAGTTATTGTCACACTGGTGTCACTTGCTAAAGCCGTGTAATAGGTTTGTCGGAGAGACCTGCAGAAGAAAGAATCATCTCTGTCTTTCAGTGGGAACTCAGCAAAGCTGTGACTTAACTCCTTACGGTGTTTTCTTGGCATCAGCTCTATCTCCCCAGCTCTTATTCAGGCCGAAAGAAAGGGCTGTTTTGTTTTGTTGTGTTTTTGCAAGAGAGTAAAATAAAATATTAACTGTGTTTTTCTTTTTTATATTGGGAGCATAATAAGGTCTCTTAAGGAAAAGAAAGCCAACCAGTAAGCCTGGAATGTCTCTCATTTCTTTAACAGCTACATAGTGTGTGCAGCTGAGATCTGCCAGTTGGATCCTAGCAGGGGAGAAACCACTTTAGTTTGTTTGGTTTGTATATGGAATAACATTTTTCTTGCCTTGGAATACTTGTTTGTCATCACTCCCCTTTTGTGTTTATGTTCTGCTTGGAAATAGTCTCTATGCTGTATATGCATTTGCCAGGATGTGCACATAAACAATGTTCCATTATGGGCCGCTCTGCATACTCCTTATTTACACCATATACATTCACCAGTAAACACGGTGGGGAATGACAGAGAGCAAACTCTTCTAGGCCCCTTTTTTTCAGTTAGTCCAGACTTTCTGCCATATGCTTGCTGAGGTCCCACTTCTATTCATGTTTTTATTAGGTAGAAAAAAAGTGTCCAGACTTCACACAAAGCAGCTTTTGTGTTCTCTGTCAAAAAAAATCTTCTCCTATGAAATGTTGATAGAAGTACCCAGAGCCCTTGTGGGGGTGCAGAGTTTGAATAGGCCCGTGGTGAAAGCATGGGAGGGGAGAGCAGGGGAGCTGGGGTACAATTTTTGCTTCTTGTGTGCCATGAACGAATATCACTTAACTTTCTTTTTCTCTAGTTTGCTATTTGGCAGCCAGGGTCGTACCCCTCATCTTGATATTTGTTACAAAGGTGATGTTTTTAAAGTTTTAAACTCTTTCAGAATTCTAACTGGAAGGCATGAGAGAGGCAAAATATTGTTTAGTGTAGCATAAAATGGAAGTTTGACTTAGAATATGTGCTGTTTAATAAAACTATAGAACCATGGAAAAAAAGTGTTACAGTGGCATAAATCGTTTTTAGTGACTTTGCGCTTGAAAACGGTTAGATTAGATCTTTTTCTCATTGATTTTGTATTTGGTTAATGATTCCAGTTCTGAGATCATAAAGCTATATAAGATGTAAAAGATACGGGAAAATATCTTTAACCTCTACATTTAAACTATGTGTTTCTTTTGACATTGAAATACTGCAATGACCTGGTAATGTTTTCCAATGTTTTAATTTTTGCTGATGTACAAAAATATCACAGAAGAGCTGATTCGTAATTATTACACATGGTATTGCATAAATTTCTTCCTAATTAAAAAGCTTCTAAATTCTGAATAATCAATTTATGAAGACATGTGGTTTTGACAAATTATACATTTAATTTCTAAAGATTTATTAGAAATTTGACCTGCAGCTAGTTAATTATGGTTATAGTACTGATGCAGTAATACTGGAGATTGATATAATGATATGGTTGCATATTTATTTTGATATCGCCTACCTTAGTAGGAGGACATGGGATTACACCTATATTTTGCACCATCTTGTTTATGGTGCAGGGAGGCATTAGTTTAATGAAGAACCCAAATATGTGATAGGTCTGTGTTTGCATTTATATGAGAAGGTACTTTCAACAGACCATCAGCATGCTGAACTTGGTCCTTCAGGTTTTACCCTGTTAAAGGCTACATTTCCAGTGGTGTCAGTGACAGTTATAAGTGAATAATGATAGCAAAATATGAACTCTTCAAAAAACTCCATAATAAGGAATTAAATTGATTCTTCCTAATTAATTTTCAGATCACAAAATATTTCTGAAGTAGCACTGTTTGTACTAATCTCCCACCCACTATATTGGTACTCCTAGTTTTATGAAAGTCAGCAGCTAAGTAACTCAAGATGAGTTTTTCAAGATATAATACAAGAAGCCAAATTAAATAATAAATAGAATTTTAAATTATACCTTTCTGTCCTATCTGGATTTGCAAGTGATGTATGATAACCACAGAAAGAAAATGCAGATGAACTTTTAGAATGTGAATTGTTTAGAAAAGCAAGGCATATCTTAACCATGTAGATAGTCTTTTCAATAACAAAGGTTACCTGTTTGTTTTTTTTTTTTTAAGCAACTGAACAAAAAAGAAACTTTAATAGGACTGGGGTTTCTTCTGACTGGTCTGAATGGGAACTGAGGAGCTGCTGCTGGGCAGTGATTTTATTTCATGAAGAGATGTTGGTGGGAGATGTGTGTTACAGGACCTTCTGTGTCCATGTGTGAGAATGGTGGGTGGGGGAAGAGGAGCAGAAGATGACCTTGTTCAAAGCTTTTCTGCTCTAACCTTCAGGTAAGAGTGTCCTTGGGTCTTCCAAAGGAAAGGTGTGGTCTCACCCTGCTTGTTGGAATCAGGGCAGTGTCAGTGGTGCCTGCCTTTCCAAGCATTGTTTAATGCCTGTTCTACTGTAATGCCTGTAAAAAGAATGAAAAGAGGAAATAGAGCTCACTTACTGTGACCAAAAGACACTCAAAAGTAAGTGTAATATCACATTGGCTTGATCTCTTATTTTTTCCTCTGGAAACGTAGTAGCTCTTTTTCCTAACAGCGTGCAGCTGTGGCTCAAAGCAGTGAAGTGTGACCACACCAGGGATGCCCTGAGTGAGGACATGTGCACTTCCTGGTCCCCAGGGACTGTCTAGTTCTCTTGCAAGGGAGGAAACTAATGTAGCTGAATTCTAACATTTTAAAAATAGAGAGCCTTAGGAATCTTTGTCTTAGATTTTGATTTTTTAGATTCCAACTTTATTTCTGATAACCAGAAGAACATGAATAGTGCTATGCTAATAGTATATAGTATTTGTGCTTACATTTCATATGTATACACTGAAGTGTAATGCAGTTCTAAAAACAAAATAGGGAAATTGCTGTGATGAAATAAATAGAGATTCCCAAATTCATCAAATTACTTGATGTCAATAATTAGAAAGGACTATTAGAAGAAAACCAACTAGTATTATAAGATTTGCAGGAGTTATTTCAGAGTTTACAATAATCAACCTGTACAATTCTGAATGAAAGCAACACATGGTGAAAAATTCTCTTTTAGATTAATTAAATATTATCTATGCCAGCTGAGGACTCTTTAATTCTTCAGTAATTATCTAGACAGAAGTCAATGAGTGGGCAGAATTTGGGTGAGAAAGACCATTGGTACTTGATAAATGCAGTCTGCATAGGGTCCCCACAGACTAAGCATGAACTATTTGATGAGAAATACATTTTGTGTTTTGCATATGTCACAAAACCTTATGACATAAAATATTATTTAGACCAACATGAAATCCCTGCATTCTATGTTCATTGTACCATCAGTATCCTGTGGTGAGTCAGATAGCTTTGCTTTTACCCTGGTAGCATTCAATTCATTGTTTTCCAAACCATTTTTGTGAACTTACAAAATTATTCTGAATCAGGAGAAGGAAAAGGTGTTTTAAATCATTCCAGATATGTTAACTGGGAAAGGGTTAATCTACCCTCAGGAGTTGCTATGTAACTGAGTCCTGCTGGGAGAGTCAGGGTTTCCAGCCAATGGGACTCACCCCTACAATACAATGCATCTATCTTGTGTTTCTTGCTTGTTCTCAATTATTGGAGTTTTTCCTGAACTGGAATTACACTCCTGCTCCTTTCATACTCTCCCACTGAGTCTTAAATAATTGTATTCCACGCCAAAGTCAGAAAATAACTGTACAATGGTGTGCTTTTATCCCTGAAAATGTTACTTTGGACAACTTTGAGTGGTGTATAGAAAGATCTCTCATGCAGCAAAACTAGGAAACTTTAAGAAGATAAGATTTCCCAAAGAACTTTAGGGTATAACATGTTTTGGATTGCTTTTAATCTTCCTGAAAGCCTTCTCCTACCTCTGTGTTCTCACCTATGCACTCAGTCTTCAGCACATTTTCTTGTACAGAAAGAGCAGAAAAATGTCTCAACCTTAAACCGTTCCTTCCTGCCTAAGGCATATCAAGAAGTGAGTATTGATTTTCCCTGCATCCTGATTAGACTCTCTCCTTAGCTATTCCTCTTCTCTAAGGCCACTCAAGGCTTGAGGGCTGAATCATGAATGCTTTAATTTCTCCTTTAGAAGAGCCAGGTGTGTTTTCTCAGCTCAAGCAGTCTCTGTGGTTGCACCAACATATTTGTGTGGAAGAGGTGGCACTTCTGAGGGTTTTTTTGTTGTTTTTTAATTTTTTTGCCCCCCTGGAGGAGATCCACCCACAGTCCCTTTGAAGGCTACTGATAAGATGAGGGAGAGACTTAAGCCTAGCCTGTAAAAACACTGCTTAGGAATCTGTGCTTTGGCTGTTGGGTTCTGATAGGAAGCAAGAGAGTGGAGTGGTATCTGTCAGCATGTCATTCGAGTCTCAGTAAGTTTTACACTTCACTTAGATCTTTGTGCCTCATTTTTTCCAGTGAGGTTCTGTCTGATAATTTGTGTTGGCAAAGCTCTTAGCCTTTCTTGCATGCTTGTGGACTTCTACCTCCCAGTGACATAATGTTCCTGCATTGTTGAGCCAGCAGAATAGGCTTTATTATCAGTGGTGTGTCCTTCTGCTCTTAGTAAGTCTGTTTAAAAAAAAAACACCACCACACTAACAATTTTTAGACAAATTTAAGACTCCAACAGGTGGACCTTTAACTTTTTAAAGGTTTTAATTAGCATATATGCACCAACTTGTCATTTAAGATGTGACTGGGGATAAGAACTTGCTGTACTTTTAAAGAACACATTTCTCAGGATTGGGAATGTGCCCATGCCTTTCTTGTAAATAAAGCTCCTATAGATTCAGGCTTACTTTACCCATCCAACAATCTTGATAATTCCTTGAAAGAGCTTGGCCACAGCCCTGTCTTTTGGTGTACCATTTGTCATATTTAATGCCAAAGATAGGATGGATGATGGATGCAGTAGGGGTGGGATCTCAAAGCCATTTGGCGAAGGACAGAACACACATTCCTATTCCCGTGTCTCCGTATGAAGTCGAGTAAGTCTGTTTTTCTAATAGTCTGATAACAATACATGGAAGATCAGTGCCCCATGAATGAGAAGCCTGTTCTTGAGAATGCTTGCTCAAAACTGTGACTGGATTGAAAGAAATGGGGTTTCTTTTCGGAGTGATAGCAAGGTCTGTGCAGAACTGTTCAGTCAGAAGAAGGGTCAAGATACCCAAATGAAGAGTTTTTGGTCTAGTTTATGCAAAACCAGTTTGATAGTTTTATAGATCTGTCAAGCCTGATGTGCTGAGGGACCACCACATGCTTAGAGACCACCATGCGTGTCCACCACTATATTTGGACTAAAAGTCCCAAAAGGGCAAAAAATCTGTGATACTGCACAAAGCCTGGGGCAGTATGCTGTTCACCACAATATCAAACTACACCCCAACTCTGTAAGTTGTCTTTGATTAAAGCATGTGTGTCAGTTGTGATTCCCTGAACATGGACATGTGTGGGCATTCAGTCCCTTCTGTGGTCCAATATGGGAGTCTTGCAATCTAAGGGTATGGGAATTTGCAGATCTAGTTAATCATGTGGGGCTAGCTTAGGAACCATGCACATTTTTCTTTGTTGGCTTAAATTGCACAAGTCAAGTAGAATTTGAGGAATGCACCAAAGAACAATTTGGTAAGTGTATTCTAGTAGAGTTTGAAAACCAGGAAACATCTTGTGAACATTTCAGACTGGACGTCATTGATGGTGCCATTGCTTGTTCTGAATGCAAGTGAGGTCCAGCCCAGCCTGACTTTTCCTGAGATCTCATCTATGTTTGAATGTTACATTACTTTCTCACCCTACACTGGTATAACAATGTAGGTGAGAAAGCAGTTGTTCCTTTTTGAAAGAGTGTTACCTGTCACAGCCCAGTTACTCTAGTAAAAAAGGAATATACAGAATCCCTTACCTGCTCAACAGTAGTTACACTATGATAACCTGTATGCTTGTAAAACTGACCCCGTTAGTAAAGTTTACTTTTCAGGCTACATCAATAAAGTTACAGTGATAACAGTGTCCCCACAGGACATGTGCCCTCCCTTAATTCACACATTATTGATGGCACATGTTCTACAGAAGAAACCAGACATCTATTTGCTAAATATATACCTCAGTTTCTGGGTAATTCTACCTCACTTACAGCAAAAATTTACACAGGCTGCTCCCAAACAGAAATCACATCTGCATGACAGAAACAAAGGTGTGAACACTACAGTGTGTTAGGGCAACAGGCAGAGTGGAGGTGTTGGCATGATGACCATCATTACCAGCAGATTTCAGGCAATGTCACCACATTGTCATTGCTGTCATTACCCCTGCTAGCCAGGTAGGTATGCCAACACATTTTTCAGCCACCCTTCATTCTTCTTTCTAAAATACCCGGAGATAGGATGTTGGGCTGTTCTCTCAGAGTTTGATGCAGATTTGGGAACTAGCTAAGTGGGAACTGGATTGTCATGAATACACATGTCAACCTGCTGGGTGTGGATCTATTGCAGTTGATATTTGTGGCGTAATCCAGCCCAGTCTGCACTGGGCTCTATGTGACCAGAGCTCTGGTCAAGTGTGTTTCAACCATCTCAAGCCTCTGCCATCCCTCTATATGGCTTGCCCATGTCAGCAGTGCAGGAGCACAAGCCTTTAATGCTGCTTAAGTCTGGCTTAAATGAAATAGGGCTTGGGTAATGTTTAGTCTTTGTTAGGATATATGTATGTATTGAGCTGGAGTTCCAGTCACTGCTTGGTAACTTTGGTCTTTTTCTGGAAGAAAGCCATAAGGGCTAACTTTTCATCAAGAGTTTAAGCTGCAATTAACCTGTAGAAGGAGTAGAAGAACCTGTAGAACCTGTAGAAGAAGTACAGTTGTCCAAATTTTTATTCAGCTAGGGCAGTAAGATGCCTATGTTTGGAACTCCCATTTATTCTGCATGTTCTCGGATTATTTATTTATACATTCTGAGACACCTTTCAGGATATCAGAACATCAGGAAATATGATCCTTTTGTTAGGTAACTTTCCTTTTTCTACCTCCTTAAAAAAGGCAGAAACAAAGTAGTTACTTGAACAGCCTTTTTGAACCTCTGTTTTAGTTTTAATGGAGCTCTGTGCTCTTTTGCCTTCAGCCAATCATAAGCATATTCAGCATACAGGAAACTTTATTGTTACTAGTAGTATTCTCCACAGTTGAATATTAAACATTTCTACTTGCTCTTCTGCTCTTTCATACATCTTGATTCTACTTAGATTTTATAGATCTCCCAACCTTCATTCTCCTTGGATTATATAATTCAATGTGTCGGTGCCATGCATGGCACTTCAGTTACCTCAGCATTTCCATTATAATTCTATGTTTTGAGGGATTTATAGGCTAGCAGTAAAAATCTCTTTCTTGGCTAAACCTTGAAACAGCAGTTTCTAGTCATTTAAAAAGAAAACAAAATGAAACAAACCTTTTTTTTCCTTACTTCTGTTTTTTTCTGGCAATCATTTAGCAGCGGTGTTTGCACTGCAGGACCCTCATAAACAGCAAGTGTAGATTCAATATGTAGCCAGTGTTTAATCTAATAATGTTCTTTTCTTTTTATATCCTTCAAAAATGCATGTGGTCCCCTCTTCATGCATATGATGTCATTGCCTCTTTGCCAACCTTTCAGGAGCCTGCAGCCATCAGCCTTAGGGGCCTCAAAAAGGTGTAGTTTGGTCTCTCCTTTTTTTGCAGCATGGATGAGTTTTACAGTGGTTTTTTGTTTATTTGTTTTTTAAAGGTTATCTTTTTTTATCTCAAAGCCTAATAACTTACTATCTACCTCTGTGTCATAGAGCTACAAATTTATCACAATCCAAAAAGACATTGGCTATATATGACTATCTAGAATATCAGAGCTATTACCAAAAAAAATTTGGAAGGGATATTAAATCTCATGCTTTAATGCTTAAGTGATTTACTGTTAGAGAATAGGCTATTAGAGCACCTATGGGTGAGTTATACTTCACCAATCACTAGGGATTCCTGTATTTTCCCTAGAAAGATCTAGTAGCAGTCACTCTTAGGAATGGATTGCTGAGCCAGATACACTTCCAGTTTTATCATGTAGGGCAGTTCTCTCCCCTTGGCTCCAAGCCAAAGGACTGTATGGAGTCTAAGAAACATGGTCGTATGCTCAAGTTTGTGGAGATGAATTATTTTTATAGCCTGTAAGTTAAGCAATCAGCTTTAAAGGCATCTTTACAAATACATATCCACTGATTAAAACAGACAAAAAGCCTTTATCAGTAAGTGATTCGCAGACTGGTTGCACGCCTCAGTTCTGGGTCTGGAGATGACTAACTCTGCTTTTTCCATCTAAAATAAAATACTGCTCTGCACTGAATTGTCTTTCGCCAGTTGCTGTTATATTTCAGGCCTGAAATAATTCTTCCTGTAAGTGCAAATTCCTGTTTCGATCATTGCAAGCTGTGCATGGTAGTGCATAGCAGACTGAAGAAACTCCTTTTTTTACTTAATTTCATTGTATTTCATGGTTTTTTCCATGTCATTTGTGCTATTTCATGCCAGTAATTTTAGTTTTACTTTCTTCAGGGCAATTTTTGCTCACAATTGATACCCATTTCCTAGGACTACCTTAGAGTTTTAAATATTCAGCCATTCTCTTGTGACCTAGTGATTTTCTTCCCCATAATCTTTTGACATCATTCATGTGCTTGAGACATGAAGAAAGCATCCTTCAACACTGAAAACTACATGTAGTGAAGAGGGAATTCAGGTTTTCAGATTTTTCCGATTTGTATCACCAGTTGGAGGGAAGGGCAAAAAAAATTGCCAAGGCAGGCAAGTACTGTTTCATATTAACATCTATCGTCAATGAAGAGGTAAAAATCAAAGCCCCTGTGTGTGAGGCAGGGTTAGTGAACTGCCAGTGATTCTCCCAGCAACTGACACAAAGGAATCTGTGAGTATCAAAGCTGAGGCAGCAAGCTTAGTGTCAGCTCTTGCCTAGGGAGTAGAAGAAAACATCACTTTGTCTCTGCTTTCACTGCTTAAACACACACATCATTCACTAGTAACCATTTACTCTGCTGTCAAAACTGTTTCAAGAGAGTGCTACATTTGATTAATAGTAAAATGCATACACAAGAAAAAAAGTCTGCTTCCCCTGAGGTACTTAGTTGGGGAGAATTTCTGCATGCACTTGTTAATTTTTCCATCCTATAAATATGCCTGTAATGTTCCAGAAGTGCTCTGTTGCTTCTAGTAAAGTCATTTTTATTAGAGAGCCTGGTGCACTCATCCTAATTCTAGTTAATGCTCTCTCTCTCAATGAAGCACATTATGGCATCCTCAGCCTCTTGTACTAACAAAAAAGTGACCAGCACAACCATGTGTGCAGTACATGATTCATAGTGCTGCTTTCTGAATTGTCCAGTGGGTAATTGCAGTACAAAAACCAGAGAAACAGATGTAGACCCTAAACCTTGGCTGTAAATTTTTGTTTTATGATTATGGGTTTCAAATGTGCTATGTCACACTGACAAATATACAGTAACACCAGAGGAAATAGATTTTTGACTTGAACTTGTGCTTTTTATTTCACTTATAGCTAAGAATATGTTTATTGTAAAGTTTCTGCTATCACAGTCTGAGAGAAAACAGATTAAAGCACTGATGTGAAACCACAATTTCTTTGCATGGACAAAGTCAAAGATATTGGAGAGTTGTTGCCTCCTCACACCTCTACGGGTGCTGGGTAGGCATTTAAAATACGTGGCAATACTTAAGGTTTCATTACATTTGAACTAGAGGACTATTAGTTAGCACAATAAATACAATTAGTCCCGAGCTAAATTAGAAAATACTCCCCATTTTATGAGTGTAGCTTTTCCTGATACTCTGTTGAAGAAAAACAACTGTCGTGCTATCCCAAAGTGAAATAAGAGATTCATAGGTTACAGTATTGTAGAAATGGTGTGTGAGCAAAGCATTGAGCTATTTGAGGAATTTTTAAATTACATGTACATTTAATAATAAATATAAGTATTGTGCAACTATTTCGTGTAACAAAGCATGACAAGCTACCTGGCTCATTTTGATACAGTGAGAAAAAGCAGTCTTTTTTCCAATTTGTACACAGTTAAGCGTCACTTCCCAACATTTACTTTCAGAAGCTGCCACTCTACATTTTGAGGTACAACCAACAGGTATTATTTTTGAATATGGTATTATATGACTGCTAATGGGATAAACATAACTGGTTTTCTGATTTGTCTGATTGTGTTTACTTTTAACTCACATAGGCAACATGTTTTCCTTGGCATGAGCTTAAACTGTTCCAAGTCCCCACAAAAAGCTGTTTTCTCCCTAATTTGGAGACTGAAAAAAATACTGTGTTTTGTGTCATCCTTTCCAGTTATTTTTGTGGTGATACATTACGTATTCCAAATTTCTCGTGCATCCTGTGTTGTCTGGTTAGAAAATAACTGTCTGTTAATTTAGCTTTGCTATTCCAAACAAAACTGTAGCAATGTAGCCAGCCAAGATTTTTTTTAAAAAAAAAGTTTAGCCACTTTTCCACTTGGCTATTTTAATGCAACAAACACTGTTTTGCTGTGCTGAAATAGTTTAAACAAGCCTTCCCTGAAGGATGGCTTTTTCAGTAAGCGTATGCTGTGCATAAATTTTAGATTAGAGAGGGTCAGGGGCTTCTTCAACTGCAGGAGTTCAGGCTGGGGGAGGACACCCCAAAGGGCTGAGAAAGTCCTTAAAAAGTCCTTTAAAAAGAAGCTGTTAAACTCCAGCATTTGTAACTCTTCTGCCTGAAGGGCAGAGGGAAAGAGGCTGCCTGCTGCAGGGACAACTACAGCTCTCCCATTGAGGGGGAAAGGAGGCTAAGAAAAGCTTTTGTTTTAATCTCTTCAAAAGGATTTGCTTCCAGATTGCAGCAGGTCTTTTTGCTGGCCGCTGGTTTTCAATGTGGGTATATCAGTTTCAGGGAACAAGTGCGTGTGCTGTGTGGGGGATTTGTTTTGTGGTTTGGGGTTTTTTTTTAAAGTCTTGAATCTGTGTGAAAAGTTTTGTTAATACAATCTGCAGGCATTGTCAGAGAGCTTTCGGTTCATCAAAGGACTTTTTGTGGAGAGGGGACACCACATCCATTAAAGTGGCTGCGCAGGTCCCAGGGTGAGTCTCTCTCCAGCATTTCTTTACGGTCGCCAGTGGTGTGCCACGCCTGCTCAGCGTGCCCCTCTCTGCCCGACTCCTAGCTCGGGCTTTGCAAGAAATGGGCAATAATCAACTAGTTTCTGCACCTGAGCTTGCCTCTTGTGTGCCTTGCTCCTGGATGATGCTCACTGCTGAGGTTGAGGTGGCTTGGCTCATTCACTTAAAATTAAAGCGTGCATGTGGTTTTTGAGCTCATGTCCTTCCCACTGGGGCGGAGGGAGTGTTTCCAGGCTGTTGTTTTTAATTTTAAAATTGTCCATAGGAATAAAAATTGTGGAAGCCCCCATGGAGTCTTTCTCGGTGAGCGAGATTTTGGAGGAGGTAGTTACCTACCTCAAAAGCACCGAGCTCTCTGCTGGCTTCATGCAAGTGGTGGGCCGGCACAGGGCTGGCTGTGGCATCGTGGGCACAGGCTTGGGGAGCCTTGACACCTAGACCGGCCATGAGGGAGGGCTATCGGCAGCGTGGTTTAGCACAGAGTGGGTGGGAGCAGCCCCTCGCCTTCAGAGTGGCTGTGAGAGCTTGGCCGGGGCTGCCTGCCCCAGGGAGGTCTCCCCGCTCAGCACCGTGGGCTGGGTCCTGTCCCCCGGGGATTAGCCCGTGGCCTTTCTCCCCTCCCGGGGAGCTGGGGCTCATTAGCCCTCTGAAAGCTGATACAGCCCCTCCGGGGCCGCACCAGCGGCCACAGCCCCTCTCTGCTAATCAGAGACAGGCAGGACCCGGCGGCGGCGGGGCTGGGGAGGGAGAGGAGGGGATGCGTGGCTGCTTCCTGCCCTGGGCTCAGCGGTGGGAACAGACCCTCCCGGGCAGTGCCAAATCTGACCCATCGGGGAAGCCAGGGAGCGCTGGGTGGCCTAGGAGCCAGGGTGAGGGGTGGATGGTGCGGAGAGATGGGGCCCGATCCGCCCCACTACACCTCTCCCAGGAGGGACGGGCCCCTGCGATTCCCCGCCGGGAGCGGGGCTGGCACCGGCTGCGGTCCCCGCGGGTGGCACTGAGCGGGGTCCCCGCGGGTGGCACTGAGCGGGGTCCCCGCTGGCGTGTGCCGGGGCAGCGGCAGGATGAGGCTGCTCCCAGCGCAGCCCGCCAGCCCAGCAGCTGGGGCGAAGCCCGCGTCCCTGGCTGTGGAACAGCGGCAGCGCCTGCGCCTCGCTCGTGGCCTCTCCGGGGAGGAAAGGAATGTGCGTGTGTGAGGGAGGGGGGCACAGAACTTTCAGCAAATTGAGCTGGAATTTTCAAATTCTCCGTTCCCTGCGACCGCTGAAAACATCGCTGTTTTACTTCCCACCCCCTTCCCCTCCTCCTCGTTGTTGTGTTTGGCTCTTTTTTTTCTTTCTTTCTTTCTTTTATTTTTTTTTTTAATTACTTTATTATTTTGGATCTTTCTGTAAGTTGCGCTCCCCGTCCGCACCCGCCCGCTCGGCGGCCGCGGGGCGACTCCGGCAGGGCTGGGGCTCGCCTTTGCCTGCCCGCCCGCCTGCCTGGCTTTTTTGCAGGGCTGCTGGGAGTTGTGAAGGCGTGTGAGAATCCTGGGAGCTGGTGATGTCAGACCGCTTGGGTCATTTGAAGGTTAGCAGCCTGGGAAGGGTTCACGGAAAGTTCACTCGCATATATTAGGCAATTCAATCTTTCATTCCCTGTGACACAAGTAGTAGGAAGTGAGCTGTTCAGAGGCAGAAGCATCTATTCGCGGCCGAGGGGGATCCCGAGCCTCCACCGGAGCTGTTTTATCCCGGGGAGGTGGGCGATCGGCGCGGCGTGGGACGCGGCACACACCCGGCGAGCGCCCCAGGAGCTGGACTGACTCTCAAGAAATTTTGGGGGGAAATTGATGGTAGCTAAAACTTGGAATGCGGCTCGCATCCCCCCATCTTGCTGGATTGGCTGGGCAGCCTGGAAAATGGTAAATGATCATTTGGATCAATTACAGGCTTTTAGCCGTGTTGTCTGTCATAATTCATGATTCTGGTCTGGGAAAAAGACCAACAGCCTACGTGCCAAAAAAGGGGCAGAGTTTGATGGAGTTGGGTGTACTTTTATGTGCCATTTTCCTCCACACCTAGAGGAAAGCACTTTTGCAGGCATTCTGTGCAGGGGGAATCATGTTTGACTGTATGGACGTTCTAGCAGTGAGCCCTGCTCAGATGCTGGATTTCTACACTGCGAGTCCGTCTTCCTGCATGCTCCAGGAGAAGGCTCTCAAAGCATGCTTCAGTGGATTGGCACAAACAGAGTGGCAACACCGGCACAGTGCTCAATGTAGGTCCCAACTGTTATTTTTCCACTTTAAAGCAATTACTATTATTATAATTGTTGTTGTTATTGTTTTTTGTTTTTTTTTTTACTTGCATGTATTTAAAAAAGAAAGACTGGTAATTAAGCAAGAGGTAATGAGGGGTGGGGTGAGTTTTTGTGCAAAATGTAGTTTGCAAGCTTTTTTTTTCCTTTTGGCAAGAAAGGAAAAGGGAATGAAGCACCGGACTTCTTTCTGTTTATCCCTTCTCATGTGGCATATTGATCCTAACAACAGTTGTGGAGCCAAACAGGAACACATAAAATCGTAATGTAATACAGCAAATACTTGCAAAACTCCAACCAGTGAAAGACAAATTTACATAACATCTCTGTGGTAGCTTCCCCCCCTTCCCCCCCCCCCCGCCCCAATCTAATTTTGTAGCACATTTGCTAATCAGGATGCATGTTGTCTTGAAGTGCATTTTAGCAGAGCAGTCAAGTAATTAAAATGTTGATCTCTACAGTTCTTGCAAAGATGTGGAATTGCAGTGGGTAGGTGCCATTCCAAAAATCAGGCGGTAGTTATAAGTTTCCAAAGAAAAGGCAATATTTCTTTGTACTGACCTTGCTGCCACCTTTCTTCTTCACTTTGTTGCTCTAAGAAGTTGCTGTTTTGCTAGAAAACTACTTACTGTGAACACCCTTTGAGTTTAACCATCAATTATTTCCATACCTTGAGACTCAGACAGCGATGCACTGTTAACAGAGGAGTGAGAGTTAGTGGTAGGACACTTCTGAAAATGTGTCACTATGTTATAGGGTCTTGATTTGTTGCTGAAATATATAGATGATAAACAATAGCAGTATTTTAACACCCTAGTTTCAAGTTTGAGAAATGACAAAAAGTGCCAGAAAACATCACCTTATACTATGCTTAAAAGCTTGCAGGATGCTTCACTGCTCTGACGGTGATTTAGATAAATGACTTGGCTATCTATCAAAATGTTTTTAGCACGCTCTCAGACACTTCAATACACCATTAACTGGATAATGCTGTTGGAAATTTCTGTTTTGTGGTATGTTAAAAAGTTAACTAGGAATTAGAAGAGTTATCCCTCCGATGTTTTAAAGGGGTGGAGTAGGTAATTGAAAAATAAATTTAAGAGTGTTTGGTGAAATAGTGTGTTTCACTCGGCTCAGAAGTTTTCAGACACCATATGACATTTGTGTGGGTTGAGTAATGAAAACAGAATTGTAAAAATCAGTGACTAGTAGCCTACAACACTGCAAATGTTTTGATGTCTTTGCAATTAAAAGGAGTCTGTGAAGTTCAGCATGGGATATTTCTTTTCTTTGCTCTGTTTCAAAATGCTTCAAACAAAATACGAAACAAAGCTTTTACTTCAAAATAGTGTTACTAGCTATGGGAGAGCTTCAGCTAGCAAAAACAAAAATCCAAACCAGATGTTTTACTAAAAATGCGTTTTCCTCCTTTCATGGTTTAAACTTTAGTATAACTTCAGTGGTTATATTGCGGAAACTTGGAATTAAATAAACTTTCCTGGAGTAGGAGCATATATACTGTCTTTAAAAGCTTACACTTGCAAAATATTCTTTAAATAACTCCTGGCTTTAAAATGTCCTGCTCTTTCTCTTGTATGTTGTTAATACTTAGAAGCAGGATTCTTAAAAACAAAATATATGATGTTTGTTCTTGGGCAAGTTAAACACAGGATTACCCTTATCAGTATGGAATGAGTGGTAAATATGTCATTTGCCTAGGGCCTGTGATAAGAGACAAGTGTTGATAACAGAAAAGTTTAGCTAATCAAAGAAACTCATATTAACAAGAGTAAATAAAAATACAGCAAAATGCGTTCAGGAACCCAGCCTTGTAACTTTGTAAGCAGTAGGATTAATCTTCACTGCATGGGAATTTAAAATCGGGCCGAAACCTGAATCATAATACGGTGGCTGTAATTTGAACTGTGAAAGTTAATGGTATAGAAATGTGGAAAAACAATTTAGTTAGAGTCCAAATTTAAATTTCTGTTTGAAATCTTAGAGAAAATTTTGTTTTCAGTTTTGAAGAAAGTGTAAGCAGTTTATGCATGAGTAAATAGATAAACAGATTATGAAACACTAAAATTCTCTGAAAGTGTAAGATTTTTATCTTGCATCTCATGAAAATATGACAGAACTAGAATTTTTGTGATCCAGAAAGCTTTTAATAGTTTAAAGGTTGCTCCAGTGCTTATAAATACAAGGATAGCAATGTTTAATTCTAAATAGCATTTCCTGATTCTCCAGTTTTAAGAAGACCTCTGTGATCTGATGTAATGTAATAATAATCAAATTTTGTAATAGTTAGAAGCATTATAGGGTTTTTTTGGTCTAATTTGTTGTTTAATTTTGGCTCTGCAAAAAAAAAAAACAAAAAAAAAAAAACAACCAAAACCCAAACACCTAGTACACCTGCAGCCACTGCCTTAGGCCTTAGAAATATCGCTTTGATAGAGACGTGATTGTAGAGTAAAAGGTAAATGGTTGTTGAGGGAATAGTACATGGATAGTGCAAACTCAGAGCAGGCCAGTAACAATCCCAGACGGTATCAGGGGTTCAGCTGAAATGCTGGCAAAATTGGCCATTGCAGGGTTTAGGGCAGAATGCTGTAGGTCTCCAACTTCAGCACATCTTCCGTACGTTAATCCTGTTACAATTCACTAAGCTAGTGCACTCCTGCAGCATCATGAATTTTCTAGTCCATGAGGATCTGCAAAGTAAAAATAGAGGATAAGATGCAACCCAAACATGACCTTAACTTGTGTGGTATTTTTTTGCTCTCCCTTGTGGGAAGAAAAACCTGCCTTGGGTTTGCAACGCAACTGTTAGCCACTGCATATTGCACAGTGTGTTACAAGAACGCAAAACCCCCCCCGATTTTGCACTCAGTTTATGGTTTATGTGATTCTAGTTATATTGTTGTAGATTTTAAATGAGATTATTTGTTTGCAAAGCAAATTCTGGACTCAGAAATGAGACTAGAACCAACTGCACTTCTAATCGTAATTTTTTCTCATGTCTTTTGTCGTAAGATAAAAATCAGGTTGGAGTAATTAAATTAGACAAGGATAGTTCTTAAGAGGACAAAAGAGTTAAGATTGCAAGAATGAGTAATTTATGGTTTCTTAAGTAAGTTAGAATGTTCTGCTCCCTTGTAGTGCAGTGACAACAAATACTGAGAGAAAACCAGTAACTTTTGGTGAAACATGAGCTAACTAAATACTGCGGAAGTGGGAACAGGACAGGTCCTGATAGAGGAGCTGCAAAGAATGGAGATCTGACCATGGAAAAACCTATTAAAAAAAGTCTTCATTAGTCTTCATTAATTAAACAGGCAAAAAACCAAATGAGCAGGCCCAAAACAAGAGTAAGTTTGTTTGGCATTATGTAGTGTTTCAGCTAATTATGTCAAGTAGATGACTACTGCCTACTGCATTTCCTTAGGGTCACAAGCACAAAAAATTTGATGAAGTCAAAAGTTATGGACATGGCAGCAGAACACACTGGGATGTTGAGGCTCACGTAGTATACAGTTCTTATTTCAGTTTGGTAGGAAGTGTTTGCCTAGAGAGGAGCTAGCGGGTATTAACTTTCAGAAAGTTCATGAAGATGGGACTCCCGAAAGCATGCGTTTTCCTTCAAAATTCTGGATTATTGCGATGTTTGGGTCATGTTCCCGTTCCCTGCCAGCACTGGAAACATCTGTGTTCCACAAAAAAAAAAAAAAAAGGAAAAAGAAAAAAAAAAGCTCACTACTTTATTTTCTTTCATCTTTCTGAATTAAAAAACAAACATTTTGAACTGAAGGACTTGTAATCTGCATTCCCAAGTATCAAATTGCTGCAGGTGTGTTTGCTAGTGCCCAGAAGGCAAGATCTGTTTGAACCAGGTTATTTTCTTTGAAGTTCATCTATAAACTTTACAGCTAAATGGCTAGGACTGATTCGCTTAAGGATAGAGTCTTTGTTTAAATTTTTATACGTCTAGCTTAATGCTCTGAAATATGTGATGAAAAAAATGTTTGTTTCTGATTCACTTCGTTGAAAAAAAAAATCGTGTGGGGATATTTTTCTTCCAAAATAACTGAAAGGGGAAAAATATTCTCCACGTAGACTGTGATGGAGTTAGTCTGATTCGGCTGCTGGCACAGGAAAACTCTAATGGACACACACCACTGTCAAAAACTCCTGCAGACAAAAATGATGAGAAGCTTTCGCTGGTGAAGTCAGGGTGGGATAAGCTTGAAGGAAAAGCAATGTATCTTTGGGTGACTCCCTGCTTGCCTAATGAGTCTGTGCAGCAAAGGTGCAACTTGTCAGAACAAAGCCAGGCTTCTGAGGCGATGCCTTGGAGAGGGTTACGGTGAAGTTAAGGAGTTGAAAGAGGGAGATAGTGTTTCAGACAGCGAAGTTAGTCATCCTCACATCCAGTTAAATCCCTCCTTGCTGCTGAGCGGTTTTTGTTAACCGTGTGCGCGTCACGCCAGCCCCGCGGCGCGGCCGAGCCCGGGGCCTTTGCTCGGGGGAGCGAGGCGTCCCACTCCCCGAAACACGCCAGGCCACTGGTTTTGCTCAGGTCTAATTTATATAGCGCCCTTTACGCAGCCGATGAAGTGCGGCTGTGTTACACAGGCAGCATTTAGGTTTGGGAGCGGGGCTGTGAAAGGGACATTGTGCTCGGAAGGACTGCTGTCTGCCGCGGTCGGCCACGCCATGCCCCGTCCTATTGAGACCTCAAAAGCAGAGCACAGCTGTGATGAGTTTCCAGATCTGTTTGGCCGTGGGGACCGGCCGTGGTATGCGTGCGAGCCGGGGGGGAACATCCCTCTCCCCTCGCAGTTTCTGCCTGGGGGGCTGGCAGCAGCTTCTGAGCAGTGAATTTACAGGGGCGGGCGGCCGGGGCCAAATTAGTTGTGGTTTCAGAGGGCTTTCCAGAGCTTTGCTAGGCTGTAGCACGCAGCCCCATGAGGAAGGATATCAGTTGATGTATAAAATGGCCAAGGAACTTCGGTAAATAGACTTTACCCTTCAAATCCAGAGGTCCTGGCAGCGGCTGTGCAGGAGGGTGGGGTTGTACTTTTCCCCTTCCTGTACTTGGACACTTTTGATTATCCAGACTTTCTGGGGCTGAGCAGGGCTGCCTAATAACAAAGCCTGCATAATATAATTGCCTAAATAGGCCTATTGTCCTTTTCAAGTCACTGTGCTGTGAAATCTTTCAACTTTTTTGCTGAAAATGTTGCATCTAACGTTTAGACGGCTTAGTGGCTGCAGCGAGGAGGGTATCCCCTACCCTCATTTCTCATTGCTGAGTGGTTGAGAAGCTGATTATATTCCTGCCCCCTATTGATGTTTACTCCTTTTGGGAGGCAAATATTTTAGCCCCTTCTGGCAGGGTAAACTGCCAAAAGTAATAGGCCTGGAAATACAAAGCTATGATTGATTTTGACCTTTGCTCATGTGCATGAAGTCTGTCCCCATGCACTGTGACCCATGCCACTTCTTACTGAAATCCAAACCCTTTCAAACCAAACGGAACCACGAAAATACAAGCTGCAAAATGCTCAAAACTGTTCTAAAGTAACAGAATAATAATTTTCTCTGTGCTTCAGGAAAAGTATAGACAGGAGGGTAACAAAACTGGATTTTCTAGCAGGCAAACCAGGAGTAATGTCTTACTGCTGCCACCTTTTTATGAGAACCATATTCCAGGTATGAATGAAACAAACTGATGTAATGTGGAAATGATTCTGTGCAGTTTTTTGGTCACAGTAATCCTAGCTGTTTCTCCTGTTTGTAATCTGTAAGCAACTTGCATCCAAAACCATGGATTTTAAACTGTCTTTTAAAAAATAATCGAAGGTCTGGGATTTTATTAATTTGTCGTTGCATGAGCAAATGTGTTTCAAAAGTTAAGAATGTCAGGAACAGTAGCCTAAAGTTAGCATCCTAAATCCACATTTCATGGCTTCATTTCCAAATATGCTGAGCATCTAGGAGCTCCCTCAGCACTTTTTAAAACAGGCCATATATTTGAATGATCAAATACTATTTAAAACCTTCATTTAATATTAAAAATGTTTACAGGAGTGTTCCACTTCCTCCAAACTACATGAAAAAGTAATTCAATGACAGCGTTCACAACATCAAGAGTGAAAATAGAGACACTTATATGAAAAAGTAGGACTTGCTTATAAAAATATGTTACTCTTTTTCCATAAATTTACAAATCGACTGAGTTTTTTTCCTTGTATTTTGTCTGACTCACAGGTTTTTCCAATGCTCTCTTTGCTTCTCTGCAATAAAGTCTGCTCAGCAGATATTAATTGCAGTATAGATTTTAATAGCTAGATTATCTCCTTCATACACTCATTATCATTTGCAGCTGCTCAGGATTGCTTTCCTAGCGGCAGCAAATTAATATGACTTTGGTCACTGTGCATTTTGCTTATTTGGGGGGGAAGGAGGAGGGGAAATCTAGCTTTCTTCAGCTCATTTTAGTAATCTGAATAGGAGCGTAGAACTTGCATCATGTGACAGGGCAGCTCACCAGCATGGGGTCCCTGTGTGAGAACCTCCCTTGTACATGACAATCTGATAAGGATATCATGTGGTTTAGAAACACATTCCCACAATGTTCACTTCTTTGTCCCTTTATTTGGGAGTGGGTAGGAAAAAAACTTTTAACAAACTAGTGCTAGCCCTGTATAACTGACCCCACTTTCTTTTAGTGTTCGGTTTGAGCCTTGCAGCTTCTTCAAATACTTGTGTTAAGAGAGATGGAAATATAATCCAGCAAGTCTGTGTTGAAGAATCCTAGACACAAAGTATATAATATACCTTCTGTTCCTCTTGGACAAGGTGATTTTTCTTTCCTCTGCTTATACCGTATATAAACTGAATATTATAAAACTATGGAAGTTAAACATACACATGCAGGCGACACTTGTGTAGGTTTAACAGGTTAAAGTTTGAATGAGTATTTATAAATTCTCAGAGTGCTCTGGATCTTCACCATTAAGGACATGATGTTAGAGTCCATCCACAGTTTGGAAGGATTTCCGTTTTATGCACTTTCAGTGACTTACATTTTACCCTCTAAGTGCATCCCCTAAGAAAAAAAAAGCAGAGAAATGTCTTGCAACAAAGAGGGTTTTTTAGCACTGCTTAGTTTCTTTTAATGGTTTGGAGAATTTCTTTCCACTGAACCATAATATTTTTCTCTAGGCTCACACTGTATTTTTAGCAAGGATCTTTGAACAATAAAATGACAAAGTAAGGATGTCTTTGTCTTTTACAGCCTTATCTAGTGAAGTACATAAATGCACTCAACCCTCCACCCTCCGTTTTAATAAGAGTTTCAGAGACAGAGTGGTTGTATGAGTGAGCTTTTAGTGCATTTATGTGCTGGTACTTTTAGGAAATACCAGTAAAAGTTCATGTCATTGTGCTGGATGTTCAGCACAATTAACATCCAGCGTCTCTTCTTAAAAAAAAGAAGGTTCATTCATCTTATAAAGATGCATAGCAGAGGTGTGGAACAATTAAACAGGTTGACCAGTGTTGTGCCAGGTGGAGACAAAAGCCACGGTTTAATTGAACACAGATTTCCTACAGTAGGTGCTTTGATTATAGAAAGCCATTTGTGCCTGTAAGATAGAAACAGTGGAAGAAATGGTTCAATTACCACTTCCCCTAAACCAAAACACCTCTCCCCCCAAAAAAACCCCAAAACAAATCAAAAGAAAACCAACCACAAAAATACCCACCCCACCAAAACAATTAAAGAACTCAAAAAGTCTCTTGAATCCTGCAAATTTTTTTTTTATTTTTTTTTTTTAATCTGAATGCAGCTTGAGGTAATTCCTGAAGTGGCCATTAAACCATCTCTGCTGGTCCTCTCTGCCGGGCTGGCTGATGACACAGCAGCACGTTATAAAGAGGTGTGTATCTCATCTCCTGTGAGAGTTCCTTCGTCTTCCAGTCCTGTACCAAAATCACTCCTCTGCCAGCTGGTGACTGATACCAAGAGGATTTCTAGGTTCTTGCATGATAAGTGAATGTAACAGAATCTGAGTTAAGTATTTCACTTGTTCACAGATACCAGTTTGGGACAGAGGTGTTCAGGCATGGCACAGCTGTGCCCTGGCTTTGGGGGGCCTTGGAGCCTCCAGCACTTTCGCTGAGGGACTGGCCGTGGGCAGAGCCCGGGGCAGGAAACAGGCTCCTCTGCCACTTTAATTCCTCATCTTCTGCTGAAAAACTCACAAGACCAGGATTGCCTGTCTTCCCAAGTCTGAACATTCACTCGCACATGAAGAAAGAGGAGTTGGAAATCTGTGTCACAGTGCCATCTGGCGATACCTGACACCCGGACCTCCCCTTGGGCAAGGGCTGTGGATCTGCAAGGCAGATGCTTCCCCCAGGACCTTGGTTTAGGCGCAGGGAAGCGCCTGCACCCCCCAAAGCTTGACTCTCTCTCGGGGTTTTGTACTCCTCCCTGGGTTGCTCTAATCAAAGGTCCTAACTTCTCCACAAACTTTCACTCCTTCACAGAGGTCCACCCTCACTGATCCACCAGCCTGCGGGTTTTGGCTTGGGGCTCAAGTGAAAGGACTGGCTAAAATGCCACGCATGGGTGAACTTTTTTATTGTTAAGATCAGGTCCTGGGCTTGTGGGTTCATTCTTTGGTTTTAAGCCATTGTTCGTGCTACTGCCTTTCAACTTTTGGTCTGAGGAGGTTTTTCCTTTTTCCCCTCATCTTGCAGAGTAATCCTGAGCATTGCTTTGTTGTTTGAGTTTCCTCTTTTCATTCAGCTGAGGAAGAAATTTTATTAGTTACTGGATGAGGGTATATGTCAAATCCTCCTTAGAGGTTAGGTGGAAAGTCTTGGACTTTCCAAAGATCTTTGTGATTTCCCTCCACACTTTGAACACTGAGGTGTAAAATGCAGAACAAATGGCAAATCACCTATGTCCTTCAGTGTCTTTGATCGGGGGGGGGCTAACAGGGCAAGCTACTTTTCCCAAGTCTTAATCCCCTAGTGAACCTCTGCCTTCCTCTCCCCATTTGTAGAGTGCATTCCAGCTGTGTTTTTCTAGTTGCACACGTAGTCACATGCTATGCAGGTTAGGTATGTGAAGCGCTCATCTTTCCATGCTTTGTGTATATTGCCACATTCACTTCTCTGACACCACACCAAGAAGGATCCATTATCTCCCTGAAGTTTTGAAAAGAAGCCTTCAGCTGCCTGCAAGAAGTCAGAGCTGACTCATATCCTTCTGTGTTTTTTCATTTTTTTCCTCTTCCTTATCTGAATCCTTTCCTTTCTCTGTGTTTTGGTGAGGTCCTGCAAGACTTTTGTGGTTAAAGCATGAGCTGTGTGTTAGGATGCACAGCATGTCTGGAGGCAGTTTGGGCAAACAGCTGTCCCCTTCTCCCTGAGATGGAGTCCATTATAAACACTGCGGCTGGTCACACGGGCTGTTTTCACCATAACCAAAATGTGAAAGTAGAGCTCAGTTACAGCATGGTACGCTGGCACTGCCCAGCAGTGCTGTGTTTGTTATGCTTTTGCTAACTTGAATTCTTGTGCAGACCAAGAAAATACTCTGACAAAAAGAGGCTAGGAAGGAATGACGCAATTAAATAAGATTAAATCAGAGTATTGGTTTCCTTGGAACACATATTTGGCTTTTTATCAACAATCTTTTCCCCATTTTTCAAATAAACACATATTTTCACATGATAACTCTGTTTGAAATATTAATCCTTCCAGGGCTGCGTTACCTTTGTTTCTTCTTCAAAGTCCATTACTATGAAAAGGTTGCTGTTCCTTAGGCTGTTTCAGCTTCAAAAGAATTTTAGGGCCTGGTCTATTGGAAAGCTTGGGGGTATAATTAGTGAAAATGGAAATAGATGCAAGGGAAATTTAGTTCCTGATGTTTTAATTTAGTGTGGTACTACCATGTGTCGTTGAAGAGGATTCTTAAAGGCAAACATAATTATTTCATTATGGTCTTCAGAATGCTTTCACTGGTCTTAATGACAAGAAGCTGAATAAGGAGTCATACATTTTCATTAGACCTTCTTATATTTACATCAGATAAATAACAAATAATTGATGAAAAACAAGTCTTCTGAATGGGTGATTTCAAACAGAGCTCTGGTTACAGTTTAATGATAAAATATTTCTCTTATTGTTTTGCATTTTAATTAGCATTACTTCTTCAGCAGAGATCTCCAAATACTGTTATTTCCATCCATTTAATTAGATTCACAACTTATTTATATGAACCTGAAGAGAGAAGGTGTTTTTCAACATATATACCTAAAAATCAGTTTCCAGCTTTCATTACTTTAATTTTGAATTAATTTGGTAGATACTTTTTTGGTTTTGGTGATAATCTTCATCAAAAGCTAGCTGGAAGAGGAGTCAGAGCTTTTCCTATATCTACATAGGAGCAAGTCCTGCCATGATTATCAACCCAAAACTCCTTTAGAAGTCAAGGAGCGTGAAATTGTAAGACTTGTAGTGGTATTTTTTAAGGAAAATTTGGGTGCATCTTTCTCACCAGTTTCATTGAAAGTTTTATTGCTTTGAAAATCCTACTGATACCTTTTTATAAATTGTGTGTATACTTCAGTGAGCATTTAAAATACCTGCATTTAATTTTCTTTACCCCTTTTATTGGACACTCTAATACCAAGAGAAATTATTTTAGAGTTTTGCTATTTACAAGAGTCTTTCCTGTTTGCAAGCTCTCCAGCATTTCATTTTAGTAACAAAACATATTTCACATGATTCATTCCTCAGAGTATAACAAACGCTAATTGTTGTTATTGATTTTAAATTTCACAACCATTACAAGTAACCCAGATGAGTGGCAGATAAAGAGTAATAATCCATGGAGTTCTGGAAGTGTTTCATGTTTGTCTGTAGTACTTTAAGTGATCAATAGTAACTGCCCCATTGAAACTAACTGCTGTATCAAATAACAGTAAATCAAATGAATGTGCTTACAGATTATTTATTGAAAGCTCTAATTGTTCACTGGGGCCCTGCTTATCTCAGGAAACAATAGAAGGCAATGATCAGGCAAACTGGTTTGCAAATGCCTGGGGTGCCATGAAACAGCAGGGTCTCCCTGTTCCTGGGTGGTATGAGAGCTTTCCAAAATGTGCCCCCGTCCCACTGGGATTGTCTGGTCCCAGGATAAGGTGGTCAGAGGTGAATTTTCTCGTAAAGCATCCCTTGAGCTCACAGGTTACACTTTTTTAAAATTACTGTTTTTATAGGTTATCTTTGGATGACAAACTTATGTCTGGTGGGTAAAGTGTGGGAAAAGAACTAAGAAGATTTTCCAAAATTTATGACAAGTCCATGTAATGAAAAGCAAAACAGAATCAGACCTTAGAATGGGAAGTAATGGAAAGCATATTGAACTTACTCTGTGGAAAGCTTGCCTAGTTTATATTACAGTTTGGGGCAACTCTGTGCAGCTGTGCAGTTGTCAAACTTGTGCAAATACTAAGAAATTAAAAGCAATGATTTCTAACCAACAACTCTCCACCACTGATTTTGCTAATTCCCTGAGATGGCTGCTCTGCCTTATGACAGTGACTCAGTGAACAGTAGTGCCACTGGTTGGAGGTTTTCTGGACCTTCAAGTGAAATGGGTAGTCTTTGGAGTTTCACAGCTATCTACATTTTTTTAATAGCCTTGGTGTGTTGGCAATAATGCTCTGCTGTGTCTTCAGAATCCTTTAGGTATTGGCAGAGACACTAAAGCAGTCCTTCAGAAAGTTTGGGAAGATTGCATTGAATGAACTGTGACAACTGGAAAAGCATTTGTAAATATTAGCCTAATTCCTCAGAAAACAATGGTCCAAATCTCTCAAACATAGCAGGAAAAGGGGCTTTTCCCCCTTAAAAAAAGGTACGTTTTATAAAACATAACTATCAGCTTAGTACAATAGTGGATATTCATAATATAAACATTTTGAAATTATTAGAGTGCAGGAACCAGAGATCTTCTAAATTCTAACCTAAGAGGGGAAATGTAACTTCACTTTTTCAGAGTATGTTTTGCCTGAAGTTTCTTGGGACATCAGCTACCAGGATGCTGCTTTTTCAGTTCTTTGGAAACAGAGTACTTTCTTTTTGTCGTAGTCTATATAAAGTATGGCTGACGTTTTTCCTGTTTGCAAGGCAGGGATATTGCAGTCAGTTGTGAGTAGCTTGTAGTTGTGGGGAAAAAAAGAATCACTGCTGAAGGTAGGTATTGAATAAGAAAGACCAGGCGACTAAGAAGTAGTTAGCCTGTGTGTGTTTTCCTGAAGCAGTGTGTGCATATTTTTTCACGTCTGAGTGAGAATAGTAATGGCAGACAACATACAGGTGAAATTATGAGCATTCCTCATTCCGACGGTTTAATGGGAAAATCTACTGCAGGTAGAAATAGGAAAACAGAATATTGGGAAATGTGCCCTCCAGTCATGGCACTCATCTTGTCTCCAGGCTCTTGTGAATGTCTTATTTTATTGATCTTAGATCTTCTAGGCAGTGTGGAAGTGCTCTGGGCCACAGTCAAGAGAACTACTACCAACTGGCTCTGGGACACTCTTCTCCTTCCCAGATTTCAGCTTTTGCTGGACCTGCTGTGAGAAGGGCAGAGGGCAGTTTGCCATGGTAACTGCACTGATGGAAAGTTATATAAAAAAACCCCAAAACACAGAACAAAATATTTTGTAAACTTAGTGTCAAGGTGCTGTGAATTATGAGAAAATTTGTTAGTGTCTTAGTTTCATGTTACCTTCTCCACTGTGTTACCATTTTTAGTCTGGCAGGTATTCAATTCAATAATTCTGAAATTTTGCTCAGGTGAGCATTACAGCTTGGTAAACTCTATATTTCATTTACTCTCTCAAAAGAAAGTGACAAAGTTGTTAAATATAAACAAATAAATTGCTAAATATAAACAGTATAAACTGGATCTACTTACTGGATGTAAATATAAACTGGAATTACTTACATTAGCATCAGAAATGTTGGGGTGAATTGCTCTTAGTAGTGCACTGTCCCAGTCTAGCAGGCTGAGGGGATGAAAGGGGACAGGGTATGTCCCTGTTTTGGTCTCAGATGTTGCAAATGTACATGTGCTGTAGGATGTTAGAAAGGTCAAGTTTTGGTCTGACCGTCCTTCTATTTGCAGATAAACTCAAGTGATAAAAGCCATATTTTTCCTGTTATTGTGTCATGTCTAAATGGAAATAATGGATTGTTTTAATTATACCCCTACAGAGCAGCAACGTGGGTGCAATTAGGCTAGTGTAAGGAATAATCTTAACACTTACTTGGAAAGTGAGCTACATGGATGTAAAACATACATATACGAGCAAGGATAGCCCAGGGGATCATTGCAGTGATGCTGGGGCCTGGGAGACATGTCCTGGGACATCTGCCTGGTTTGAGAAGATACCTTTGCCTCTCCCAGCCTACACACTGCCCTGTCCTGAACAGCAGCAGAAAACTCATGGCTCCATTTCATGGCCTGAGCCGTGCCAGCTTCAGCAAATGGCGCTGGGTTGCAGGGGCATGGCAGGGAAGCTGGAAGAGTGCTGCTCCCCTCTCCCCTCTGCCAGTGTTGGTAACCTCTGGGAAAGGGCTGAAGGGTGGCTGCCTGGGCTCTGCTGGTTCAGCAGGTTTCGTCCCAGCTTTGTTGTGCCATGAAACCTTACTTGATAAGAAATCATACCTCTGGGTGGCATAATGCCAAACAAAGGTCTGCAGCCAGGGCCCGAGAGTGAGATCCCGAGCAAGGAGATATAAAGCTTCACAGTTGTCCACTGCCTTGTAGAAAAGGCAAGTGCTGTGTGACGGGGCTGTCAAAGAAAAATAAGGAATTAGACATCCTTTTCAAAGGAAATCAAAACTTAGAATTAGCAAAGCAATAAAAGCCTTCTAAAGTGAAAGCTGGAAACAATACATTTTTAATAAAATGGGCAGTTACTCTAATTGCTGAACCCCTACTGTTCAATTTCTTTTAGTGCCCTTATTCATTAAATTCAGCATACTTACACTTATTATTTACAGATGTATGCATTTTAACTTGTTTATAGAAACCATGCCTTGCAGAAAGCGGTGGATGGTATAATACTAATTTGTGTTTATTGCTGCCTATAATACGCAATTTTAAAAACAATTAAAGATAGCGGTGGAGCTCATCATTGGAGCCAACCTCCAACTGCCCATGAAAAGTAAAATATTAGCACTGTGTGCTGCCTTAAAAGGTTGTAGGCCGTTTGTAGTGAGTTGATAACATACCCATTAATGAAGAATTTACCTGTTCTTAAGGATTTTAAGCTTAGCAGTCTAGTTTCTAGATAATGTTCTAATGTAACCCATTTAAACATATGTGATGGAGTTCATAATTGCCCTTGTAAATGGGTATGGAGAGGAGGGTATATAAATCAATTAGTGATATCCAGCAGTGTGGCTGTAATACAAATTAATTGTAATGATAAGCATTTTAACTGCTACTCTACTAACTTGAAGTAGTTTGGATCACTGAATTGGCTCTTGTTGAGTCACTCTATTAATTTTAAGGTTTGAAAACACTTAAAGATCAAAATGTTCTGAACTAATGGTCCTAAAATTTGAGAAACGAAATGATATGTAAAATATTACACAGCAAGTCAGTTTTATGGCATTTCCAAAGAGAGCACAATAGTTTTATTTTGTCCATGTGGTACTGAATAACTGTGTAATAGTATTACATGATTAAAGATATTAAAACACTCCTTTTCTTGCTGGATTCAAGCCACAGTAAAAAGTCATGATACATAGTGTCATATGTTGAATATATAGAAAATAACAAAATTATTTGGCAGACACAGTAATACCAAAAACTAATACCAACTTGGATAGGAGGTGAGATTTGAAGAATAAAATCATTCCTTTAGAATAATACTCTGAATTGTTCTGTTTCAATTCTTGAAAAGACTTAAAAATAAAAGTCCTCAAAACACTATAAAACATTTAATAACTATAAATGGAGACTTTATGACTTTGTAAAATATCTGGATGTGTGTAGAGATTATAACAACTATTTCATTGCCCTTACAATTTTCATTTCTTACTTATGATACTAGATCTGGGTTTTCTCTCATTTATGTTTACAAGAACCTTTTTTTTTGGAATCAATGGAGTAGCAACACTGTAAAACATAACTGAAAAAAAGAATCAGACACATTTTTTTTTAAGAATTTCTTTCCTTACAGTGGGCCTTTTCTTAATTTTTTTGGTCCTGTAGGGAAAGCACTGAATTTGTTACACCACATTTGAATCAGTAGGCCACAGAAATAGGCTTCTTTTTCATAAATAAAGGGGTCAGAGTTCTCATCCTCTCTACCTTTGTGTCTCTCCTTGCCTATGCCACTTTATTCCACATAAGGATGGGACCACACGAATTCACAGGTAAAACAGCCAGGGCCTGAATTGTAAGAAAATTTAATTTTCAAAGGCAAATCTAACTTCATGCAGATGCTGGCATATTTTTGTATTTTTTTAAAGGAAGATCCTATTTTTCAGTTTTGCAGTAATGTGGAATTTTCACTTGAGACAGATGTGGTTTCGCATTGTAGCGGACAGGCAGAAAATCACCGACCTGAAAAAACTACAGAGCTAGCATCTTTCGGATGTTTTTCTTCAGTTTTCCATACGATTTATTTTTTTCATTTAACATGTTTTCTTTTTCATTTCGAAGGTAGGCTCCTAATACAAAGTGATGAGCTGCTGCCCTGTAAACTCTGCCTGCCAAACCCTGCGGCCATCCTGTCTCTACTCTTACTTTCACCCTGGCTCACTCATGGTGTCTGCCTGGCCATTTATTTAGCGAAAGACGCTCCTGTTCTCAGTTACTAGCACGTCATTAAGTCTTGCTGTCTTGAGAGTAACACAGGTATAACCAGATGCAGTTCTTGGCCCTGATATAATTAATCCTGACAAGCTTTCTGCTTTCCACGTTTGCTCAGGTGTAAATACATCTCTCTGGTTATATGGACACATAAACCCAAATGTAGAACTGCTTTGCTGACATAACTGTTAAAAAAAAAATCAGCCTGAAAAGCAGTATAATTTTCTTTGAAAAGGTGGTGTTAGTTATACATACTACCTCAGGGTTTAGTGGAGCTGGTGCTTGAGAACCAGAAATTGCAAACCTATGGAGCAGCTGCAGCCTTCTTGTTGTCCTTTACTGCTAACTGTAGTAAATACCTGTGTAGAGAATGTACTTGCCAAAAGTTGTGGCTCTGCTGGGAGAAGCACCAAAAGTGGTTGCAGTGACAGCTCCCCCTGTGTACCTGTGAGACACAGCAAAAAGATGCATCGGTTTCAGACAAAGGTTTTTTAAGATGTTCTCTTTCAGAAATTCCTGATCGTGTGTTGGTGATTTTCAGGTCATACGTACTCAATTTATAACACTAATCTCTAGATTCAGACTTGAATACCACATCTTGGTGGTAGAGGAGGCCTGGACAGTACATTCAAGAGTAGAGGATTTTGTGGCAGCTTCTAGTGTTGCTTATGCCTGTGTGGTACACAGCGGTCCACATGCACAGTTGCTGCTGTGCTGCCTTCAGGAGAGGATACAGGGTCTCTCTCAGGCAAGTCAATTCCCTGCCAGGGCATTCCTGTGTAATTGTATATATGATGGTAGTCTTCTGGAAAGCTGATTCTCGGCTGGCTCCGGAGATCAGAAAATGAAGGCAAGGTTTCATCGTCTCTGCTGAGCTCCCTGCTGGCAGCAGCAGTGGCTCTTGGAGGCAGGAGGCACCAGCCCTGTCCTGCCTCACAGTGGCAGGTGAGTGGGGTGCACATGCGGACTTGGGGGTGCTTCAGAGCCCCTGCAACAGAGGGACTGAGCACAGACTTAACACAGTCCTCTGCTTGTCATGTATCCCATGTAAAACCTAGGGCAAGACATGTAAGGCTATATTTTGAGGACACTGCTTAGTGCTGTAGACAGCTGGGTTCTCAATTGCTGTTGAAAATCCCAGTCGGGTACTGCTTGCATTTTTCCAGGAATTTATGATGCAAGCAAATAAAGCTCTTTCACTGTCAGTGCTTCTGTTTCCTGTCTGTAAAGTAAGAATAGCTCTTCCCTTATCTCACTTAGGTGTTACAAAGGTAAAAATAAGAATGCTTGTGGGTTATTCACATACTGGAATGGCAGGGACCATGCTTGTAGATCAGATAAGCAGAAGAAAGAAGGATCTTCCACACTGCTAAATACAGCAGAACCAGAGGTGCTGGTGTTGCTGTGTGACCAGGGACAGCAGGGCCTGAGGAGGGTCACTCAGTGAGTCTGTGCAGGAATGTCACTCTGGAAGATGTGCTGGCAGGTGAGACTCCTGGAGTGCCTTACTAAATGCCAGTATAAAGTTGCCATGTTTAACTAATGGATTGATAAAGAGGCCAAATTGTGTCATAACAGAAAAGTATGTTACAAAAGAATCTCTTGAGTGGGCAACTGATAGAGATTATTTGGGGGAATAATAAAAATCTGTGAAGAAGTCAGCTGCTAAGTAACAGAAATTATATTATGAGAGTAGAACAGAAAAATAACCATAAGATAGATGCTGTTGTTGTCTGACTTACAGCAAAATAATCTGGATAGCTCTGCTATGCTGGTAGTAGGATACTGAACTATTTCTTGGCCTAATCACCTGATATGAATACAGGTTTCAAAGGGCTATACTCCTGTTGTATGGCCAAGATCAGTATCCACTGACTCCACTGACTTATGTTACATGATTCTGCTGGTTAACATTACAGATTTGCAATTGAAACTTGGCAATTTTCTTGATGAAAGGCATGAAGGAATATGATGCAGCTCTCCCTTTCCCAGTTCTAAAGTGGGGAAGATCAGCAGACAAGTGTAAACATCTTTTTTTTTCTGTCAGTTGACAAATACACCTCGGTGTATACACAGCAAAGGCATTTGTTGAATATAATTTTTTTTTTTTAAATCATACTTTAAGTTTAGTCTGGTTTTTAACATTGAAATGCTGCAATAGTTAAAATGAAAGCTCTCTAAGGACCTACTTTGCAAGTAATGTCTCCCCTCAAGGCTGTGGAGGCCTTTCAGGGTTCATTCTTTCAAATATCTTTGACTTTGGCAGGATTGTGATCATTACCATTATTTGAGTTGGAGTATCCCTGGAAAGTCCTGCAGCGCCAGTTACTGTACAGCACATTCTGAGGCCCTGCCCAAAATAGTGCACTGTCTAAATGCATGAGATGCAGAAGGGTGGGGAAGAAAATACTGCCCTGATGGTATGTCTGGCTGCAGTGGAGCAATGGCCAAATTTGTACTTGGAACTTCATTAGGGCGAGGATATCAGAGCAGAGAGAGTGTTTCACTGCTTCTTGTACTCCGAGTGGAGGGCAGAGTTCAGCAGGACCCCTCTTCTCCCAGATGCTTCGGGACAGAAGCCAGCTGTCCCTATCGCTCTTTAGCTGACAAGAGCTGTAGCAGCAAAAGTACTTCAGCCTGAGAGAGCTCCTGCCAACTCGGCTGCGCCTATCGGGACTTGCACCTTGTCAGAGATAGTTTTGGCAGCAGCAGCCTGTGCCCTTTGCATGGCCCTTGAAGTGCCCTGGGTCTGAGACTCCTTTTAGGTGACCTTGCATGCAGTTCTGTCCATTACTCCAGTCCTTGCAGACGGGGCTGCTGAGCTCTGTAACCTCCACCTCTTTCTAGTTGTGCTGTTATTTTAATCATACTGTATGAATCCTGGGCAGCACATAGTGGAAACCTTTTACATACTCTGTTAGCTTCTAAAATAACAGAAAAGGTTCATTTTTGGTTGGGCACCCTCAAAAAGAAACATGCTCATGGAGTTTCATCTTCTGATGGCCCTGTTGAAAGTAGAATGCCCCTTTTCAGACTAAATGCAAACCAGTAGGCTTTAGAGGGTTTCTTTGGCATTTATCCAGAATACCACCCTTTTTTAAAAGGACAGTCTGGTAGAGTTGCATGACTTGATTGAAATTAGTGCTGGAAAAATTGTAACCAAGAATTAAAATATAATAAATATATTTAACGTCATAGCTTTAAGGCAGATGTGTGCAGCTGCAAAGACATAAATAAAAGAGAAACCCTCAAATGTGGAAAACAAACTTCCTTAGGTACTTCTGAAAATCCTGGTATTAATAGCTCAACCTGAAGTTTTTGTAGGTTTTAGTCCAGGTATGTTGTGTTCACTTGTAATAAAAAGCATTCCTTCCTGAACTTCGATGCATACCCAGCTCTATAAGGACAGATTTTTGACTGTGGCAATTTGTTCTGTGTTGATTAACATTTTCACATGGCTTCCCCTGAGCCTTTTCCTCGGTCCTCCTGCCCTCAGCCCACTCCACCTCCTTGCGTGCACCCCCCGGGAAAAACAACGAGCCAGCACAGCAAGTGCCAGTACTGAACTAGTAGCACAACTTCTCTGTTTTGTGCTTTTTTTCTTTGCAAGGGAGAAAATGGGAGTCTTCCCACAAGGGGAGACTTTGTTTTCCTCTTTCTGTTGTCTGTGATCCCCACCTGTTGTATATATGGTAAAAATATCTGGGACTTATAACCCAGCAACAGTACGCAGCTAGAGTCATGTGTGACCGGGTCAAACACACACTCGCTGGAGGGTCATGGCCAGGTTACTAAGTCAAGGCTGGCAAGTCTCCACGATAATGTTTTCTTTCTCTCTCACTCTTTTTTGAGGGTTTTTTTTCTTCTCCTCTTGTCTGTCTTCCAAACAAGAGTTTAAAAAAACCCAAACCCTCATAACAATGCAAACTATTTAAGCATGACAAACTCAAAGAAGTTTTTTATTAAAAAAAAAATGGGGAGGGGGGAGCAAAGTCAATGATATTTTGGATTTAATTTTATAGTATAGTTTTATGTGGCACATGAAAGAGAGAAATTTGTATTGAAACAATTGAGACCCACTTTCCCAGTTCCTGGCTCTTTCCTGGAAGATGATTAAAAGCAGACTTTTTTTTCCAGACGAGACATAAAAATTAAATGATCTACAGTATATAGTTATTTTTTCAAATGTTTGGAGGCTTATAAATAACTTCTACAATCAAATGCACACATACAAGCAGCAGAGAATCTGGTTCTAATTACTTGTACTTTAGTTGAACTTTGGCGTTTCCTTTGACTTTCTGCCTAATGTATGTGAGCTGAGTGCCTTGCACTCCTGCAGTGAATTCACAAAAAAAAAAAAAAAAAAAAAAAAAAAAAAAAAAAAAAGACAAAAAATCCAGACTCTTGTTGGTGCCAACAAAAATGAGGGTTAACAGAATGTTTTGACCAAATGCAACACTTTGCTATTCACCCTAATTAGCTGAAATTGCTGCTTCCCACCAGGGACCCTGAGCTCAGTATTCAAAATTCCCCTGAGGCTATCCAGGAAATGCCATTTGCTTTACAACTTCTTATTCTTTTAAAACTCAACTGTCCAAAGTGTGCATTAACATGCAAGCTTAATAATCGAAGCTTCTAGGAGAACATGAAGCATTTTGCAGTGCCTGCCTGCTTCTAGTTGGTCTCAAAATAAAATACCTTCTCCATCTGTCAACACGGTTTAGCTGGCAGTAAATTAGCTCTCAGAAAGCACGCTGTGCTTTTAAAGATCTTATCTGCTACTTTATCTAACCTTTAGAAAAATTTCAGACATCTTAGGAATTGTGAAGTGACCGATTGTTTGAGAGTCCCTGTGTGCTTAAGCTGCATTCAGGTGTTGGGTGACAGCACCGAGGCTCTGTTGTCTTAGGTGAGTAGGGATCCTGAAGTGTCACATCCCACAGGACAAGAAGGCAGGACATAGAAAGAAGTTGCATTTTTTTTTTTTTAAATTCTCTTTTTCACCCCCTTGAATTCTTCCTAAAATTGTAGGACTGCTTTAAAAATGCTTCTGGAAAAGTCAACTGTCCACGCCCCCATCTTTTCTTTTTTTTCCTTGTTGCTTGTGTAGACATGCACAGAAGAAAGCAGCTTCTGCTGTCATGTATCCATTAGCTGTCAACATGTTGCAAAAATATCACTTTATACCTGCTGAGCATGAGTTGCTACAGCTGCCTGCACAGGGCTTTTGCACAGGCACTGCATACTTTTTCAAATAACGAGTTACAAAACCTAAATCCAAGGAGGAATAGTAAGTCAGAAACTGGACTAAGAATCGAGCATGGCTTGAACCTGGGTTCAAGCCTTCTCCAGAAAACTGCACACCTTGCCTGTGATCAAAAGTGAATGTGCCCAAACTAGGCACATTTTTTGTATAGGTTTCACTATACAAAAAAAACCAACAAACTCCCCCTCCCCCCAAAAAAAACCAAATAAAAAACCCCAAACCTACCAACCAAAAAAAAAACCCCATAAAAACCAAACTCTTTAGACAGTTGTTCAGCTAATGCAAGTATTATTTTGAGTAGATTAAATCCTTTTATTAGCATATGTATATGGGATTTTTACGGGGGGATCTTCTGATTTCCATTGGCTCCTTCCTTATTGTATACCTTTTCAAATTGTCCTGAAAAATATTCTCTAGCAGTACCTTCAACATTTCACTTGCTGACTCTGTTGTGTATTTATCAACTGAGTTGTTTGCATAATCTCTTCTGGGTATCACAAGCTCCTGTTGTTTCTACAGTGCTTGACAGACCTCTCTGGTGTACAATACTGTTTGTGGTTGGAACATTACTACTGGATGCTGGTGCTTGTTTAGGATGAATTGATGAATAAACAGAAGTGTATCAGTATTATTCCTGAAAGGCTGCTTTCCCCAAACTGAAATCACAGAAGGATTGCAGGAGCACAGTTGTTTTATTGGATGACACAACCTTGTTTTCCCATGGGGAGCCTAAAAACTGCCTTTTAGGTGGACCGGGAGAGTTGAATGAGCTAATACAAAACACATTGTCTGCTGGTATTGGAGTTTTAAAGCTAAAATTTTATCATTCCTTAGACTCACTAGAAGCCACCATAATTCATGTACAAGCATGAAATAAGGCAAGGAATGTTTGGGGCTTCTCAAGGGCATTTGATGAATCTAACTTTAATTTAGAAGTACTAATAGATTATTGATTCAAGCAGGGTGGCTGTGCAGAGATCAATAACAGAGCACTCTCTATCTCTCTTAAATACCAAAAATTACCGTTGAAAAGAAATGATCATTCTCATATGAGTTTTCATTAAGAAAAAGCTTCATTAAAGCTTTTTTGGTGTGGTAAGAACACATAGATGTTTGCCAGGTTCAGTTTATTTAATACTGAGAAAGATGAGTATAGTTCTGAACATTGTCTTAATGTCACAATTTATGGAGTCATGTTATTTTACTTATTTTATTTTTCTCTTTTTTCACCACCTCCTTACTGTTAGGTATATAAATAAATTGCAAAGGCATTTCCTTTCTTAGATCAAAGCCTTTAATACTTTAGCATTTATTTTCTTCTCAAGAAGTGTCTGTCCTTGAAGTTGATACTAGCTTAACCCAATGAAAAAGGGCAGAGAGGGGCCCTTCTCTCACGAGTACTCAGAGGTTGCCTCATATGCTGTGATGCCCACTGTGAATTCAGCAACACATGGGTTGACAATGAATCATGAGTTTAATACAGATGTATCATCGTTGTAATCTGAAAAATATCATGTACAGTAAATCTTGTGTAAGATTTTTCCATTGAGTAATATTCTTTAGGGCCTGCTGTTAGTACTCTGGAGATATAGCTCTGCTGATAGTGCCTAATATTTCTGGATAGATCTGAGTTCACAGATCCTGTCATTCCTGTATATCTGTTGAAAAGTTAGCGGGATTTATCTGAGAAGCGGCAGATGACTAGG